>NC_091304.1:38399169-38651669 GCF_038502225.1 Cherax quadricarinatus | reverse complement strand
TCAGTGTCACTTATGATAGAGTACACTTCACTTATATTGGAATACACTTCACATTCGGTGTTACACTTTATATGTAATGTCACACAACTGTTGTGACGTCACTGATTCAGCAGGCCTAATGCCACTTTCCCTTGTTATATATTATATTTTTCCTTTCTGCTTTTGCTTATTAATTATTTCACTCTCACTGTATGGTGCCCCACATTTCACTTGTTATCCAATCTCTCGAAATTCTTGAACACCCGCTTCCACACTCACTTGAATCTTTGTATATTTGAATCTGTGTAGCAACAGAAGCCTACTATCCACTAACGGTTTGACACTTTGAAATATTAAAGATTTCAGGCTTCCTCTCGACTTTTTTTAACTAATAACTCTGGTTATCACTCGTAGGATTGTTCACTGACGTTGTCACTACCGCTGATTACTGCTAGCAGTTGTTGCACACCTTAAAAACCACTAGAGATCTCGGAGCCTTGTGACCCACGTCTGCTGACTGTGTGTGTGTGTGTGTGTGTGTGTGTGTGTGTGTGTGTGTGTGTGTGTGTGTGTGTGTGTGTGTGTGTGTTGGTTAGTGTTGGTATGTATGGGTGGATGGGTGTGTGTGGGGGTGGGTGTTGATGTGTATGGGTGGGTGGGTGAGTGGGTGTGTAAGAATGGGTTTTTGGTGTGTATGGGTGTGTGTGTGTGTCGGGGGGGTGTTGGTGTGTATGGGTGGGTGTGTGTGTATGAGGGGGACCCACTAGTGGGTTCCCCATGATTGCACCCCACTAGCGGCACCCCTGTGATGGCACCCCATTAGTGGCACCCTTTGTGATGGTACCTCATTAGTGGCACCCCACTAGTGGCACCCCGATGATGGCACCCACTAGTGGCACCCCTGTGATGGCAACCCACTAGTGGCACCCCTGTGATTTCACCCCACTAGTGGCACCCTTGTGATGGCACCCCACTAGCTACTTCTCGCTTGTGACACTCCATGAGAAACATGTATTGTTACCAAATATTTGGTCTAATATTGACGTTGTGTAGCCTCCTGACGCGAGTCGCTTCCTTCAGGTGCTCATTCTCGTCCTTACCAACCATTACATACAAGTTGGCTGAGAAGTTATTTGTGGTTCTCGCCATCCAAGTTAGCCACTTTCTTCACTCTGTACTTGAAATCCCCGATTACAATTATTTTAGCCTTTTTGCAATCGTACTTCACTAATGGTTTCATTAGTAGTGTCTAGTTTATTGTGCACCCCATATCCATCCTGTAGACGGTAGGTAGGCCTTTTGTGCGCCCATATGCTCTTGCGCTACCGTCCACAGGATGGACATGTGGTACATAATAAATTAGCCACTTCGGTGTCAAAATGTAGTCACATCTACCAATGAGACTATTAATATATTATCTAAATTAGGTCTTCCCAACCTGGGGTGCACGCTCCCCAGGGGGTGAGTGCACTGTATTGTAAGTTTATCTTTAAGTTCAATTTATTCACCCGCAGTAGTGTATTTGGTTCAATTTGTGATTCAAAAATTGGAAATTTGATTTCATCTTCAGATATAATATTACTTTTGTTGGGGTTGCAACATTAATCAAACATTTCCTAGGGGAGCCGGGCGTAGAAAAGGTTCCCAACCTGATGCAAACAATCGTTAATTTTAATCTTGTCAGAATCTTTTTTTCAGTGTTTTTAATCTGTGGTTTATATGCATTTACTGTACAGTCCCAATATACAAATTTACAAACTGGAATTTTAATTAGGTATCCCCGAAGGTTTACTTTTCACTGGTCGTCTGAATTTGCATTTTTTCTTATTTTTCCTTCCTCCAACAAGACGATTTTATTTTGTTCATAGCTCGAGAATATCTCCTGTATCTTGTGTAAGGTTTATGAGTCCCAGCGTCTTGGTATCACTGGCATGTTAACATGTACTATGACCAGAGTTGTTGTACCTATTACCAGCATCCCGGAAGAGTTGAAATAACTTCCGAAATCCTCAGCGGCGGAGTTTCTCTCGTTCAAAAACGGTGCCAAAAACTTCGACGACAACGAAGAATGGAATTCAAACATGTAGGTGAAGACTTGGAGATAAATTGGTATAAAATATCGACATGATGGATAGACACAGATGCAATATAAGTCAATTCTTTATCGATGAAGGTTTGATAAATTTGTGCCTGAAATAGTGTGAAATTTGTATTTCCGTTCAATCACGTTAAATAACCTACAGTTTACCTCTTCTGAAAGACTTCAGTATATAATGGCTGATGTATCTTAGGGTCGGAATACTGACTGTTAAGTTTTGTTTGCATGCAAACAAATTTATTGAAGTAAAATAGTTGAAAAAGAAACTTGGAATCGTTGGAATCTATGCAATAACTAAGTTTTTTTTTTTTTTTTAAGTTTAACTAGGGGAGAATTTCCTATTTTTCTGAACATTCTCACAGATTTTCGCTAATTACACGAGAACGCCTTATTCGATCGGTCTCAAATTTTCAGCGTTTGTATAATGCATCTTGGGCGAGATTCATGGGACTTTTGACACGTTAAAAGTTTTAAAAATTTAAACAATGGTACATCCTACTTAGAAGAAGGTTGATGTATTAAATAAAGAGTGAGGATGACATTTTGCCACTTTTAACCTCGAAATGGTGTATATAATACAATGACACAGTGTGAAGAATGTAGAACTATATACAAAAGGTGAGGTAATGACCCCCTCAGCCTTGGAGTTTGTGGAGAGCACCGTAGCCTTGGAGGATCTCAAGCACAGGCAGTAAGATTGTCGCGTATACACTGGCGTCAGATTAGGAAGGTGCGGCAAACGAAGACATTGTCACTGGTAGGCGAAATTCCTCAGTGGAAGTAGGTCATACCCAAAGGATGGGCCAGGAGTAAGCATGAAGGTTGGCGAGATGTCATCTGTACCAAGTATAATGCCAGTTAATAAGCAACAATCTTACTGCCTATGCGTCAGATTCAAGACTATAATGTTCGTCACCAACTCCAGGGCTGAGGGACTGATTACCTTAACTTTTGTATATAGTTCTACTGTCTTCACATTATGTTCTTGTACTGTAGTGATAAAGTCACTGGATGGCGAAACGTTTACAAATAAAGATGTGGCACATGTGCCTAATTCTTCATGGCACAGTTATTATTTAGCTTTTTATTTCATTATTTTTTCCATAATATTGGTGAGGGGCTCTTGATCCAAGGAAACAAACTTATCTTCCTCTGATCGAATATGAATGCCCTACGGGCTTAGAGCTTTCCTCTGATTAAATATAACAACTGTGAACTGTATCAGACTTCAATGGCTAATGACTCACGAAATCGTAATGACACGATTGTAAACAAACCACACCACGGGCGGGATTTGAACCCGCGGTCAGAGAGTCTCAAAACTCCAGACCGTCGCGTTAGCCACTGGACCAGCTAGCCACAATAAGATTCGTCCAACTAGGTATATTTCTACACCATAGGAAGGTTAGCATAGGCACCACTGTGACCACAATTGCAAACAAACTATACCCTCCCGTGGTATGGTTTGTTTGCAATCGTGTCATTACGATTTCGTGAGTCATGTTGACGGCAGTGAAGGGACTTGAGCTAGAGTTCGTCACGGCCACGCTAGCTGGAGATTCGTCTGTAAAAACTTGCATTTGTGCTCACAGAGGTGCCTGTGCTAACCTTCCTATGGTGTAGAAATATACCTAGTTGGATGAATCTTATAGTGGCTAGCTGGTCTAGTGGCTAACGCGACGGGCTGGAGTTTTGAGACTCTCTGACCGCGGGTTCAAATCCCGCCCGTGGTATGGTTTCAATGGCTAATTTATTGTGTACAATGGACGTAAAGTTTCATGAGTTTAGCTTGTGTAGGCACAAATTTTGTTGAATTCTGGGTAATAACCAGTCAGCTTTAAACTTCAGTGCTGATGACTTTTGTTCAAAAGAATCGTTGTGTTCAAGTTAGACTGTATAAGTTAACATGTGCCAGTTTTATTAATCGAACTGGTTTTTGTGAAATAAATGAAGAATGTGTCTTCTAATCGGAAATAAATCACAGTGTTTGACGTTATTTGGTTATTTTAAGTTAAATAAACTTAATGATCATTTATGTCCTTATAACATTGTGTGCCCTCAAGACCACTGTTAAAAATTTGTACATTGTGTACACCAACCTGGCATAAAACTTAATTTTTTATAAGCTTGTCAGTCTTCCTTAGAGGAGAGTTTAGATTAATTTTAGTTTGTGTAATTCCCGATTTGCTTTTTTGGAAGAAATTTAAAAAAAAAAATGAAATAATTCTTCTCATGTGATAATTCTGGGTGTTGTATGTGATTACCTTCAATTCTTCCATGATGATTGCTTTATAATACAACTTTCGAGCAGCCTCAAGCTAAACGTGCTTGGGTATTTCGGGAAAATGATCTCTTTGGTCGTTTTGAAAGGTTTGAATTAGATCTGGGCTCTTTATGACCTCATTTGCTATTGTACTTGAAATCTGAATATTGATTTCCATGTGATGACTTGTGAATGTCTCTTCAGATTCCCCGCGAATCTTCAGTACCTGTGTTTACCTGCAGTGTAAACTTTTGCTGCGTTCTCCACTCCTCACATCACGTGTACTGAGCCACCGGGGGCTGGGGGTCATGTACTGAGCCACCGGGGGCTGGGGGTCATGTACTGAGCCACCGGGGGCTGGGGGTCATGTACTGAGCCACCGGGGGCTGGTGGTCATGTACTGAGCCACCGGGGGCTGGGGGTTATGTACTGAGCCACCGGGGGCTGGGGGTCATGTACTGAGCCACCGGGGGCTGGGGGTCATGTACTGAGCCACCGGGGGCTGGGGGTCATGTACTGAGCCACCGGGGGCTGGGGGTCATGTACTGAGCCACCGGGGGCTGGTGGTCATGTACTGAGCCACCGGGGGCTGGGGGTCATGTACTGAGCCACCGGGGGCTGGTGGTCATGTACTGAGCCACCGGGGGCTGGGGGTCATGTACTGAGCCACCGGGGGCTGGTGGTCATGTACTGAGCCACCGGGGGCTGGGGGTCATGTACTGAGCCACCGGGGGCTGGGGGTCATGTACTGAGCCACCGGGGGCTGGGGGTCATGTACTTAGCCACCGGGGGGTGGGGGTCATGTACTGAGCCACCGGGGGCTGGGGGTCATGTACTGAGCCACCGGGGGCTGGGGGTCATGTACTGAGCCACCGGGGGCTGGGGGTCATGTACTGAGCCACCGGGGGCTGGGGGTCATGTACTGAGCCACCGGGGGCTGGGGGTCATGTACTGAGCCACCGGGGGCTGGGGGTCATGTACTGAGCCACCGGGGGCTGGGGATCATGTACTGAGCCACCGGGGGCTGGGGGTCATGTACTGAGCCACCGGGGGCTGGGGATCATGTACTGAGCCACCGGGGGCTGGGGGTCATGTACTGAGCCACCGGGGGCTGGGGGTCATGTACTGAGCCACCGGGGGCTGGGGGTCATGTACTGAGCCACCGGGGGCTGGGGGTCATGTACTGAGCCACCGGGGGCTGGGAGTCATGTACTTAGCCACCGGGGGGTGGGGGTCATGTACTGAGCCACCGGGGGCTGGGGGTCATGTACTGAGCCACCGGGGGCTGGGGGTCATGTACTGAGCCACCGGGGGCTGGGGGTCATGTACTGAGCCACCGGGGGCTGGGGGTCATGTACTGAGCCACCGGGGGCTGGGGGTCATGTACTGAGCCACCGGGGGCTGGGGATCATGTACTGAGCCACCGGGGGCTGGGCGTCATGTACTGAGCCACCGGGGGCTGGGGATCATGTACTGAGCCACCGGGGGCTGGGGGTCATGTACTGAGCCACCGGGGGCTGGGGGTCATGTACTGAGCCACCGGGGGCTGGGGGTCATGTACTGAGCCACCGGGGGCTGGGGGTCATGTACTTAGCCACCGGAGGGTGGGGGTCATGTACTGAGCCACCGGGGGCTGGGGGTCATGTACTGAGCCACCGGGGGCTGGGGGTCATGTACTGAGCCACCGGGGGCTGGGGGTCATGTACTGAGCCACCGGGGGCTGGGGGTCATGTACTGAGCCACTGGGGGCTGGGGGTCATGTACTGAGCCACCAGGGGCTGGGGGTCATGTACTGAGCCACCGGGGGCTGGGGGTCATGTACTGAGCCACTGGGGGCTGGGGGTCATGTACTGAGCCACCGGGGGCGGGGGGTCATGTACTGAGCCACCGGGGGCTGGAGGTCATGTACTGAGCCACCGGGGGCTGGGGTCACGTACTCAGCCAGCGGGGGCTGGGGTCACGTATTCAGCCACCGGGGGCTGGGGTCAAGTACTCAGCCTCCGGGGGCTGAGGTCACGTACTCAGCCACAGAGAGCTGGGTTCATGTACTCAGCCAGCGGGGGCTGGGTTCATGTACTCAGCCAGCGGGGGCTGGGGTCACGTACTCAGCCAGCGGGGGCTGGGGTCACGTACTCAGCCAGCGGGGGCTCGGGTCACGTACTCAGCCAGCGGGGGCTCGGGTCACGTACTCAGCCAGCGGGGGCTGGGGTCACGTACTCAGCCAGTGGGGTCTGGGGTCACGTACTCAGCCAGCGGGGCCTGGGGTCACGTACTCAGCCACCTGGGGCTGGGGTCATGTACTCAGCCAGCGGGGGCTGGGGTCATGTACTCAGCCACCGGGAGCTGGGGTCATGTACTCAGTCACAGGGGGCTAGGGTCACGTATTCAGCCAGCGGGGGCTGGGGTCATGTACTCAGCCAGAGGGGGCTGAGGTCACGTACTCAGCCATAGAGAGCTGGGTTCATGTACTCAGCCAGCGGGGGCTGGGTTCATGTACTCAGCCAGCGGGGGCTGGGGTCACGCACTCATCCAGCGGGGGCTGGGGTCACCTACTCAGCCAGCGGGGGCTGGGGTCACGTACTCAGCCAGCGGGGGCTCGGGTCACGTACTCAGCCAGCGGGGGCTGGGGTCACGTACTCAGCCAGTGGGGTCTGGGGTCACGTACTCAGCCAGCGGGGCCTGGGGTCACGTACTCAGCCACCTGAGGCTGGGGTTATGTACTCAGCCAGCGGGGGCTGGGGTCATGTACTCAGCCAGCGGGGGCTGGGGTCATGTACTCAGCCAGCGGGGGCTGGGGTCATGTACTCAGTCACCGGGGGATGGGGTCACGTACTCAGCCACCGGGGGTTGGGGTCATGTACTCATTCACCGGGGGCAGGGGTCACGTACTTAGCCACCGAGAGCTGGGGTCACATACTCAGCCACCGGGGGCTGGGGTCACGTACGCAGCCACCGGGGGCTGGGATCATATACTCAGCCACCGGGGGCTGGGTTCATGTACTCAACCACCGGGGGCTGGGGTCATGTACTCAGCCACCGGGGGCTGGGGTCACGTACTCAGCCAGCGGGTGCTGGGGTCACTTACTCAGCCACCGAGAGCTGGGGTCACGTACTCAGCCAGCGGGGCCTGGGGTCGTGTACTCAGCCAGGGGGGGCTGGGGTTATGTACTCAGCCACCGGGGGCTGGGGTCACGTACTTGGTCACCGGGGGCTGGGGTCATGTACTCAACTAGCGGGGGCTGGGGTCATGTACTCAGCCAGCGGGGGCTGGGGTCACGTACTCAGCCAGCGGGGGCTGGGGTCACGTACTCAGCCAGCGGGGGCTGAGGTCATGTACTCAGCCAGCGGGGGCTGGGGTCATGTACTCAGCCAGCGAGGACTGGGGTCATGTACTCAGCCAGCGGAGGTTGGGGTCATGTACTCATCCAGCGGGGGCTGGGGTCACGTGCTCAGCCAGCGGGGGCTGGGGTCATGTACTCAGCCAGCGGGGGCTGGGGTCATGTACTCAGCCAGCGGGGAATCGGGTCATGTACTCAGCCAGCGGGGGCTGGGGTCATGTACTCAGCCAGCGGGGGCTGGGGTCACGTACTCAGCCACCGGGGGCTGGGGTCACGTACTCAGCCTCCGGGGGCTGAGGTCACGTACTCAGCCACAGAGAGCTGGGTTCATGTACTCAGCCAGCGGGGGCTATGGTCACGTACTCAGCCAGCGGGGGCTGGGGTCACGTACTCAGCCAGCGGGGGCTCGGGTCACGTACTCAGCCAGCGGGGGCTGGGGTCACGTACTCAGCCAGCGGGGGCTCGGGTCACGTACTCAGCCAGCGGGGGCTGTGGTCACGTACTCAGCCAGTGGGGTCTGGGGTCACGTACTCAGCCAGCGGGGGCTGGGGTCACGTACTCAGCCACCTGGGGCTGGCGTCGTGTACTCAGCCAGCGGGGGCTGGGTTCATGTACTCAGCCAGCGGGGGCTGGGGTCATGTACTCAGTCACCGGGGGATGGGGTCATGTACTCAGCCACCGGGGGCAGGGGTCACGTACTCAGCCACCGGGGGTTGGGGTCATGTACTCAGCCACAGAGAGCTGGGGTCACGTATTCAGCCACCGGGGGTTGGGGTCATGTACTCATTCACCGGGGGCAGGGGTCACGTACTCAGCCACCGAGAGCTGGGGTCACATACTCAGCCACCGGGGGCTGGGGTCACGTACGCAGCCACCGGGGGCTGGGATCATATACTCAGCCTCCGGGGGCTGGGTTCATGTACTCAACCACCGGGGGCTGGGGCCACGTACTCAGCTACCGACAGCTGGGGTCACGTACTCAGCCAGCGGGGGCTGGGGTCACGTACTCAGCCAGCGGGGGATGGGGTCACTTACTCAGCCACCGAGAGCTGGGGTCACGTACTCAGCCAGCGGGGGCTGGGGTCACGTACTCAGCCAGCGGGGGCTGGGGTCACGTACTCATCCAGCGGGGGCTGGGGTCACGTACTCAGCCAGCGGGGGCTGGGGTCATGTACTCAGCCAGCGGGGGCTGGGGTCACGTACTCAGCCAGCGGGGGCTGGGGTCATGTACTCAGCCAGCGGGGGCTGGGGTCATGTACTCAGCCAGCGGGGACTGGGGTCATGTACTCAACCAGCGGGGGCTGGGGTCATGTACTCAGCCAGCGGGGGCTGGGGTCACGTACTCAGCCAGCGGGGGCTGGGGTCATGTACTCAGCCAGCGGGGGCTGGGGTCACGTACTCAGCCAGCGGGGGCTGGGGTCATGTACTCAGCCAGCGGGGGCTGGGGTCACGTACTCAGCCAGCGGGGGCTGGGGTCATGTACTCAGCCAGCGGGGACTGGGGTCATGTACTCAGCCAGCGGGGGCTGGGGCCATGTACTCAGCCAGCGGGGGCTGGGGTCACGTACTCAGCCAGCAGGGGGTGGGGTCATGTACTCAGCCAGCGGGGGCTGGGGTCATGTACTCAGCCAGCGGGGGCTGGGGTCATGTACTCAGCCAGCGGGGGCTGGGGTCACGTACTCAGCCAGCGGGGGCTGGGGTCATGTACTCAGCCAGCGGGGGCTGGGGTCACGTACTCAGCCAGCGGGGGCTGGGGTCACGTACTCAGCCAGCGGGGGCTGGGGTCATGTACTCAGCCAGCGGGGGCTGGGGTCACGTACTCAGCCAGCGGGGGCTGGGGTCACGTACTCAGCCAGCGGGGGCTGGGGTCATGTACTCAGCCAGCGGGGACTGGGGTCATGTACTCAGCCAGCGGGGGCTGGGGCCATGTACTCAGCCCGCGGGGGCTGGGGTCACGTACTCAGCCAGCAGGGGGTGGGGTCATGTACTCAGCCAGCGGGGGCTGGGGTCATGTACTCAGCCAGCGGGGGCTGGGGTCATGTACTCAGCCAGCGGGGGCTGGGGTCACGTACTCAGCCAGCGGGGGCTGGGGTCACGTACTCAGCCAGCGGGGGCTGGGGTCACGTACTCAGCCAGCAGGGGGTGGGGTCATGTACTCAGCCAGCAGGGGGTGGGGTCATGTACTCAGCCAGCGGGGGCTGGGGTCATGTACTCAGCCAGCGGGGGCTGGGGTCACGTACTCAGCCAGCGGGGGCTGGGGTCACGTACTCAGCCAGCGGGGGCTGGGGTCACGTACTCAGCCAGCGGGGGCTGGGGTCACGTACTCAGCCAGCGGGGGCTGGGGTCACGTACTCAGCCAGCGGGGGCTGGGGTCACGTACTCAGCCAGCGGGGGCTGGGGTCACGTACTCAGCCAGCGGGGGCTGGGGTCACGTACTCAGCCAGCGGGGGCTGGGGTCACGTACTCAGCCAGAGGGGGCTGGGGTCACGTACTCAGCCAGCGGGGGGTGGGGTCACGTACTCAGCCAGCGGGGGCTGGGGTCACGTACTCAGCCAGCGGGGGCTGGGGTCACGTACTCAGCCAGCGGGGGCTGGGGTCACGTACTCAGCCAGCGGGGGCTGGGGTCACGTACTCAGCCAGCGGGGGCTGGGGTCATGTACTCAGCCAGCGGGGGCTGGGGTCACGTACTCAGCCAGCGGGGGCTGGGGTCACGTACTCAGCCAGCGGGGGCTGGGGTCACGTACTCAGCCAGCGGGGGCTGGGGTCACGTACTCAGCCAGCGGGGGCTGGGGTCACGTACTCAGCCAGCTGGGGCTGGGGTCACGTACTCAGCCAGCGGGGGCTGGGGTCATACAATACAAGGATACCTTTTTTGGATCGAGTAATGACTGACATATCTAGTTTTTATTTTGGATTTTATTTTCCCTAGCAAGAAATAATTTTCTTGCCGAAAGTGTCAGACTTCCATTCATTCCTGTTGTGTCTCTTCCTCAAACTTAACAGTTATCCAGAAGTGTCACCGTAGTGATTTTTTTTTTTTTTGGCAGGTTGGTTTTAGTTAGATTTATTATTTCACTTTTTCTTATAATTTTCCCTAATTCTAGTTTTTTTTTCTTTTTAGATTACTGAAACTTTGCATGAAAAAAATTTATGAATGAGTTTCTCTGTTTTTTCTTGCACTTGCTTTACTTTGGTTGTCTCTCCAGAGGTGCTCCTCAACCCATCGCACCACAGGAATGAGTTCTGTGAGCATTATGAGGTCACACGGCATATATTACAGTGCGCCTAACACATCCCAGTACACTATGCGCATAAGGCTTCACAGTTGGCTAATGAGAGATCTGCATGCATCTCTGACGCCACCAGTAAACCTGTAAGCCAATGCAGAACATCTTTGAGCATTCCTTACAAGTAATCTACCTTGGTTTGCGATGCAGAGGTTACCTTCAAGATTTCCTTGTGTGTCAGATTTCACAGGCTGAGGAAACGCATGTCCTTGTTGTTTGCGTTGTAGCCTAGGAAAGTCTGCTAAATGCGCTTCATGTTGGAGGTGTGTTCATGTATCATGTAACCCAGCGTGAGAGCTGCCAGGACGGCCGGTAAGGATACTTGTTGCATTGAGGGCCAGGCGGTATACGGCAAGGAAAATCTGTGATGGTGTGGGAGTCTGAGCGAGCATCCGTGAACCTCAGTCTCGCCTCTACCGTGCACGAGTGTGTGTTACTAGTTTCTGCCTCTCACAGCCTTAGAGAAAAAGTCATTGTGATGTGCTGGCGAGGTTACTCGTATGGGAACTGAACATCGCCAAGCGGGAGATCAATGCCATAGCTCCGTCACCGCGAGCGAGTGACTGCTCCATAAAATTATTAAAAACATTATTGTGTTTTAGAACTTAGTAAGAAGAGCTTCTCTGGAAAATTTATTTGGTGTCTTGAATACAAAGAAATTGAATTAAACTTTTTAAAGTGTTAAAAAGATTAAAGCAGTTAAATATAGGATAAGATGGGCTGCCATTTGACAAAAGGAAGTAAAAAAAAGGAAGATGTTCTCCCAGAGCCTCCTGAACCAGCTTCACCAGACCCTCGTCTGCCTCTCACCGCCAGACAAAAGTTCAACATCATCAAATCCTGGAAGGGAATTTCCAGAGCCATCGAGCCCACTGGTGTCTACATGTTTGTCAAGTAAGTTATATCTTTCTTGAACAAATGCTAAACCTGCGTCAGCTGGAGAGGGCATCGCGAGCGTCAAGGTTCATACATGGAACAATATAACAATCGTCGAGATTAATATATAGAACAACAATGGTCGTGGTTAATACATGATTCGAATAACAATGGTCGTGGTTAATACATGATTCGAATAACAATGGTCGTGGTTAATACATGATTCGAATAACAATGGTCGTGGTTAATACATGATTCTAATAACAATGGTCGTGGTTAATACATGATTCGAATAACAATGGTCGTGGTTAATACATGATTCTAATAACAATGGTCGTGGTTAATACATGATTCGAAAAACAATGGTCGTGGTTAATACATGATTCTAATAACAATGGTCGTGGTTAATACATGATTCGAATAACAATTGTAGTGGTTAATACATGATTCTAATAACAATAGTCGTGGTTAATACATGACTCGAATAACAATAGTCGTGGTTAACATATGTAAGAAAATAATGCATGCAACATCTCATTTCTCAGAGAATACTGATACGTTTCAAAAACTGAGAATTAAAATATTCCAAAATACTAAATTAATACCTCGAATCAAACCTTCCATTGTACCAGGTGAGAGGTACAACCACCAGTTGCTTAACATGTGTTGCTGAGCCACCTGCTCTGCCACGTGTGTTGTACAACCACCTGTTGTACCCGGTGTGTTGTACCAGTTACCTGCTGTAACAAGTGTCCTCTATAGTCACTTGTGTTATGTCTAGTCAGTTATTAGGTGATATATACGAGTATGTTGTCCAGTTATGTGCTGCACCTTATGTTCTGTTTCCTCTTGTCCGGCCATATGTTGCAACGCTGTCATGTTGTCCAATCACCTCATGTGCCACGTGTATGTTGTCCAGTCACCTCATGTACCACGTGTATGTTGTCCAGTACCTCATGTGCCACGCGTATGTTGTCCAGTCACCTCATGTACCACGTGTATGTTGTCCAGTACCTCATGTGCCACGCGTATGTTGTCCAGTCACCTCATGTACCACGTGTATGTTGTCCAGTCACCTCATGTACCACGTGTATGTTGTTCAGTCACCTCATGTACCACGTGTATGTTGTCCAGTCACCTCATGTACCACGTGTATGTTGTCCAGTCACCTCATGTACCACGTGTATGTTGTCCAGTCACCTCATGTACCACGTGTATGTTATCCAGTCACCTCATGTACCACGTGTATTGTGTTCAGTCACCTCATGTACCACGTGTATGTTGTCCAGTCACCTCATGTACCACGTGTATGTTGTCCAGTCACCTCATGTACCACGTGTATGTTGTCCAGTACCTCATGTGCCACGCGTATGTTGTCCAGTCACCTCATGTACCACGTGTATGTTGTCCAGTCACCTCATGTACCACGTGTATGTTGTCCAGTACCTCATGTGCCACGCGTATGTTGTCCAGTCACCTCATGTACCACGTGTATGTTGTCCAGTCACCTCATGTACCACGTGTATGTTGTCCAGTCACCTCATGTACCACGTGTATGTTGTTCAGTCACCTCATGTACCACGTGTATGTTGTCCAGTCACCTCATGTACCACGTGTATGTTGTCCAGTCACCTCATGTACCACGTGTATGGTGTTCAGTCACCTCATGTACCACGTGTATGTTGTCCAGTCACCTCATGTACCACGTGTATGTTGTCCAGTCACCTCATGTACCACGTGTATGTTGCCCAGTCACCTCATGGACCACGTGTATGTTGCCCAGTCACCTCATGGACCATGTGTATGTTGCCCAGTCACCTCATGTACCACGTGTATGTTGTCCAGTCACCTCATGTACCACGTGTATGTTGTCCAGTCACCTCATGGACCACGTGTATGGTGTTCAGTCACCTCATGTACCACGTGTATGTTGTCCAGTCACCTCATGTACCACGTGTATGTTGTCCAGTCACCTCATGTACCACGTGTATGTTGTCCAATCACCTCATGTGCCACGTGTATGTTGTCCAGTCACCTCATGTACCACGTGTATGTTGTCCAGTACCTCATGTGCCACGCGTATGTTGTCCAGTCACCTCATGTACCACGTGTATGTTGTCCAGTACCTCATGTGCCACGCGTATGTTGTCCAGTCACCTCATGTACCACGTGTATGTTGTCCAGTCACCTCATGTACCACGTGTATGTTGTTCAGTCACCTCATGTACCACGTGTATGTTGTCCAGTCACCTCATGTACCACGTGTATGTTATCCAGTCACCTCATGTACCACGTGTATGGTGTTCAGTCACCTCATGTACCACGTGTATGTTGTCCAGTCACCTCATGTACTACGTGTATGTTGTCCAGTCACCTCATGTACCACGTGTATGTTGTCCAGTACCTCATGTGCCACGCGTATGTTGTCCAGTCACCTCATGTACCACGTGTATGTTGTCCAGTCACCTCATGTACCACGTGTATGTTGTCCAGTACCTCATGTGCCACGCGTATGTTGTCCAGTCACCTCATGTACCACGTGTATGTTGTCCAGTCACCTCATGTACCACGTGTATGTTGTCCAGTACCTCATGTACCACGTGTATGTTGTCCAGTCACCTCATGTACCACGTGTATGTTGTTCAGTCACCTCATGTACCACGTGTATGTTGTCCAGTCACCTCATGTACCACGTGTATGTTGTCCAGTCACCTCATGTACCACGTGTATGGTGTTCAGTCACCTCATGTACCACGTGTATGTTGTCCAGTCACCTCATGTACCACGTGTATGTTGTCCAGTCACCTCATGTACCACGTGTATGTTGCCCAGTCACCTCATGGACCACGTGTATGTTGTCCAGTCACCTCATGTACCATGTGTATGTTGCCCAGTCACCTCATGTACCACGTGTATGTTGTCCAGTCACCTCATGTACCACGTGTATGTTATCCAGTCACCTCATGGACCACGTGTATGGTGTTCAGTCACCTCATGTACCACGTGTATGTTGTCCAGTCACCTCATGTACCACGTGTATGTTGTCCAGTCACCTCATGTACCACGTGTATGTTGTCCAGTCACCTCATGTACCACGTGTATGTTGTCCAGTCACCTCATGTACCACGTGTATGTTGTCCAGTCACCTCATGTACCACGTGTATGTTGTCCAGTCACCTCATGTACCACGTGTATGTTGTCCAGTCACCTCATGTACCATGTGTATGTTGTCCAGTCACCTCATGTGCCACGTGTATGTTGTCCAGTCACCTCATGTACCACGTGTATGTTGTCCAGTACCTCATGTGCCACGCGTATGTTGTCCAGTCACCTCATGTACCACGTGTATGTTGTCCAGTCACCTCATGTACCACGTGTATGTTGCCCAGTCACCTCATGTACCACGTGTATGTTGTCCAGTCACCTCATGTACCATGTGTATGTTGTCTATTGTCTTCAAATTATATTGTAGAATCTGTACTGATAAGGCCACTGGATGGCGAAACGTCTACATTAAAGATACCCAGATGTTGCATGTGTCTAATTTTCATCTTGTTGGTACCGTATACCATTCATGTACATTTGCATGCTGATCAGTAACCTCTTGTACATCGTGTATGTTGTTCCTCGCTTTATTGCACCACATTTATATTGTACCATGTATGTACCTTGTGTATATTGCATCTCTTACATGTTTACAACTGTACATTGTACCTCATGTATGATATATTACGTGAATGTTGTACCTCGAGAATACTGTACATCGTGAATATGTCTTATTTATGTTGTACCATGTATTTACTGTACCACGTGGATATTACACCACATGTATCTTCTACCAGGTGTATGTTATATACCTATAATGTTGTTCATTTACTTTCTGTGCCACTTGTATGTTGTCCAGTCATCTATTGTACCAGATGTATGCTGCCGGTTGTACCACGTGTATATCTTGTATTTTATTCTCCAGCATCTGTTCTAAGTGTATGCTGTTCAGCCACCTGTTGTACCATATGTTATGTCCAGTCACCTGTTGTACCATATGTTATGTCCAGTCACCTGTTGTACCATATGTTATGTCCAGTCACCTGTTGTACCATATGTTATGTCCAGTCACCTGTTGTACCATATGTTATGTCCAGTCACCTGTTGTACCATATGTTATGTCCAGTCACCTGTTGTACCATATGTTGTGTCCAGTCACCTGTTGTACCATATGTTATGTCCAGCCACCTGTTGTACCATATGTTATGTCCAGTCACCTGTTGTACCATATGTTATGTCCAGTCACCTGTTGTACCATATGTTATGTCCAGTCACCTGTTGTACCATATGTTATGTCCAGTCACCTGTTGTACCATATGTTATGTCCAGTCACCTGTTGTACCATATGTTATGTCCAGTCACCTGTTGTACCATATGTTATGCACAGCCACCTGTTGTACCATATGTTATGTCCAGTCACCTGTTGTACCATATGTTATGTCTAGTCACCTGTTGTACCATATGTTATGTCCAGTCACCTGTTGTACCATATGTTATGTCCAGTCACCTGTTGTACCATATGTTGTGTCCAGCCACCTGTTGTACCATATGTTATGTCCAGTCACCTGTTGTACCATATGTTATGTCCAGTCACCTGTTGTACCATATGTTATGTCCAGTCACCTGTTGTACCATATGTTATGTCCAGTCACCTGTTGTACCATATGTTATGTCCAGTCACCTGTTGTACCATATGTTATGTCCAGCCACCTGTTGTACCATATGTTATGCACAGCCACCTGGACATATGGCACTACATATATGTTGTCCAGCCACCTTTTTTACCAGTTATATAATATCATGCTATTGGTTGTACCAAGTGTATGTTGTACAGCCAATTGTTGTACCACATGCACATTGTTTAACCACCTGTTGTACCTCGTGAATGTTGTTCAGTCACCTGTTGTACTTGAGTTATGTTCCATCACATGGCGTACTTGTGCTACGTTGTTCCATCACCTGGTGTACTTGTGTTACGTTCCATCACCTGGTGTACTTGTGTTACGTTGTTCCATCACATGGTGTACTTGTGCTACGTTGTTCCATCACCTGGTGTACTTGTGTTACGTTGTTCCATCACCTGGTGTACTTGTGCTACGTTGTTCCATCACCTGGTGTACTTGTGTTACGTTGTTCCATCACCTGGCGTACTTGTGCTGCGTTGTTCCATCACCTAGTGTACTTGTGTTACGTTGTTCCATCACCTGGTGTACTTGTGTTACGTTGTTCCATCACCTGGTGTACTTGTGTTACGTTGTTCCATCACCTGGTGTACTTGTGTTACGTTGTTCCATCACCTGGTGTATTTGTGTTACGTTGCTCCACCACCTGGTGTACTTGTGTTACGTTGTTCCATCACCTGGTGTACTTGTGTTACGTTGTTCCATCACATGGCGTACTTTTGCTACGTTGTTCTACCACCTGGTGTACTTGTGTTACGTTGCTCCACCACCTGGTGTACTTGTGTTACGTTGTTCCACCACCTGGTGTACTTGTGTTACGTTGCTCCACCACCTGGTGTACTTGTGTTACGTTGCTCCACCACCTGGTGTACTTGTGTTACGTTGTTCCATCACCTGGTGTACTTGTGTTACGTTGTTCCATCACCTGGTGTACTTGTGTTACGTTGTTCCATCACCTGGTGTACTTGTGTTACGTTGTTCCAACACCTGGTGTACTTGTGTTACGTTGTTCCATCACCTGGTGTACTTGTGTTACGTTGCTCCACCACCTGGTGTACTTGTGTTACGTTGCTCCACCACCTTGTGTACTTGTGTTACGGTGCTCCACCACCTGGTGTACTTGTGTTACGTTGCTCCACCACCTGGTGTACTTGTGTTACGTTGCTCCACCACCTGGTGTACTTGTGTTACGTTGCTCCATCACCTGGTGTACTTGTGTTACGTTGTTCCATCACCTGGTGTACTTGTGTTACGTTGCTCCACCACCTGGTGTACTTGTGTTACGTTGCTCCATCACCTGGTGTACTTGTGTTACGTTGCTCCACCACCTGGTGTACTTGTGTTACGTTGCTCCACCACCTGGTGTACTTGTGTTACGTTGTTCCATCACCTGGTGTACTTGTGTTACGTTGTTCCATCACCTGGTGTACTTGTGTTACGTTGTTCCAACACCTGGTGTACTTGTGTTACGTTGTTCCATCACCTGGTGTACTTGTGTTACGTTGTTCCACCACCTGGTGTACTTGTGTTACGTTGCTCCACCACCTGGTGTACTTGTGTTACGTTGCTCCACCACCTGGTGTACTTGTGTTACGTTGTTCCACCACCTGGTGTACTTGTGTTACGTTGCTCCACCACCTGGTGTACTTGTGTTACGTTGCTCCACCACCTGGTGTACTTGTGTTACGTTGCTCCACCACCTGGTGTACTTGTGTTACGTTGCTCCACCACCTGGTGTACTTGTGTTACGTTGCTCCACCACCTGGTGTACTTGTGTTACGTAATTCCACCACCTGGTGTACTTGTGTTACGTTGTTCCATCACCTGGTGTACTTGAGTTACGTTGTTCCATCACCTGGTGTACTTGTGTTACGTTGTTCCATCACCTGGTGTACTTGTGTTACGTTGCTCCACCACCTGATGTACTTGTGTTACGCTGTTCCATCACCTGGTGTACTTGTGTTACGTTGTTCCATCACATGGCGTACTTTTGCTACGCTGTTCCACCACCTGGTGTACTTGTGTTACGTTGCTCCACCACCTGGTGTACTTGTGTTACGTTGCTCCACCACCTGGTGTACTTGTGTTACGTTGCTCCACCACCTGGTGTACTTGTGTTACGTTGCTCCACCACCTGGTGTACTTGTGTTACGTTGTTCCATCACCTGGTGTACTTGTGTTACGTTGTTCCATCACCTGGTGTACTTGTGTTACGTTGTTCCATCACCTGGTGTACTTGTGTTACGTTGTTCCATCACCTGGTGTACTTGTGTTACGTTGTTCCATCACCTGGTGTACTTGTGTTACGTTGCTCCACCTGGTGTACTTGTGTTACTTTGTTCCATCACCTGGTGTACTTGTGTTACGTTGCTCCACCACCTGGTGTACTTGTGTTACGTTGTTCCATCACCTGGTGTACTTGTGTTACGTTGTTCCATCACATGGCGTACTTTTGCTACGTTGTTCCACCACCTGGTGTACTTGTGTTACGTTGTTCCATCACCTGGTGTACTTGTGTTACGTTGCTCCACCACCTGGTGTACTTGTGTTACGTTGCTCCACCACCTGGTGTACTTGTGTTACGTTGCTCCACCACCTGGTGTACTTGTGTTACGTTGTTCCATCACCTGGTGTACTTGTGTTACGTTGTTCCATCACCTGGTGTACTTGTGTTACGTTGTTCCATCACCTGGTGTACTTGTGTTACGTTGTTCCATCACCTGGTGTACTTGTGTTACGTTGCTCCACCTGGTGTACTTGTGTTACTTTGTTCCATCACCTGGTGTACTTGTGTTACGTTGCTCCACCACCTGGTGTACTTGTGTTACGTTGTTCCATCACCTGGTGTACTTGTGTTACGTTGTTCCATCACATGGCGTACTTTTGCTACGTTGTTCCACCACCTGGTGTACTTGTGTTACGTTGTTCCACCACTTGGTGTACTTGTGTTACGTTGTTCCACCACCTGGTGTACTTGTGTTACGTTGTTCCACCACCTGGTGTACTTGTGTTACGTTGTTCCACCACCTGGTGTACTTGTGTTACGTTGTTCCACCACCTGGTGTACTTGTGTTACGTTGTTCCAAAACCTGGTGTACTTGTGTTACGTTGTTCCACCACCTGGTGTACTTGTGTTACGTTGTTCCACCTCCTGGTGTACTTGTGTTACGTTGTTCCACCACCTGGTGTACTTGTGTTACGTTGTTCCACCACCTGGTGTACTTTGTGTTACGTTGCTCCATCACCTGGTGTACTTGTGTTACGTTGTTCCACCACCTGGTGTACTTGTGTTACGTTATTCTATCATGTGGGTTTCGAAACGTGGAAAAGGGGTAAGAATACTCATGTAGGCTGGTAGTACGTATAATATAACGGAAAGTATGGGAAGGCACCAACAGCCGACCTGCCTCTCTCTGCTCCCTATCTGGACTGACTCACAGTGCCTACGGGTGAGGGTGATTGAAATCCTGCTATGGTCAGCAGCAATATGAATACAGTCAGTGATTCACGCAGAGACGGTTGGTAGTGAGTCATCTACTGGTACACTGGTTACTGGTAACTGGTTACTAGGAACTGGTACTACTACTGAGAGTTCCACCACCTGGTGTACTTGTGTTACGTTGTTCCACCACCTGGTGTACTTGTGTTACGTTGTTCCACCACCTGGTGTACTTGTGTTACGTTGTTCCACCACCTGGTGTACTTGTGCTACGTTGTTCCATCACCTGGTGTACTTGTGCTACGTTGTTCCATCATCTGGTGTACTTGTGCTACGTTGTTCCATCACCTGGTGTACTTGTGTTACGTTGTTCCATCACCTGGTGTACTTGTGCTACGTTGTTACACCACCTGGTGTACTTGTGCTACGTTGTTCCATCACCTGGTGTACTTGTGTTACGTTGTTCCACAACCTGGTGTACTTGTGTTACGTTGTTCCACCACCTGGTGCACTTGTGCTACGTTGTTCCATCACCTGGTGTACTTGTGTTACGTTGTTCCACCACCTGTTGTACTTGTGCTACGTTGTTCCATCACCTGGTGTACTTGTGTTACGTTGTTCCATCACATGGCGTACTTGTGCTACGTTGTTCCATCACCTGGTGTACTTGTGTTACGTTGTTCCATCACCTGGTGTACTTGTGTTACGTTGTTCCATCACCTGGCGTACTTGTGCTACGTTGTTCCATCACCTGGCGTACTTGTGCTACGTTGTTCCATCACCTGGTGTACTTGTGTTACGTTGTTCCATCACCTGGTGTACTTGTGTTACGTTGTTCCATCACCTGGTGTACTTGTGTTACGTTGTTCCATCACCTGGCGTACTTGTGTTACGTTGTTCCATCACCTGGTGTACTTGTGTTACGTTGTTCCATCACCTGGTGTACTTGTGCTACGTTGTTCCATCACCTGGTGTACTTGTGTTACGTTGTTCCATCACCTGGTGTACTTGTGCTACGTTGCTCCACCACCTGGTGTACTTGTGCTACGTTGTTCCATCACCTGGTGTACTTGTGTTACGTTGTTCCACCACCTGGTGTACTTGTGTTACGTTGTTCCACCACCTGGTGTACTTGTGTTACGTTGTTCCACCACCTGGTGTACTTGTGTTACGTTGTTCCACCACCTGGTGTACTTGTGTTACGTTGTTCCACCACCTGGTGTACTTGTGTTACGTTGTTCCAAAACCTGGTGTACTTGTGTTACGTTGTTCCACCACCTGGTGTACTTGTGTTACGTTGTTCCACCTCCTGGTGTACTTGTGTTACGTTGTTCCACCACCTGGTGTACTTGTGTTACGTTGTTCCACCACCTGGTGTACTTTGTGTTACGTTGCTCCATCACCTGGTGTACTTGTGTTACGTTGTTCCACCACCTGGTGTACTTGTGTTACGTTATTCTATCATGTGGGTTTCGAAACGTGGAAAAGGGGTAAGAATACTCATGTAGGCTGGTAGTACGTATAATATAACGGAAAGTATGGGAAGGCACCAACAGCCGACCTGCCTCTCTCTGCTCCCTATCTGGACTGACTCACAGTGCCTACGGGTGAGGGTGATTGAAATCCTGCTATGGTCAGCAGCAATATGAATACAGTCAGTGATTCACGCAGAGACGGTTGGTAGTGAGTCATCTACTGGTACACTGGTTACTGGTAACTGGTTACTAGGAACTGGTACTACTACTGAGAGCTCGGCGACGCTAACGTATGTCGTCCCGACATACAACTAATACAAACTAGAGACGGCAGGTGTACGGCTTGGGCTGATTCTATACAGTGTCAAAGTACACAACAATTGAACATTATAACATACATAAGTAGAATATTGGAATGGAATCTTACATAATTGAAACTGTAATAAAACTGTAATGCAATACAAGGTATAATATAGCACAACTCAACGAATGAAACTCAATGTTGGGATTACACAATAGAAGTGATAAAAAAAAATTTGATCGATCGATCTGTATTCATGTGATCTACGGATTCTGAGGAAGGAATATATACAAAGAAAGAAGTGTTTAACAGAAAGGCAGATTCGGTGCACTCAAATCTAGACTGTTAACTCTCAGAATTCGGAGAGAACGTGAACACAAAAAAAATTTATTGAATACTGTTAAGTTGATACTGTAATTATTCATCTATACAGGTTATTTACATTTAACCCCAACTCTGCTAGGGTGAGATTGATATATGCAGAATGGGTGTCATCTCTGGGAGGATCAAACTCTCTTGCACTGGCTAACTCATGCTGTATTTGAGGCAAATCTGAATTGGTAGTTACAAATGATACTTGAGGATTTCTCAATACCTGTCGTGTACGTAGGGAATAACGACATTCAGGTTGATCGTCTGACTGAGTATCAAAAGTAGAGAGTACAGGATCAGGAGGATTGTCAGAGTTTGTCACATTAGTCTGGGTTGGAACATCATTATCATCACATACTAACTTCATATGATCTAAATGCGATTCTTTATACTTATCAGTACTAATTTCTCTAACCTTATACTTATTACCAGTGATATGTTCAACTACTCGATAAGGACCCACAAACTTTTGGTCAAGCTTAGGCATTGCAGACGTTTTGTTAAAGTTGGTCAGCATAACTCTCGAACCTACTTTGATTTTGGATGGCTTTGCTCGAGTGTTTGCGACTCTTGTAAATTCTGCTGTTGATTTACGAAGTGTTTCACGGATTCTTCTAAAAACACTTTGAGCTAAGCTGGTATGAGTTGCTATGAAATCATCAGGGTTGTAATTTGGTTTCGGATTAGAATATAGCAACTCATAAGGCAAACGTTTATCTACACCGTACAATGCATAATGTGAAGTGTCACCTATGGAAACATTGTAAGCAGAATTTATAGCACACTGCACATCAGGTATAACTTCATCCCAAGTTTCACTGTTGGGATTGATAGTGGCTCTCAAGACATCAAGTACTTTCTTATTGGTACGTTCCGCTAACCCATTGTTGGCAGGATGATGAGGAACAATGGTGGATTTAGAGATCTTGTACAAGGTGCACAAATTTTCAAGAATCTCATTACAGAATTCACCTCCATTATCTGTTACTAGTGTGGGTTTTCGATACGTGGATGGGGTAAGAATACTCACGTAGGCTGGTAGTATGTATAATCTAACGGAAGGTATGGGGAAGCACCAACAGCCGACCTGCCTCCCTCTGCTCCCTATCTAGACTGACTCACAGTGCCTACGGGTGAGGGTGATTGAAATCCTGCTATGGTCAGCAGCAATATGAATACAGTCAGTGATTCACGCAGAGACGGTTGGTAGTGAGTCATCTACTGGTACACTGGTTACTGGTAACTGGTTACTAGGAACTGGTACTACTACTGAGAGTTCCACCACCTGGTGTACTTGTGTTACGTTGTTCCACCACCTGGTGTACTTGTGTTACGTTGTTCCACCACCTGGTGTACTTGTGTTACGTTGTTCCACCACCTGGTGTACTTGTGCTACGTTGTTCCATCACCTGGTGTACTTGTGCTACGTTGTTCCATCATCTGGTGTACTTGTGCTACGTTGTTCCATCACCTGGTGTACTTGTGTTACGTTGTTCCATCACCTGGTGTACTTGTGCTACGTTGTTACACCACCTGGTGTACTTGTGCTACGTTGTTCCATCACCTGGTGTACTTGTGTTACGTTGTTCCACAACCTGGTGTACTTGTGTTACGTTGTTCCACCACCTGGTGCACTTGTGCTACGTTGTTCCATCACCTGGTGTACTTGTGTTACGTTGTTCCACCACCTGTTGTACTTGTGCTACGTTGTTCCATCACCTGGTGTACTTGTGTTACGTTGTTCCATCACATGGCGTACTTGTGCTACGTTGTTCCATCACCTGGTGTACTTGTGTTACGTTGTTCCATCACCTGGTGTACTTGTGTTACGTTGTTCCATCACCTGGCGTACTTGTGCTACGTTGTTCCATCACCTGGTGTACTTGTGCTACGTTGTTCCATCACCTGGTGTACTTGTGTTACGTTGTTCCATCACCTGGTGTACTTGTGTTACGTTGTTCCATCACCTGGTGTACTTGTGTTACGTTGTTCCATCACCTGGCGTACTTGTGTTACGTTGTTCCATCACCTGGTGTACTTGTGTTACGTTGTTCCATCACCTGGTGTACTTGTGCTACGTTGTTCCATCACCTGGTGTACTTGTGTTACGTTGTTCCATCACCTGGTGTACTTGTGCTACGTTGCTCCACCACCTGGTGTACTTGTGCTACGTTGTTCCATCACCTGGTGTACTTGTGTTACGTTGTTCCATCACCTGGTGTACTTGTGCTACGTTGTTCCATCACCTGGTGTACTTGTGTTACGTTGTTCCATCACCTGGTGTACTTGTGTTACGTTGTTCCATCACCTGGTGTACTTGTGTTACGTTGTTCCATCACCTGGTGTACTTGTGTTACGTTGTTCCATCACCTGGTGTACTTGTGCTACGTTGTTCCATCACCTGGTGTACTTGTGTTACGTTGTTCCATCACCTGGTGTACTTGTGCTACGTTGTTCCATCACCTGGTGTACTTGTGTTACGTTGTTCCACCACCTGGTGTACTTGTGCTACGTTGTTCCATCACCTGGTGTACTTGTGTTACGTTGTTCCATCACCTGGTGTACTTGTGTTACGTTGCTCCACCACCTGGTGTACTTGTGCTACGTTGTTCCATCACCTGGTGTACTTGTGTTACGTTGTTCCATCACCTGGTGTACTTGTGTTACGTTGTTCCATCACATGGAGTACTTGTGTTACGTTGTTCCATCACCTGGTGTACTTGTGTTACGTTGTTCCATCACCTGGTGTACTTGTGTTACGTTGTTCCACCACCTGGTGTACTTGTGTTACGTTGTTCCATCACCTGGTGTACTTGTGTTACGTTGTTCCATCACATGGCGTACTTGTGTTACGTTGTTCCATCACCTGGTGTACTTGTGTTACGTTGTTCCATCACCTGGTGTACTTGTGTTACGTTGTTCCACCACCTGGTGTACTTGTGTTACGTTGTTCCATCACCTGGTGTACTTGTGTTACGTTGTTCCATCACCTGGCGTACTTGTGCTACGTTGTTCCATCACCTGGTGTACTTGTGTTACGTTGTTCCATCACCTGGTGTACTTGTGTTACGTTGTTCCATCACCTGGCGTACTTGTGCTACGTTGTTCCATCACCTGGTGTACTTGTGTTACGTTGTTCCATCACCTTGTGTACTTGTGCTACGTTGTTCCATCACCTGGTGTACTTGTGTTACGTTGTTCCATCACATGGCGTACTTGTGTTACGTTGTTCCATCACCTGGTGTACTTGTGTTACGTTGTTCCATCACCTGGTGTACTTGTGTTACGTTGTTCCATCACCTGGTGTACTTGTGTTACGTTGTTCCATCACCTGGTGTACTCTGGTTGTTTGGTTGCTAATAACACCAAAAGCTATCGTATATTACTGTCAAAAAAAAAAAATCTGTTACAGTTGAGAGTAAATTAAGATGTTTGTCCCAGGATATTAACATTTTAATTTATCTCCTGCTAGTTTAACCTGCCGTTTTTCTCTACAGAAAAACCATATTCGTTGACGCATTTACTTCACCTATTACGCGTTAATACCTTTAACAACATCAGAGGTAGGATTCGAATGTGATATATTTATATATTCATGTTTTTAGGTTAATTAGATCCCCTTTGTAATTGAGTAATCCAATGATGTTAACAGTTATGAAACAGTTGTGAACGTGTTATAAATACGGTGACATGTTATTCCGACATATGACCAGAGTCCTCTTCCGGCCTCCTGAGCAAGCAGGCTATTGCTGTCCATGGTCAACAAAGCATGACAACTTACTATCACCAAGTGAAAGAAATTGTCCAGATTTCGTTCCAAGATTTCTTCCATCAGTTTTCTTCTCACTGCTGCTGGGAGGCTGAGGAGTCTCGCATCACTGCTGCTGGGAGGCTGAGGAGTCTCGCATCACTGCTGCTGGGAGGCTGAGGAGTCTCGCATTACTGCTGCTGGGAGGCTGAGGAGTCTCGCATCACTGCTGCTGGGAGGCTGAGGAGTCTCACATCACTGCTGCTGGGAGGCTGAGGAGTCTCGCATCACTGCTGCTGGGAGGCTGAGGAGTCTCGCATCACTGCTGCTGGGAGGCTGAGGAGTCTCGCATCACTGCTGCTGGGAGGCTGAGGAGTCTCGCATCACTGCTGCTGGGAGGCTGAGGAGTCTCGCATCACTGCTGCTGGGAGGCTGAGGAGTCTCGCATCACTGCTGCTGGGAGGCTGAGGAGTCTCGCATCACTGCTGCTGGGAGGCTGAGGAGTCTCGCATCACTGCTGCTGGGAGGCTGAGGAGTCTCGCATCACTGCTGCTGGGAGGCTGAGGAGTCTCGCATCACTGCTGCTGGGAGGCTGAGGAGTCTCGCATCACTGCTGCTGGGAGGCTGAGGAATCTCGCATCACTGCTGCTGGGAGGATGAGGAGTCTCGCATCACTGCTGCTGGGAGGCTGAGGAGTCTCGCATCACTGCTGCTGGGAGGATGAGGAGTCTCGCATCACTGCTGCTGGGAGGATGAGGAGTCTCGCATCACTGCTGCTGGGAGGATGAGGAGTCTCGCATCACTGCTGCTGGGAGGCTGAGGAGTCTCGCATCACTGCTGCTGGGAGGCTGAGGAGTCTCGCATCACTGCTGCTGGGAGGCTGAGGAGTCTCGCATCACTGCTGCTGGGAGGCTGAGGAATCTCGCATCACTGCTGCTGGGAGGCTGAGGAGTCTCGCATCACTGCTGCTGGGAGGCTGAGGAATCTCGCATCACTGCTGCTGGGAGGCTGAGGAGTCTCGCATCACTGCTGCTGGGAGGATGAGGAGTCTCGCATCACTGCTGCTGGGAGGCTGAGGAGTCTCGCATCACTGCTGCTGGGAGGCTGAGAAGTCTCACATCACTGCTGCTGGGAGGCTGAGAAGTCTCACATCACTGCTGCTGGGAGGCTGAGAAGTCTCACATCACTGCTGCTGGGAGGCTGAGAAGTCTCACATCACTGCTGCTGGGAGGCTGAGAAGTCTCACATCACTGCTGCTGGGAGGCTGAGAAGTCTCACATCACTGCTGCTGGGAGGCTGAGAAGTCTCACATCACTGCTGCTGGGAGGCTGAGAAGTCTCACATCACTGCTGCTGGGAGGCTGAGAAGTCTCACATCACTGCTGCTGGGAGGCTGAGGAGTCTCGCATCACTGCTGCTGGGAGGCTGAGGAATCTCGCATCACTGCTGCTGGGAGGCTGAGGAGTCTCGCATCACTGCTGCTGGGAGGATGAGGAGTCTCGCATCACTGCTGCTGGGAGGCTGAGGAGTCTCGCATCACTGCTGCTGGGAGGCTGAGAAGTCTCACATCACTGCTGCTGGGAGGCTGAGAAGTCTCACATCACTGCTGCAGGGAGGCTGAGAAGTCTCACATCACTGCTGCTGGGAGGCTGAGAAGTCTCACATCACTGCTGCTGGGAGGCTGAGAAGTCTCACATCACTGCTGCTGGGAGGCTGAGGAGTCTCGCATCACTGCTGCTGGGAGGCTGAGGAGTCTCGCATCACTGCTGCTGGGAGGCTGAGGAGTCTCGCATCACTGCTGCTGGGAGGCTGAGGAATCTCGCATCACTGCTGCTGGGAGGCTGAGGAGTCTCGCATCACTGCTGCTGGGAGGCTGAGGAGTCTCGCATCACTGCTGCTGGGAGGCTGAGGAATCTCGCATCACTGCTGCTGGGAGGCTGAGGAGTCTCACATCACTGCTGCTGGGAGGATGAGGAGTCTCACATCATGGCTGCTGGGAGGCTGAGAAGTCTCACATCATGGCTGCTGGGAGGCTGAGGAGTCTCACATCACTGCTGCTGGGAGGCTGAGAAGTCTCACATCACTGCTGCTGGGAGGCTGAGAAGTCTCACATCACTGCTGCTGGGAGGCTGAGGAGTCTCGCATCACTGCTGCTAGGAGGATGAGGAGTCTCGCATCACTGCTGCTGTGAGGATGAGGAGTCTCACATCACTGCTGCTGGGAGGCTGAGAAGTCTGACATCACTGCTGCTGGGAGGCTGAGAAGTCTCGCATCACTGCTGCTGGGAGGCTGAGGAGTCTCGCATCACTGCTGCTGGGAGGCTGAGGAGTCTCACATCACTGCTGCTGGGAGGCTGAGGAGTCTCGCATCACTGCTGCTGGGAGGCTGAGGAGTCTCGCATCACTGCTGCTGTGAGGATGAGGAGTCTCACATCACTGCTGCTGGGAGGCTGAGAAGTCTGACATCACTGCTGCTGGGAGGCTGAGAAGTCTCGCATCACTGCTGCTGGGAGGCTGAGGAGTCTCGCATCACTGCTGCTGGGAGGCTGAGGAGTCTCACATCACTGCTGCTGGGAGGCTGAGGAGTCTCACATCACTGCTGCTGGGAGGCTTAGGAGTCTCACATCACTGCTGCTGGGAGGCTGAGAAGTCTCACATCACTGCTGCTGGGAGGCTGAGGAGTCTCACATCACTGCTGCTGGGAGGCTGAGAAGTCTCACATCACTGCTGCTGGGAGGCTGAGAAGTCTCACATCACTGCTGCTGGGAGGCTGAGAAGTCTCACCACTGCTGCTGGGAGGCTGAGAAGTCTCACATCACTGCTGCTGGGAGGCTGAGAAGTCTTACATCACTGCTGCTGGGAGGCTGAGAAGCCTCACATCACGGATGTTGACACAGTGTTTCCTAATTGCTTCTCACTGAATGTATTTTACCGTGACGCATCTGTCACGCCAGTAACTTGTTTTTGGGTGTGTGTATATTGGGATCCTGGCCCATTATAATCTCCATAAACACACACACACACACACACACACACACACACACACACACACACACATATATATGAACAGGTATATATCAACATGTATTAGAATTTTTGGAAATGCTTTGAGGCGTTGTCAGTAGTTGACGGTATAATTGACTCTCTCCAGTCCCTGAACAATGAATGTGTACATTTACCTGCAAGTTCTTATATCTCTCCTGCCTTGGAAGTCAAGGAAAGAAGAATATTTTTAGACGGGAGAGCATAAGTGATGTGAATAGCAGCATTAATACCTTATTAACTTCTCTGGCATTGAGAATTACCAACACTCAGCCTCTCGTTTCTTACTTTTCTTTCGGTGCGTTTGTGTCATTGTATTTTCTGAGATGTTTCACATTACATTATTTTATTATATAACTTATAATTGTTACTTTCGTTCTGTCCTGTTGTTAAGTCTTTGTTATTGTATGTCAGCAGTTGAATGTTGTGGCAATTTAAGTTTGCTGACTTGGTAAACTTTGTTATCAGTCTTGTATTCTGGTGTGGCAAGTATCATTTATCAGTCCAGTCTCCAATTATTTTGACATTAGTGATAAAATTCAGGTTCGGAATGTTTCAACAATCGTAGCGCTACTAGAAGTAAGTCTCCTGTTGTATTAATTTCGTTTTCGTTGAAATTGATAATATTTTCAATTAGGTCCTAACATTACCTAACATTACCTAACATTACCTAACATTACCTAACATTACCTAACATTACCTAACATTACCTAACATTACCTAACATTACCTAACATTACCTAACATTACCTAACATTACCTAACATTACCTAACTGACAATAAAACTTACTACAAAATCCGTGCAATTTCGAGTGCGCAGAAATGCGCGAGTGGCAGTCTGTGCGAGACTGGCAGTCTGTGCGAGACTGGCAGTCTGTGCGAGAGTGGCAGTCTGTGCGAGAGTGGCAGTCTGTGCGAGACTGGCAGTCTGTGCGAGAGTGGCAGTCTGTGCGAGAGTGGCAGTCTGTGCTGGACTGGCAGTCTGTGCGAGAGTGGCAGTCTGTGCGAGACTGGCAGTCTGTGCGAGACTGGCAGTCTGTGCTGGACTGGCAGTCTGTGCGAGAGTGGCAGTCTGTGCGAGACTGGCAGTCTGTGCTGGACTGGCAGTCTGTGCGAGACTGGCAGTCTGTGCGAGACTGGCAGTCTGTGCTGGACTGGCAGTCTGTGCGAGAGTGGCAGTCTGTGCGAGAGTGGCAGTCTGTGCGGGACTGGCAGTCTGTGCGAGACTGGCAGTCTGTGCTGGACTGGCAGTCTGTGCGAGAGTGGCAGTCTGTGCGAGAGTGGCAGTCTGTGCGGGACTGGCAGTCTGTGCTGGACTGGCAGTCTGTGCGGGACTGGCAGTCTGTGCGGGACTGGCAGTCTGTGCGAGAGTGGCAGTCTGTGCGAGAGTGGCAGTCTGTGCTGGACTGGCAGTCTGTGCGAGAGTGGCAGTCTGTGCGAGAGTGGCAGTCTGTGCGGGACTGGCAGTCTGTGCTGGACTGGCAGTCTGTGCGGGACTGGCAGTCTGTGCGGGACTGGCAGTCTGTGCGAGAGTGGCAGTCTGTGCGAGAGTGGCAGTCTGTGCGGGACTGGCAGTCTGTGCTGGACTGGCAGTCTGTGCGGGACTGGCAGTCTGTGCGGGACTGGCAGTCTGTGCGGGACTGGCAGTCTGTGCGGGACTGGCAGTCTGTGCGGGACTGGCAGTCTGTGCGGGACTGGCAGTCTGTGCTGGACTGGCAGTCTGTGCGGGACTGGCAGTCTGTGCTGGACTGGCAGTCTGTGCGGGACTGGCAGTCTGTGCGGGACTGGCAGTCTGTGCGGGACTGGCAGTCTGTGCTGGACTGGCAGTCTGTGCGGGACTGGCAGTCTGTGCGGGACTGGCAGTCTGTGCTGGACTGGCAGTCTGTGCGGGACTGGCAGTCTGTGCTGGACTGGCAGTCTGTGCGGGACTGGCAGTACTGGTGTTAGTTTTAAGATAATATTGCTTGGTAAAGCAGGAACAGAATACTTTGACAATTATTCAGACAAATATGTACTAAGATGTATGTGGAGTGGGATGATAATTCTCTAACATGATACAATTATTGTTTTAACTACCAGTAAGTTCCAGTAACCATTTTAGAAATGAAATACTCAGTAAAGAGAATTATTATAACTGTGTGGCACACTTATATCAGTGTGTGACACACTTATGTCAGTATATGACACTTATTTCAGCATATGACACGTCAGTCAGTAACACACTTATGTCGGTGTGAGACACACTTACAGTATTGTACACTTCTGTCTTAGTTGTCACAGTATTTACGACACAGCGAAAAGTCACACTGAATATACTGTCAACCAACACTTAATTAACGTTGAAGAGGAAGAAAGATACTCTCAACATCCATGTTTACATCTCTGAGGCTGTGACATGTATGAACACCCAACTGTCACCTGTATGAACATCCAGCTATAACCGGTATGAACACCCAGCTGTCACCTGTATGAACCACTAGTATGAACATCCAGCTGTCACCCGTATGAACATCCAGCTATCACCCGTATGAACACCCAGCTGTCACCCGTATGAACATCCAGCTGTCACCCGTATGAGCACCCAGCTCCTTCCTGGGAGTCTGCCAGCTGAGCTGACAGAGCAACCAGAGTGTTGGCAAACCTGCTGAGTGTAACTCATTATTCCACTCAGCGAAAATCAGTGTGACAATCACGAAATTAATTAATATATTTTATAGTTGTAAATATTACCAAAATAAATTTAGCTCGATGTTAGTTGATTAATTACGAAGTAGTTTTTTTTTTTTTTGGGGAGGGGAAGGGTTGGGGGTCCACGTCTTGTTTATACACAAAAGTACATGAGTATACAGGTCTGTGTTTCGAGAACAAGTTTTTACAACACACACACACATGTACAACACACACACACACACATGTGCAACACACATACACAAGTACAACATACACAAAACATGCACAACATACACACATGTGCATCATAAACACAACATGCACACTTGTACAACATGCACACAACATACAACATGCATACACAATGCACATGCATAACATACAACATGCACAAGATACACACAACATACAACATGCACAACATGCACATATTATGCACATACAACATATGCTCAGCATAGACACCAAATACGCACAACGTACGTACTGCATACACACATGCACACAACATACGTACAGCATACACAGCGTATACACAAAACATGCACTGCACACAACATATGCAAAACATACACACAACATGCACAACATACACAACATACAACATGAAAACAGCATACACCATATGCACAACATACCCAGATGTACACAGCATACACACATTTACACAACATATGCAGTAATGTGAATATTAATTGGGACAGTAATGAAATAAGACATTTATGTGGAAAATTAATGTTTATTTGAAAAATACACGGCAATGATACGACAGGTAACTGATTTAATAAGAGATGTGACTATCCTTTGCGTGTATAAGCATTACTACACGCTGCGGCATAGAATCAACCAATGTTGAATACATTTTGGCAAGTCCTTCGTCATGGTACCAGGTCCTAATAACAGCAGCAGTGAGCTTCTCCACAGTTGACCAGTTCTGATCTGCGATCCTGCGTTTGGTTACTGCCCAAAGATTCTCAACTGAGTTGAAGTCAGAAGAGTTTCCAGGACAGTTAAAAATGCTTGACCCACTCTCTTCAAAGAATGTCAGCATTTTTCTGGAAGTGTGGCATGGAGCAAGATTCTGCTGGAAAATGCCTTCTCCATCAGGTGTGTCTATCTATAATGGATAGCAAATGAGTTGCCAGGATTATCTTGTATTTGTAATTGTTCGTTCCCTCAACAATAACAAGCCGTCCAGGGCCTTTAGCAGTAAAACTACCCAAGAACATCTTCTTAAGTGGATGTTTTGGCGCTTGTTGAATGTGTCCATGCCGAAGAGGTTCGCATTTGCTCCATCTCACTACCATTGATCTGTACCCGTGTACTTCAAAATGGGCCTCATCTGAAAATATAACCTTTCTCCATTCATCTGTCGTCGAGTGCTCACTGCATAGCAGTGAGCACTCAGTTGCTGCTATGAACATAGCAGCAACCGATAACTCTTTCTTTACTGGCTTTCTGGCAGTTCTGCCAACTTCAGGAAGTCTTCGTCTAACAGCTGAAGAATCAATATTTACGGCAGCTGGAGCCAAATCTCTCTGTAGATCTTTGCTGGTTTTCTTGGGATCCTTCACATGTTTTTTAAAACCTTGTCATCGTGAGGTATTGTCTTGCGTTTTCTTCCACATCTTCCTAGATACAGCGTTCCACAATCAACAGTGTCATCTCTCTTCAGAATACGATCAACAGTTGACTTTACTAGGCTCAAATTTTCGGCGATCTGTCATATAATCAAATCAGCATGTTTCTACAATACTTGCATGCGTTCTAGTTGTAACATCCATCATAAATTTCAAAAGTAATCATGAACTGAATAGGAGAATCTAGTGAAACAACATTCACTCATGGAGCATGCTTGCAGGAATAGCCTTACAGAACAAGAGCTGTTGTAGTACTGAGGAGAGTCGCAGGGTAACACCACAGCTGGATGGTTGCTAGAAATCAGTAACAAACTCTTCTGAAAAGAAAAGAACCCAAACTACATTAATTAAGCTGGAGACTAAGGCATTGTGAGATAATCATAAAATTTACTTCAGTCCTAATTTACACATTACTGTACACATCATACAACATACAGCATACGCACAACATACATCTAAAATGCTCACAGCCTATAACTTGCACACAGTACATACACAACATGCATACAACATTCACACATTACATTCACAAAACACAGACCCTACACACAATATATGAACAACATACGTGCAACATGCACGCAACATACAAGCAGTACACAAACATACTCTGTACACCCTGTGCGTCAGGCCCATACTGGAGTATGCAGCACCAGTTTGGAACCCACACCTGGTCAAGCACGTCAAGAAATTAGAGAAAGTGCAAAGGTTTGCAGCAAGGCTAGTTCCAGAGCTAAGGGGAATGTCCTATGAAGAAAGGTTAAGGGAGATCGACCTGACGACACTGGAGGACAGGAGGGTTAAGGGAGACATGATAAAGACATACAAAACACTGCGAGGAATTAACAAGGTGGACAGAGATAGGATGTTTCAGAGATGGGACACAGAAACAAGTGGTCACAATTGGAAGTTGAAGACTCAGATGAATTAGAGATGTAAAAAAGGATTTCTTTAGACACAGAGTTGTCAGGAAGTGGAGTAATCTGGCAAGTGACATAGTGGAGGCAGGAACCATACATAGTTTTAAGACGGGGTATGATGAAGGTCATGGAGCAGGGAGAAGGACCTAGTAGCGATCAGTGAAGAGGCGGGGCCAGGAGCTGATTCTCGACCCCTGCAACCACAAATAGGTGAGTACAGCATACCACAGTAAATACACTACTCACATACTACATACACATTACATTCACAAAACATGCATTCAATATACACGTTACATTTACTCTACATACAACATACACGGTACATAACCACAATGACACAAATTACACGCAACATATTCAAGGCATACACACAACAAAAGCACAACATACAAACATACAACGAAGATATATACACACAACATGTACTTGTCTTACACACAACATGCGCTCTACATATACACTCTACACACATCCAAAATGCACAATTGTGTAAAATATTTGGGAATCCCCTTTGACCCATGCATGTCAGGAGAATTGATAGGGAACAGTGTAGTAAAGAAAGCGAATGCCAAACTGAAGTTCCTGTATAGACAAGCACAGTGTCTACCTACTGAGGCTCGCAGGACCCTATGTCTAGCCCTTATACAATGCCATATGGATTACGCTTGCTCTTCTTGGTACTCTGCCTTGACAAAAAAACTGAAAGATAGACTGCAAATCACCCAGAACAAAATCGTAAGATTCATCCTGGGGCTGGGACCAAGAGAACATGTAGGCCAGGATGAATTACAGCAGTTGGATATGCTGAATGTTGAAGACAGAGTAAAACAACTGAAGCTAAATCATGTTTATAAAATTGCTCACAAACAATGTCCAGAATATCTTGCTGTCAATTTTGTCAAGGTTGGGAACCAAAGCAATCATAGTACTAGGGGGAGAGAGCACAACTTTGTAGTACCCACAGTCAGTGGCCAGGCTTCAAACACCTTTTATTGTACAGCAATAAAGGAATGGAACAGACTACCCGCACATGTCAAAGCCAGTCATAGCATGAACCAGTTCAAGAAGAGTGCCAAAAGGTGTCTGATGAATGTAGCTACAGAAAGGGAGGGGAATGATTTTCTATTTTTTAGCTAACATACGTGTAAATTTTACCTTATTCCTTGTAATGACCCTCGTATTGTAGATAGTCTTAATGACCTTGGTGTAGCAGATAGTCTTTTTAGTATGATAATAAGATGTTATCTTCATTGTAGAATAATAAGAAAATATTATAACCTTTATACTATAATAATAAGGTAAAAGGACCCCAATGGAAATAAGTCACTCTGTCTGACTTTTTTGGGTTATCCCAGGTTCTCTACACATATGCTGCTATGTATGATAATTCTATGTAACTATATTTGTGTATACCTGAATAAACTTACTTACTTACTTACTTACTTACTTATCATACGCACAACATGCAACATGCTCACTACATACGTATTACATACACACAACATATGCACTGCACTCTTCGGTCGAAAAACTACACACAGCATACTGTACACTCAACATACAACATACACACTACATATAAAGAACTTACACAATACACACAACATGCACGCAACATACAATGACATCCGTACTGTAATCATACTCAACATGCATACCAACTACAAACGTTATACATACACACTACATAAATATACACATTGAATACACACTACACACAATACTTACACAACATACTTATTACATGCACACTACATACACCACACTCATAGCATACACACAACATATATGCTCATTCAATACGAACATGCACAAAGTACACAACATATAGACAACATACACACTACCTACACATCATTATCTCTACAAGCACATTACATACACGCAACACATATACACACTGTATACACGTGACATGCGCACATCACATTCACAATACACATACAGTGTATACGTACATACTACATATGCACAACATACACAAAGCACATGCACACAATACATACACACAACATTAACAGCATACACACGGCATACACAACATACACACAGCATACACAACACACACAGCATGAACAACATACATACAGCATGCACAACACACACACACACACAGCATGAACATACATAGAGCATGAACAACATACACACAACATGAACAACATACACACAGCATGAACAACATGCACCACACAGCATGAACATACACACAGCATGAACAACACACAAAGCATGAACAACACACACACAGCATGAACAACATGCACACAGCATGAACATACACACAGCATGAACAACATGCACACAGCATGAACATACACACAGCATGAACAACACACACAGCATGAACAACACACACACAGCATGAACAACATGCACACAGCATGAACATACACACAGCATGAACAACACACACACAGCATGAACAACATGCACACAGCATGAATATACACACAGCATGAACAACATACACACAGCATGAACAACATACACACAGCATGAACAACATACACACAGCATGAACAACATACACACAGCATGAACAACATAAACACAGCATGAACAACATACACACACCCAACATGTAATATGTTCACAACACATTGACAACATACAACATATTCACAACATTCACAATTTAACTAAGAACTATCTAAGGTTCTTTGCTAGACAGTATGAGGATAGTAACAGTAGTAATTACTATTACTGCTCATGAGAGAAGTGAGAGAGGGAGGACAGTAGACGAGTGTAGGTTGTTGCAGGTGTTGCCATGACACAGTGTAGGTTGTTGCAGGTGTTGCCATGACACAGTGTAGGTTGTTGCAGGTGTTGCCATGACACAGTGTAGGTTGTTGCAGGTGTTGCCATGACACAGTATAGGTTGTTGCAGGTGTTGCCATGACACAGTGTAGGTTGTTGCAGGTGTTGCCATGACACAGTGTAGGTTGTTGCAGGTGTTGCCATGACACAGTATAGGTTGTTGCAGGTGTTGCCATGACACAGTGTAGGTTGTTGCAGGTGTTGCCATGACACAGTGTAGGTTGTTGCAGGTGTTGCCATGACACAGTGTAGGTTGTTGTAGGTGTTGCCATGACACAGTATAGGTTGTTGCAGGTGTTGCCATGACACAGTATAGGTTGTTGCAGGTGTTGCCATGACACAGTGTAGGTTGTTGCAGGTGTTGCCATGACAGTGTAGGTTGTTGCAGGTGTTGCCATGACACAGTATAGGTTGTTGCAGGTGTTGCCATGACACAGTATAGGTTGTTGCAGGTGTTGCCATGACAGTGTAGGTTGTTGCAGGTGTTGCCATGACACAGTATAGGTTGTTGCAGGTGTTGCCATGACAGTGTAGGTTGTTGCAGGTGTTGCCATGACACAGTATAGGTTGTTGCAGGTGTTGCCATGACACAGTATAGGTTGTTGCAGGTGTTGCCATGACAGTGTAGGTTGTTGCAGGTGTTGCCATGACACAGTATAGGTTGTTGCAGGTGTTGCCATGACACAGTATAGGTTGTTGCAGGTGTTGCCATGACACAGTATAGGTTGTTGCAGGTGTTGCCATGACACAGTATAGGTTGTTGCAGGTGTTGCCATGACAGTGTAGGTTGTTGCAGGTGTTGCCATGACACAGTATAGGTTGTTGCAGGTGTTGCCATGACACAGTATAGGTTGTTGCAGGTGTTGCCATGACAGTGTAGGTTGTTGCAGGTGTTGCCATGACACAGTATAGGTTGTTGCAGGTGTAGCCATGACACAGTATAGGTTGTTGCAGGTGTTGCCATGACAGTGTAGGTTGTTGCAGGTGTTGCCATGACAGTGTAGGTTGTTGCAGGTGTTGCCATGACACAGTATAGGTTGTTGCAGGTGTTGCCATGACAGTGTAGGTTGTTGCAGGTGTTGCCATGACACAGTATAGGTTGTTGCAGGTGTTGCCATGACACAGTATAGGTTGTTGCAGGTGTTGCCATGACAGTGTAGGTTGTTGCAGGTGTTGCCATGACACAGTATAGGTTGTTGCAGGTGTTGCCATGACACAGTATAGGTTGTTGCAGGTGTTGCCATGACACAGTATAGGTTGTTGCAGGTGTTGCCATGACACAGTATAGGTTGTTGCAGGTGTTGCCATGACAGTGTAGGTTGTTGCAGGTGTTGCCATGACACAGTATAGGTTGTTGCAGGTGTTGCCATGACACAGTATAGGTTGTTGCAGGTGTTGCCATGACAGTGTAGGTTGTTGCAGGTGTTGCCATGACACAGTATAGGTTGTTGCAGGTGTTGCCATGACACAGTATAGGTTGTTGCAGGTGTTGCCATGACAGTGTAGGTTGTTGCAGGTGTTGCCATGACACAGTGTAGGTTGTTGCAGGTGTAGCCATGACACAGTGTAGGTTGTTGCAGGTGTTGCCATGACAGTGTAGGTTGTTGCAGGTGTTGCCATGACAGTGTAGGTTGTTGCAGGTGTTGCCATGTCACAGTGTAGGTTGTTGCAGGTGTTGCCGTGACACAGTGTAGGTTGTTGCAGGTGTTGCCATGACACAGTATAGGTTGTTACAGGTGTTGCCATGACAGTGTAGGTTGTTGCAGGTGTTGAGATGACACAGTGTATGTTGTTGCAGGTGTTGCTATGACAGTGTAGGTTGCAGGTGTTGCCATGACAGTGTAGGTTGTTGCAGGTGTTGCCATGACACAGTGTAGGTTGTTGCAGGTGTTGCCATGATACAGTATAGGTTGTTGCAGGTGCTGCCGTGACACTGTGTAGGTTGTTGCAGGTGTTGCCGTGACACAGTGAAGGTTGTTGCAGGTGTTGCCGTGACACAGTGTAGGTTGTTGCAGGTGTTGCCGTGAAACAGTGTAGGTTGTTGCAGGTGTTGCCGTGACAGTGTAGATTGTTGCAGGTGCTGCCGTGACACAGTGTACCGTGACAGTATACCGTGACACAGTGTACTGTGACACAGTGTACCGTGGCACAGTGTACTGTGACTAGGTTGTTGCAGGTGCTGCCGTGACAGTGTACCGTGACACAGTGTAGGATGTTTCAGGTGCTGCCGTGACACAGTGTACAGTGACACTGTACCGCGACAGTGTACCGTGACAGTGTATCGTGACACTGTACCGTGACACAGTGTACCGTGACACAGTGTATCGTGACAGTGTACCGTGACACAGTGTACCGTGACAGTGTACCGTGACACAGTGTACCGTGACACAGTGTACCGTGACACAGTGTACCGTGACACAGTGTACTGTGACAGTGTACCGTGACAGTGTACTGAAAGTGTACCGTGGCACAGTGTATCGTGACAGTGTACCGTGACACAGTGTACCGTGACACAGTGTACCGTGACACAGTGTACCGTGACAGTGTACCGTGACACAGTGTACTGTGACACAGTGTACCGTGGCAGTGTACTGTGACAGTGTACCGTGACACAGTGTACCTTGACAGTGTACTGTGACAGTGTAAGGTGACACAGTGTACCGTGACAGTGTACCGTGACAGTGTACTGTGACAGTGTACTGTGACAGTGTACCGTGACACAGTGTACTGTGACACAGTGTACCGTGACACTGAACCGTGACAGTGTACCGTGACACAGTGTACCGTGACAGTGTACCGTGACACTGTACCGTGACACTGTACCGTGACACAGTGTACAGTGACAGTGTACCGTGACACAGTGTACTGTTACACAGTGTACTGTGACAGTGTACCGTGACACAGTGTATCGTGACAGTGTACCGTGACACAGTGTACTATGACAGTGTACCGTGACACAGTGTAGCATGACAGTGTACCGTGACACTGTACAGTGACACATTGTACCGTGACAGTGTACTGTGACAGTGTACTGTGACGCAGTGTACCGTGACAGTGTACCGTGACACAGTGTACCGTGACAGTGTACCGTGACAGTGTACCGTGACACAGTGTACCGTGACACAGTGTACCGTGACACAGTGTACCGTGACAGTGTACCGTGACAGTGTACCGTGATCGTGACAGTGTACTGTGACAGTGTATCGTGACAGTGTACCGTGACACAGTGTACCGTGACACAGTGTACCGTGACACAGTGTACCGTGACACAGTGTACCGTGACACAGTGTACCGTGACACAGTGTATCGTGATAGTGCACTGTGACAGTGTACCGTGACAGTGTATCGTGACAGTGTACCGTGACAGTGTACCGTGACGCAGTGTACCATAACTCTGTACCGTGACAGTGTACCGTGACAGTGTACTGTGACAGTGTACCGTGACACAGTGTATTGTGACAGTGTACCGTGACACAGTGTACCGTGACAGTGTACCGTGACAGTGTACAGTGACAGTGTACCATGACAGTGTACCGTGACACAGTGTACTGTGACACAGTGTACCGTGACACAGTGTACCGTGACACATTGTACCGTGACAGTGTACTATGGCAGTGTACTGTGACAGTGTATGGTGACGCAGTGTATCGTGCCAGTGTACCGTGACACAGTGTACCGTGACAGTGTACCTTGACGCAGTGTACCGTGACAGTGTACCGTGACAGTGTACCGTGACACAGTGTACCGTGACACAGTGTACCGTGACACAGTGTACCGTGACACAGGCCGCACAGGACACATGTAGAACATGAGACACATCTAAATGTATTTTTTTGACATATCTCTTTAAATGTTACTCTAAGTTACTTAATATTGTGTAACGTAGTTCTTGAGTAACAGAATGATTGTTGTACTGTCTAACAATGTACAACAGTCACTAGAGTGTTGTAATATCTAGCAATGTACAACAGTCACTAGTGTTGTAATATCTAGCAATGTACAACAGTCACTAGTGTTGTAATATCTAGCAATGTACAACAGTCACTAGTGTTGTAATATCTAGCAATGTACAACAGTCACTAGTGTTGTAATATCTAGCAATGTACAACAGTCACTAGTGTTGTAATATCTAGCAATGTACAACAGTCACTAGTGTTGTAATATCTAGCAATGTACAACAGTCACTAGTGTGTTGTAATATCTAGCAATGTACAACAGTCACTAGTGTTGTAATATCTAGCAATGTACAACAGTCACTAGTGTTGTAATATCTAGCAATGTACAACAGTCACTAGTGTTGTAATATCTAGCAATGTACAACAGTCACTAGTGTTGTAATATCTAGCAATGTACAACAGTCACTAGTGTGTTGTAATATCTAGCAATGTACAACAGTCACTAGTGTTGTAATATCTAGCAATGTACAACAGTCACTAGTGTTGTAATATCTAGCAATGTACAACAGTCACTAGTGTGTTGTAATATCTAGCAATGTACAACAGTCACTAGTGTTGTAATATCTAGCAATGTACAACAGTCACTAGTGTTGTAATATCTAGCAATGTACAACAGTCACTAGTGTTGTAATATCTAGCAATGTACAACAGTCACTAGTGTGTTGTAATATCTAGCAATGTACAACAGTCACTAGTGTGTTGTAATATCTAGCAATGTACAACAGTCACTAGTGTTGTAATATCTAGCAATGTACAACAGTCACTAGTGTTGTAATATCTAGCAATGTACAACAGTCACTAGTGTTGTAATATCTAGCAATGTACAACAGTCACTAGTGTTGTAATATCTAGCAATGTACAACAGTCACTAGTGTTGTAATATCTAGCAATGTACAACAGTCACTAGTGTTGTAATATCTAGCAATGTACAACAGTCACTAGTGTTGTAATATCTAGCAATGTACAACAGTCACTAGTGTGTTGTAATATCTAGCAATGTACAACAGTCACTAGTGTTGTAATATCTAGCAATGTACAACAGTCACTAGTGTGTTGTAATATCTAGCAATGCACAACAGTCACTAGTGTTGTAATATCTAGCAATGTACAACAGTCACTAGTGTGTTGTAATATCTAGCAATGTACAACAGTCACTAGTGTTGTAATATCTAGCAATGTACAACAGTCACTAGTGTTGTAATATCTAGCAATGTACAACAGTCACTAGTGTTGTAATATCTAGCAATGTACAACAGTCACTAGTGTTGTAATATCTAGCAATGTACAACAGTCACTAGTGTTGTAATATCTAGCAATGTACAACAGTCACTAGTGTTGTAATATCTAGCAATGTACAACAGTCACTAGTGTTGTAATATCTAGCAATGTACAACAGTCACTAGTGTTGTAATATCTAGCAATATACAACAGTCACTAGTGTTGTAATATCTAGCAATGTACAACAGTCACTAGTGTTGTAATATCTAGCAATGTACAACAGTCACTAGTGTTGTAATATCTAGCAATGTACAACAGTCACTAGTGTTGTAATATCTAGCAATGTACAACAGTCACTAGTGTTGTAATATCTAGCAATGTACAACAGTCACTAGTGTGTTGTAATATCTAGCAATGTACAACAGTCACTAGTGTTGTAATATCTAGCAATGTACAACAGTCACTAGTGTGTTGTAATATCTAGCAATGCACAACAGTCACTAGTGTTGTAATATCTAGCAATGTACAACAGTCACTAGTGTGTTGTAATATCTAGCAATGTACAACAGTCACTAGTGTTGTAATATCTAGCAATGTACAACAGTCACTAGTGTTGTAATATCTAGCAATGTACAACAGTCACTAGTGTTGTAATATCTAGCAATGTACAACAGTCACTAGTGTTGTAATATCTAGCAATGTACAACAGTCACTAGTGTGTTGTAATATCTAGCAATGTACAACAGTCACTAGTGTTGTAATATCTAGCAATGTACAACAGTCACTAGTGTGTTGTAATATCTAGCAATGTACAACAGTCACTAGTGTTGTAATATCTAGCAATGTACAACAGTCACTAGTGTGTTGTAATATCTAGCAATGTACAACAGTCACTAGTGTTGTAATATCTAGCAATGTACAACAGTCACTAGTGTGTTGTAATATCTAGCAATGTACAACAGTCACTAGTGTGTTGTAATATCTAGCAATGTACAACAGTCACTAGTGTTGTAATATCTAGCAATGTACAACAGTCACTAGTGTGTTGTAATATCTAGCAATGTACAACAGTCACTAGTGTTGTAATATCTAGCAATGTACAACAGTCACTAGTGTTGTAATATCTAGCAATGTACAACAGTCACTAGTGTTGTAATATCTAGCAATGTACAACAGTCACTAGTGTGTTGTAATATCTAGCAATGCACAACAGTCACTAGTGTTGTAATATCTAGCAATGTACAACAGTCACTAGTGTGTTGTAATATCTAGCAATGTACAACAGTCACTAGTGTTGTAATATCTAGCAATGTACAACAGTCACTAGTGTGTTGTAATATCTAGCAATGTACAACAGTCACTAGTGTTGTAATATCTAGCAATGTACAACAGTCACTAGTGTGTTGTAATATCTAGCAATGTACAACAGTCACTAGTGTTGTAATATCTAGCAATGTACAACAGTCACTAGTGTGTTGTAATATCTAGCAATGCACAACAGTCACTAGTGTTGTAATATCTAGCAATGCACAACAGTCACTAGTGTGTTGTAATATCTAGCAATGTACAACAGTCACTAGTGTTGTAATATCTAGCAATGTACAACAGTCACTAGTGTGTTGTAATATCTAGCAATGCACAACAGTCACTAGTGTTGTAATATCTAGCAATGTACAACAGTCACTAGTGTGTTGTAATATCTAGCAATGTACAACAGTCACTAGTGTTGTAATATCTAGCAATATACAACAGTCACTAGTGTGTTGTAATATCTAGCAATGTACAACAGTCACTAGAGTGGTGTACTATCTAGCAATGCCCTCCATTCAGTAGAGTGACTGCGTTGAACTAGAGAGTGTGTACTAGTGAGTGCTACAAATGCGACATCTATTAGTACAAACATATACCAGAAAACACCCGATGTTCAGTCTACTGATACTCCTGTATCATGCAGACTGTTTCTGGCTTTGTAACACTTCCTGGGTGGGAATGCATGACCAATTTTGTGAACTGGATTTCAACTGGATGAATAATTACCAACACTCAAAAAAGATTGAGAACTTTGCCTAGTGGCTAAAGCTCTCACACGGCGAGAGTCCGGGGTCGATTCTCGGTGAGGGTAGAAACATTGGGCGTGTTTCCTTACACCTGATGTTGATGTTCCCCATCAGTAAAATGGGTACCTGGGTGTTAGTCGACTGGTGTGGGTCGCATCCTGGGATAAAACTAACCTAATTTGCCCGAAATGCTGTGCATAACATGAGATACATGATTATATACACCTGGAAAATCCTAGAGGGACTAGTACCGAACTTGCACACGAAAATCACTCACTATGAAAGCAAAAGACTTGGCAGACGATGCACCATCCCCCCAATGAAAAGCAGGGGTGTCACTAGCACATTAAGAGACCATACAATAAGTGTCAGGGGCCCGAGACTGTTCAACTGCCTCCCAGCACACATAAGGGGGATTACCAACAGACCCCTGGCAGTCTTCAAGCTGGCACTGGACAAGCACCTAAAGTCGGTTCCTGATCAGCCGGGCTGTGGCTCGTACGTTGGTTTGCGTGCAGCCAGCAGCAACAGCCTGGTTGATCAGGCTCTGATCCACCAGGAGGCCTGGTCACAGACCGGGCCGCGGGGGCGTTGACCCCCGGAACTCTCTCCAGGTAAACTCCAGGTAATAACAAGCGGCTTTCTATATAGTAATATATCACTGATGTATATGTGCTTGTAGAAATAAAGATATTATTATTATTATTATTATTATTATTATTATTATTATTATAAAGTAATATAGGTAATAATGGTTCACTAATGTAATGATTATTGTCAGTGTTCAACATTTCTGTACATTTTATTTAAACTGTTTCTAACACTGTACATTACTATACTTGTAATATAAACTGTACCATCTGGTACATTACTGTACTTCACTATACTCAAATGTACTAGAATAAGTAATGCATGTGTGGAGTGTGCTCAGACTCAACATGGAACGTGAATCACGAAATAATTCCCTAAATAAACTAACAATAAACACAGCTTGCTTGAAAAGCAAGGGGACCAGATCGCCAAACAGCAAAATACACAGAGGAGCGGCGAGCAACACAGCGTCAGGAAGGAGCCACAAGAACGACCCTAACTCTGGACAATAGACATATCTTTCATACAAGACCAGTAAAAAGACTCCCAGTACACGAATAACCAGCATACGAGAGACTGAAACTTATGACGACGTTTCGGTCCGACTTGGACCATTAACTGGTCAAACTGGTCCAAGTCGACAGAAACATCTACATACGTTTCATTTTCCTATATGTGGACTATTTCTATATTGTTCCAGTCACGGTATTGTGCCTTTTTTTTTCTTTAAAAATTCCCAAATTACTGCGTAGATCCCAGTCAGAACAAGTTACCTCTAGAGATAAACTCTGGACCTGAAGCACAGCGAGTATCCCACGGAACACAACCTCATAAAACGCAAAAAATTCACTACTTCTAAATAAGGCTCTGCGAACAGAGTTGCACAGGGTACGAGATGTATATCCGGGCTCACCAGCGGACGAGTACTCAACCAGATACTGAGTTAACATGACAAGAGCAGAGGACAGGAGTGTTCTCCCAGAGTGGAGAGGAGAGGTGTTGCCTCGGTGATATTCAACTAGGAAAAGAGAATGAAGCAGTGACTGAAGGTGCGAGATTATATACTCCACTGTCATGTCAGGCGTCCCAGAAGGCAAGCAAGCGAATAAGCACTAGTAGTTAGGGCAGCCAATCAAAACTCTCGACTCTGCTAGCACAGAAAGTATAAGTTATGTGTTGCAGCTTCCCTATCAGTATAGATAAATATATAAGACAAAATGGTAAAAAACATGATATTATCTCTTCAGCCGGTAATGAAAATAACGTTAGCAATATAATATTAGATAAAATAGGAAAATATGTAATTATTGCCCCGTGGCCTGGCTGGAAAAGCTATTGCTTCTCACGCTGACGGTAGGGGTTCGATTCCCGGCAGAGGTGAAAACATTGGACGCGTTTCCTTACACCTGTTATTCTGTTCACCTAGCAGCAGGTAGGTACCTGAGTGTTAGTTGACTGGTGTGGGTCGCATCCTGGGGGACAAGATTGAGGACCCCAATAGAAATAAGACGGACAGTCCTCGATGACACACTGCCTTTCTTGGGTTATCTTGGGTCATCTTGGGTGGCTAACCCTTCGGGGTTAAAAATCCGAACAAACTCTTATCTATATTATTAATGTTTCCGAAGACGCTACAATGTGTGCAAGAGTAACAATGTTCACTAGTCAGTAGAGTGCCTGTGATGTACTAGAGTAACATTGTTCATCAGAGGGATGACTGTAATGCATTAGAGCAGGTGTTCATCAGTCAGATGGGTAACTGTAATGTATTAGAGTAAGTTGTAGACAGTTAACCTACATGGCTAGTTTCCAAAGTTTCTGCAAGAGGGCAGGTCCCTAGGTAGGCATACCCAGGACTGCCTCGCTCTTACGTGGCAACCAGACATCCTAGAGTCAACAGCTCCACTCCTCTCTCCCTCGCGGGCATGGCCCTCTGGGTCGCCCCAGGGCACTTAAACACTGCCTGTGTACCAAGAATCCAAATAAAGGAACGTAGCCTCCGAAGCCTTATCATTGATCCCCGCCTTTATACACACTCAAAACCCACGATTATAAATGGTGGAAGCAGTGGTTGTGTTTACCCTGAGAGAGGAAGAAAGAAGCCGAAGATGTTGTCTCCACTTCCTCGTCTCATACAAGAAGCATCCGTCTCTCTACGAGTTGTCCTGAAGTTATGTCTGTAAGTTTCATCATTCAGACACAGAGTCAGCAAGATCCAGGCCGAAATTTGCTGAATTTTCCTCGAGAAATCTTTGTGGCGTCACCTGTTTTTTCACAGCGTTCTGTGCTGTTCTTCAGTCATGTGTTCAGCATCGCCTACTTGTTTCTGCTTTTGTTGTTCAGCTCATCACAGCTATTTCAACAAGTCAGAGTGACTTGTGTGGTGCTCTCCAGTGTGGTTGTTTCTCCACATGTTTGTGAGTAGGGGAGTAGGAAGTGGCCGGATCCTCCCTCGTCATACACACCCACTCTCACACCACCATGCACCACCACCCACGCTCACACCACCATGCACCACTACGCTCTCACTCCCTCTCTGCTGTTTTTAGGAATTCAGTGCGAAGTCTTTGCCAGAGCTGTGTATCCTAGTGCCCGAGGTTACTCGAAGCCACGCGGTTCAAGAAGCCACGTGTGGATAATGCCACGTGGAGCGAGCCACGTGGGTTAATAAGCCAGATGTCGAAAGCCACATGCTGTTGTCTGCTGCCTGGCATCACCCATGATGCCACCATGCTGCCCGCATGACTCCCCTGACGTCGCCTTGCGACGTCACCCAGGATGTCTGCCTGATGTCACCTCGCAACATCCAGGACGTCTGCACGACGTCTGCCTGACGTCACTCCATGACGTCATCATGCTGCTCTGATGTCACCTTGTAATGTCACCATGATGCCTGACGTCACCATTGCCCGACTTCACTCCACGACATCTTCCGACGACACTCTGGACGTCTACCTGACGTCACCTCGTGATGTCACCCCATAATATCCCTCACGACGTCACGCCTGACATCACTATATGATGTCACATCGACAGTGTTATAGCCTCACAGTGAGCAGTCTGCCCACACATCACAGATGCATCAAAATACTAAGTCTCATATTGCTCCACAGTGGACATGTTCCAAAGAAGAGACAGATTCACACCTGACCTAGTGCTGATTCCTCCCTCAGACTACGTTCAATTATGTCCACACTGATATAATGTACTACTCTGAACAAAGTTTAGACTGACGAATCTTCCTCTAAGAGAGTATGCTCAATAATTTAATTAAAACGAGTCCACACAATGGATATAGACGCCAGACACCAGACAATGCTAAGAAATTCGAAGTCTCAAAATGACATTGTAAAAAGGTGTTGTGTGTCGAGATAGAGCAAGTGTTTACATCCTTCCCCGTTGCCAGCAAATCGCCAACCGAGATCTCTGGATCAGTGTAGAAAGTGAATTTTGCACATTGCAGTTTACCAAATCGTAGACCCCCTCCCCCACCACTCATTATATAATAAGTTAGTGCTAGGAGGCAGCAAACACAATCACCCTGCCTCACACAATTTAATGAAAGAGTAAATAAAAACAAAATAATAGAGATAATTATATCAGGTAAAGACAATGTAAATGTTACAGAAGCAATAATAACAGGAAACAATAATATCTAAATAACAAAAAACACCAAATAATGTATAAATGAACCATCCAGTGTATATTTGTGTGTGCAAGATTTAAAGAGAGAGAGAGACAGACAGACAGAGACAGACAGACAGACAGAGACAGAGAGACAGTGACAGACAGAGACACAGATAGAGAGACATACAGAGAAATCCCATGTGTTTCCATGGGATTGCATGTATACTAAAGAGCAGAAGACCTTGCAAGAAAGAGTGAGAGGCAGAATGTTATTACTGTGCATCATCAAAGCAGTTGAGATGTATTTACACTGGAGCGCGGGCCCGTCCTCGGCTCCGTGATGAGGCTATCCCAGCCCAGGTGATGATAACTTGCCAGAGTGCTGTGTCAACACAGCTGGTCACACATACAAACTTTATATCTTGCTGTGCTGATTGTTTCTTACCTTACAGTGCTACGATCATCTTTAGACCTGTGTCTACCAGGGTATGAGATTATGAAAAAAAAAAAAACTAAAGAAACCAACATTTAAACTAAAACACTAGACAAATTATTATTGAAATTTTTCAAAATTTTCAGTTGCTACTGGGTAAATAATGTTTGTAGCATTGATGGCTCAATAGTTAGAGCGTCGTGGATTTTGACTAGTTTCCTATATGTATGTCGTGCCGAATAGGTAAAACTTGCGATTTTTGGCTTAAATAACAACGCTCTTATTGCCGAATAAGACAAACGAAAATTTGTGTATGCAATAATTTCGCAAAAATCATTCTGAACCTAACGAGAAAAATATATTTCATTATGTTTATTTATTATTAAATTATTGTAAACTTATATAAAATATATTCGGATAGATTAGGCTAAATTAAACATAATAATGTTAGGTAAGTTTTCTAAGGTTCTTTTGGTACAAAATTATTAATTTTTACGTTAACATAAATGAGAAAAAATATATTTTTAAACGTATAAGAGAAAAATTCCGTAACTCCTTCACATTATCAAGGAAGTCACAAAAGCACTTGGAATTTCGCTATTGTTTCACAGCTATTGTTGTGCATATTGTGTTACCACCTGTTGTTGTGCATATTGTGTTACCACCTGTTGTTGTGCATATTGTGTTACCACCTGTTGTTGTGCATATTGTGTTACCACCTGTTGTTGTGCATATTGTGTTACCACCTGTTGTTGTGCATATTGTGTTACCACCTGTTGTTGTGCATATTGTGTTACCACCTGTTGTTGTGCATATTGTGTTACCACCTGTTGTTGTGCATATTGTGTTACCACCTGTTGTTGTGCATATTGTGTTACCACCTGTTTACTGTGATTTTAGTGCAGCAAGCATGCATGCATTTATATATATATATATATATAGATATATATATATATATATATATATATATATATATATATATATATATATATATATATATATATGTCGTGCCGAATAGGCAGAACTTGCGATCTTGGCTTAAATAGCAACGTTCATCTTGCCATATAGGGCAAGTGAAAATTTGTGTACGCAATAATTTCGCCAAAATCATTCTGAACCTAACGAAAAAAAATATATATCACTGTGTTTGTTTAGTATTAAATTATTGTAAACAAATCTAAAATGTATTTAGTTGGGTTAGGCTAAAATAATTGTTCTTGTTATAATAAGGTTAGGTAAGTTTTCTAAGTTCCTTTTGGTGCAAAATTATAAATTTTTACATCAACATTAATGAAAAAAATATATCTTTAAACGTATAAGAGAAAATTTTAGAAAGGACAATTTCAAATGAGTTCTTGCTAATTGACCAATTTTACCTATTCAGCACGACATATTGTATATATATATAATATATATATATATATATATATATATATATATATATATATATATATATATATATATATATATATATATATATATATATATATAATGAAATTAGCTCTGAGGCACCCACATCATCGTATGCCCTAGGATCATGGTACAACACCTAGCTTTGCTGAGTGCGTGATCTTCGTAGGATTGGGTGGTCCTGTGGGTTAGAGAATCAGTGTGATTTTCGCTCACCATGAGACGGGCCAAAACATCATGGGTTCGAGGCCTCGACTAATTCCTGTGTTGTTATTGATGATATATATATATATATATATATATATATATATATATATATATATATATATATATATATATATATAAACACATCAGTCGTCGTTTCCCACGAGGCAGGGTAGTCCGAAAAAGAAAAATTTCACCATCATTGACTCCATTTTTGTCTTGCCAGAGGCGCACTTACACTACAGTTATAAAACTGCAACATTAACACCCTTCCTCCTTCCCATCTCCAGGACTCGAGTCCGGTCTGCCGGTTTCTCTGAATCCCTTCATAAATGTTACCTTGGTCACACTCCAACAGCACGTCAAGTTCGTTCCTATCTAACACGCTCACGCACGCTTGATGAAAGTCCAAGCCCATCTTACACAAAACCTCCTTTACCCCCCCCCTTCAACCTTTCCTAGGCCGACCCCTACCTCGCCTTCCCTCCACTACGGATTTATACACTCTCGAAGTCATTCTATTTTGTTCCAACTTCTCTACATGTCCGAACCACAACAACCTCTCCTCAGCTCTCTGGATAATAGTTTTGGTAATCCTCCTCCAAATTTCCAAACTACGACTTCTCTGCATTATGTATGTCGTGCCGAATAGGCAGAACTTACCATCTTGGCTTAAATAGCAACGCTCATCTTGCCATATAGGACAAGCGAAAATTTGTGTATGCAATAATTTCGCTAAAATCATTCTGAACCTAACGAAAAAAAATATATTTGATTGTGTTTGTTTAGTACTTAATTATTGTAAACGTATTTAAAATATATTTAGTTGGGTTAGGCTAAGATAAATTGCTCTTGTTATAATATGGTTAGGTAAGTTTTCTAAGATTCTTTTGGTGCAAAATTAAATTTTTTTACATTAACATTAATGAAAAAAATATATCTTTAAATGTATAAGAGAAAATTTGAGAAAGAACTTAATTTTAAATGAGTTTTAGCTAATTGACCAGTTTTACATATTCGGCACGACATATATATATATATATAGATATATATATATATATATATATATATATATATATATATATATATATATATATATATATAGATATATATGCAATAAGATCACAGTAAACAGGTGATTTCAAAATATGCAAAACAACCACTCTGAAAAAATAGAGAAATTCCAAGCGCTTTCGTGACTACTCACATTATCATTATTCCTTGATAATGTGAGTAGTCACGAAAGCGCTTGGAATTTCTCTATTCTTTCAGAGTGGTTGTTTTGCATATATATATATATATATATATATATATATATATATATATATATATATATATATATATATATATATATATATATATATATATATATATATATATATTATGCAAATATCACTAACCAAGCAATACAGGATGCAAAACATCCACTGGGGAGTAGAATGATGGCTCTAGACCTTTCGTGTTGCAATTAACACATCATCAGGAGCTTGCAAAATTGCAGAAAAGAGGAGGATGCCCAAGCAAGTGTGTTCTCAAAGGACTCAAGTGAAGACGTCCTTTGGGAACGTACTTGCTTGGACATCCTCCTTTCTGCAATATTGCAAGCTCCTGATGTGTTAATTGCAACATGAAAGGCCTAGAGGTATCATTCTACTCCCCCGTGGTTGTTTTGCATATATATATATATATATATATATATATATATATATATATATATATATATATATATATATATATATATATATATATATATATATATATAATGTAAACAATGATAAAGTTTTAGGTTCGATGTTTATCTGTTTTGGGTTAATTATTCAAAACTTTTGGGCCTCTTATTTTTCCTGGTTTACATTAATGAGTCATAATAACCTTGACGTGGGAATAAAGAGACACACGAAGAAATAAGCATATGACATATATAAATAGGCCAATTAATATATTTGGTGCAAGATAGCACTTAACTTCAGGAAGGTTTAAATATGTTATTACTATGGTTCAGTAAGTGGCAGATAGAGTTCAGTGTGGAAGGGTGCAAAGTCTTAATAATTTGGAATGAGAACTTGCGTAGTACAGGTCAGCAAGTCTACTGCAAATATGTCTTCAATTTGATTTTCTACATAAAGCCGCATGTACAGGCATACCTCGCCAATATGGCGCTCGTTTTAGGGCACTTCGCTAATATGGCACTTTTCAGTTATATTTATATTTATAATCTTCGGCGATTCAGCTGACTCCGAGAAGACTCCAGCGAGTTGAAGGCTCAGATGACGAAGCTCCTTTGTACCCTTCAGCCATCCTTCAGTAATTACTTCTAAAATGTTCATTCACTTAATAAATGATCGCATAAACATGCTTTTAGGCTTTTAGATGCAGTTGCAAGTAGGATTGCTGGTGTCTTTTTTTTTCTGTCTCATACACATGCAAGATTTCAGGTACATCTTGCTACTTCTACCTACTCTTAGGTCACACTATACATACATGTACAAGCATATATATACACACCCCTCTGGGTTTTCTTCTATTTTCTTTCTAGTTCTTGCTCTTGTTTATTTCCTCTTACCTCCATGGGGAAGTGGAACAGAATTCTTCCTCCGTAAGCCATGCGTGTTGTAAGAGGCGACTAAAATGCCGGGAGCAAGGGGCTAGTAACCCCTTCTCCTGTATATATTACTAAATGTAAAAGGAGAAACTTTTGTTTTTCCTTTTGGGCCACCCTGCCTCGGTGGGATACAGCCAGTGTGTTGAAAGAAAGATATATATATATATATATATATATATATATATATATATATATATATATATATATATATATATATATATATATATATATAAAGACTGATTCACTTAATGGCGACATGAGTTAAGGCGGGGGTCAGGAACCTAACTCGCCGTATTAGCGAGGTATGTCTCCCTGATTTGTTTGCTTTAATATTAATGAAAGACGGAAATGATCAATGGCTCTATGCTTGATGGCCACACACACTCACATTCACACTCACACACACACACACACACACACACACACACACACACACACACACACACACACACACACAAAACTAGTCCCAGAGCTACGGGGATTGTCCTACGAAGAAAGGTTGAGGGAAATCTGCCTGACGACACTGGAGGACAGGAGGGTCAGGGGAGACATGATAACGACATATAAAATACTGCGCAGAATAGACAAGGTGGACAAAGACGGGATGTTCCAGAGAAGGGACACAGACACAAGAGGTCACAATTGGAAGTTGAAGACTCAGATGAATCAAAGGGATGTTAGGAAGTATTTCTTCAGTCATAGAGTAGTCAGGCCGTGGAATAGCCTAGAAAGTGACGTAGTGGAGGCGGGAACCATACATAATTTTAAGGCGAGGTATGATAGAGCTCATGGGGCAGGGAGAGAGAGGACCTAGTAGCAATCAGCGAAGAGGCGGGGCCAGGAGCTGTGACTCGACCCCTGCAACCACAAATAGGTGAGTACAAATAGGTGAGTACACACACACACACACACACACACACACACACACACAGGTATGATAAAGCTCACGGCTCAGGGAGAGTGACCTAGTAGCGATCAGTGAAGAGGCGGGGCCAGGAGCTCGGACTCGACCCCCGCAACCTCAACTAGGTGAGTACAACTAGGTGAGTACACACACACATTCACACACATACAAATTCACACACACACACACACACACACTCCACTCATAACCAAGGCTTAATTAACCATCAACATTGGACTTCAAGTGTCAGGACTCACCTGCCGTGAGTTAAAACCCCACCTGTTTCTGTGATTTAACAATGGGTATATGCAAGTCATATACAGTTGTACTGGGAAAAGATTCTGCATGCACTAAAAGCCTCTATTATTGTGTCAATATATTTTTTTCTAGATAATGAATACCATGAGTATGATTGAAATATATATTTACATATCTAGTCTATATTTATCTAATTGTTGTGATAATGATGTACATTCTTTAACTGTTGTGATAACCTGGGTATATTCTTTATTTAATTCTGATAACTGGTGTATATTCGTTATCTAATTGTGATAATGCTTCAAGCAAATTTTGGTATTTCGCCAAAACTGAGGTATTAATTATGTATATACCTGCGGATATTCTTCTGCGCTATGTGCTATCACCTGCTAATAAACGTATATATGATAACCCACTGTATGTAGACTTAGGTGCGAGTGCTGACCTATGAGGACACGCACATATGTTTGCATGTATACTGGTTTCTCACTGTTCTGAATACATAAATACTGATGTATGTATATATACATACACACACATACAAAACAAATAACAAGTACATGACTTGCTTTAATTTTTCTTTATATACACAGTGTGTTGTACTTATGTTGACAGTTCTGGCCTTTATTTCTTTCACAGTTCTGGCCTTTATTTCTTTCACAGTTCTGGCCTTTATTTCTTTCACAGTTCTGGCCTTTATTTCTTTCACAGTTCTGGCCTTTATTTCTTTCATAGTTCTGGCCTTTATTTCTTTCACAGTTCTGGCCTTTATTTCTTTCACAGTTCTGGCCTTTATTTCTTTCACAGTTCTGGCCTTTATTTCTTTCATAGTTCTGGCCTTTATTTCTTTCATAGTTCTGGCCTTTATTTCTTTCACAGTTCTGGCCTTTATTTCTTTCACAGTTCTGGCCTTTATTTCTTTCACAGTTCTGGCCTTTATTTCTTTCACAGTTCTGGCCTTTATTTCTTTCACAGTTCTGGCCTTTATTTCTTTCACAGTTCTGGCCTTTATTTCTTTCATAGTTCTGGCCTTTATTTCTTTCACAGTTCTGGCCTTTATTTCTTTCACAGTTCTGGCCTTTATTTCTTTCACAGTTCTGGCCTTTATTTCTTTCACAGTTCTGGCCTTTATTTCTTTCATAGTTCTGGCCTTTATTTCTTTCACAGTTCTGGCCTTTATTTCTTTCATAGTTCTGGCCTTTATTTCTTTCATAGTTCTGGCCTTTATTTCTTTCACAGTTCTGGCCTTTATTTCTTTCACAGTCCTGGCCTTTATTTCTTTCACAGTTCTGGCCTTTATTTCTTTCACAGTTCTGGCCTTTATTTCTTTCACAGTTCTGGCCTTTATTTCTTTCACAGTTCTGGCCTTTATTTCTTTCACAGTTCTGGCCTTTATTTCTTTCACAGTTCTGGCCTTTATTTCTTTCACAGTTCTGGTCTTTATTTCTTTCACAGTTCTGGCCTTTATTTCTTTCACAGTTCTGGCCTTTATTTCTTTCACAGTTCTGGCCTTTATTTCTTTCACAGTTCTGGCCTTTATTTCTTTCACAGTTCTGGCCTTTATTTCTTTCACAGTTCTGGCCTTTATTTCTTTCACAGTTCTGGCCTTTATTTCTTTCACAGTTCTGGCCTTTATTTCTTTCACAGTTCTGGCCTTTATTTCTTTCACAGTTCTGGCCTTTATTTCTTTCATAGTTCTGGCCTTTATTTCTTTCACAGTTCTGGCCTTTATTTCTTTCACAGTTCTGGCCTTTATTTCTTTCACAGTTCTGGCCTTTATTTCTTTCATAGTTCTGGCCTTTATTTCTTTCACAGTTCTGGCCTTTATTTCTTTCACAGTTCTGGCCTTTATTTCTTTCACAGTTCTGGCCTTTATTTCTTTCACAGTTCCGGCCTTTATTTCTTTCACAGTTCTGGCCTTTATTTCTCTCACAGTTCTGGCCTTTATTTCTTTCACAGTTCTGGCCTTTATTTCTTTCACAGTTCTGGCCTTCATTTCTTTCACAGTTCTGGCCTTTATTTCTCTCACAGTTCTGGCCTTTATTTCTTTCACAGTTCTGGCCTTTATTTCTTTCACAGTTCTGGCCTTTATTTCTTTCATAGTTCTGGCCTTTATTTCTTTCACAGTTCTGGCCTTTATTTCTTTCACAGTTCTGGCCTTTATTTCTTTCACAGTTCTGGCCTTTATTTCTTTCACAGTTCTGGCCTTTATTTCTTTCATAGTTCTGGCCTTTATTTCTTTCACAGTTCTGGCCTTTATTTCTTTCACAGTTCTGGCCTTCATTTTTTTCACAGTTCTGGCCTTCATTTACACAACGACGGTGATGCTCTAGTTTCTTCCACAGTTTCTTCCTTCATTTACACAATGTAGTGTTAAACTTTCACATTTCCTGCCGTCGTTTACACAATAGTTATTCCACAGTCACATTTACTTCACGATGTTACTGTTCATCTTCCTCTAAATTTAACCGTCTTCTTGGTATTATTATTACATATAAAGTTTAGTTCATGTTTGAGTGATTTATCACAAGGGAAACAAGCTATTGAAATCTGTTATTTAATTAGTGCTTTCATTATGACTATTAATTTCGGTTCCTCAGTATTTTTTATACTGTGAGAACCTGTTTCAAGCCGTCACTGAATGATCGTGAGAAGGCAGAGCCTGTTTCAAGCCGTCACTGAATGATCGTGAGAAGGCAGAGCCTGTTTCAAGCCGTCACTGAATGATCGTGAGAAGGCAGAGCCTGTTTCAAGCCGTCACTGAATGATCGTGAGAAGTCAGAGCCTGTTTCAAGCCGTCACTGAATGATCGTGAGAAGTCAGAAGAAAGCTGCTGTCCGTGGTGAGGTATAACAGCGACCTTCTGGCTGTACGTGAAATCGAGTCGAACGGAGTGACCGTGAGAGTCAATTGTACATAACAGTCCAGAGGTTACTAGTATTACAGTTTTGGCACGAGGCACCGGAGGTCAAAGGTGTTCACCATACACGGCTCGCTTCGTAACGCTCCCATCTCACATACTGAGGGCCCTTGGTTCGATCCACGGCACGGGTGGAAACGTTTGGTATGTTTACACCTGCTGCTCCTGTTCACCTAGCAGTAAGTAGGTACCTGGGTGTTAGTCGATTGTTGTGGGTGGCATCCTGAGGGGTATACAGGGTATACAAGGTATACAGGCCTAGCTGATATCAGTGACATACTACTATATAGAAAGCCCCTTGTTATGCAGAGCATTTTGGGAAAATTAAGTCAATTTTGTCCCAGGATGCGATCCACACCAGCCGATTAACACCCAGGTACCCATTTTACTGGTGGATGAACAGGGACAACAGGTGAAAGGAAACACGCCCAATGTTTCCACCCTTGCCGGGAATCGAACCCGGACATCAGCGTGTGAGGCCACGAGCCACCTTATGGTGGTAGCATTCCTTAGATAAGGTTGGTCTTTAAAATGTACCGAGGTAGGATAACAGCTCTTAGCTTGTAAAACTGACCTGTGTGTAAAAGAATGTTGTTAGCTCTGGTAAGAGTTAATTTCTGGATTGAGTGACGGATGCTATATAAGAACATAAGAAAGAAGGAACACTGCAACAGGCCTACTGGCCCAAGCGGAGCAAGTCCATTTCCCCCCCGGATTAGCCCAATGACCCCCCCCGGATTACCCCAAAGACCCACCCAGTCTGGTCACCTCCACTCAAGGAAGGAGCACGGCACCAGACCCAGCAGCTCAAGCTAGTCAGGTCCAACTCACACCCACCCACACCCACTCGTGTATTTATCTAACCTATTTTTAAAACTACACAACGTTTTAGCCTGAATAACTCTACTCGGGAGTTTGTTCCACTCATCCACAACGCTATTACCAAACCAGTACTTTCCTATATTCTTCCTGAATCTGAATTTTTCCAACTTGAAACCATTGCTGCAAGTCCTGTCTTGGCTGGAAATTTTCAGCACGCTATTTACATCCCCTTTATTTATTCCTGTTTTCCATTTATACACCTCGATCATATCCCCCCTAATTCTACGCCTTTCGAGAGAGTGCAGATTCAGGGCCCTCAGTCTATCCTCATAGGGAAGATTTCTGATACATGGGATCATCTTTGTCATCCTCCTCTGCACGTATTCCAGAGCATTTATATCCATTCTGTAATACGGTGACCAGAACTGAGCAGCACAATCTAAATGAGGCCTAACCAAGGATATATAGAGTTGAAGAACAACCTGAGGACTTCTATTATTTATACCTCTAGATATGAAGCCAAGAATTCTGTTAGCTTTATTGCGAACACTAATGCACTGTTGTCTTGGTTTTAGATTACTGCTAACCAGAACTCCTAAATCCTTTTCGCAATCAGTAGTATTAAGATCTACATTATTTAGTTTATATGTGGCATGGTTATTTAACTGTCCAACATTTAGAACTTTGCATTTGTCAATATTAAACTGCATCTGCCACTTCTCCGACCATTGCATCAGTCTATTCAAATCATCCTGGAGTGCTCTAGTGTCCTCATTAGAATGAATTGGACGGCCTATTTTGGTGTCATCAGCAAATTTACTTGTGTCGCTATTTATTCCCTTATCTATGTCGTTTATGTAAATTGTGAACAACAACGGGCCCAACACTGACCCCTGAGGAACACCGCTTTTGACGTGCCCCCATTCTGATTTCTCCCCATTTATGCAAACTCTCTGCTGTCTATTTGTCAGTCATGCCTCTACCCAGGAAAAAATTTCTCCTATTCCGTGTGCCTTAAGTTTCCTCAATAGCCTCTGGTGTGGAACTCTATCGAAAGCCTTACTGAAGTCCATATACACAATATCATATTCATTACCATGATCTACCTCCTCAAACACCTTAGTGAAAAAAGTTAGTAAATTCGTAAGTCAGGAACGCCCCTTTGTAGAACCGTGTTGAGATTCATTAATCAATCTGTGCCTGTCAAGATGGCTACGAATTGCTTCGGCAATTACTGATTCCATAAATTTTCCCACTATGGAGGTAAGGCTTATTGGTCTATAGTTCGAAGCCAAGGACCTGTCACCTGCCTTGTAAATAGGTATTACATTTGCCATTTTCCACTTATCAGGCACTATGCCAGTTTGTAGTGATATGTTAAAAAGATTAGCCAAAGGTACGCTAAGTTTCTCTTTACACTCCTTTAACACCCTTGCAAACAGTTCATCAGGGCCTGGGGATTTGTTAGGTTTTAGTTTCTCTATTTGTCTGAGGACCATGTCACTAGTTACCACAATCGTACATAGTTTATTATCCTGTTCTACATAATCTATTATTTCAGGAATATCGCTAGTATTTTCCTGGGTGAAAACTGAGAGGAAGTAGGTATTGACAATTTCACGGTCAATGATCTGACCAGAGTTACTTTTAAGTGGGACAATCTTGCCCCTAATCTTTCTTCTGTATACCTGAAAGAACCCTTTTGGGTTAGTCTTTGAATCCCTTGCGACCTTAGCCTTGTAATCCCTTTTTGCTTTTCTTATTCCTTTCTTTATTTCTCTCTTTAATTGAATATATTGATTTCTTAACTGCCCATCCCCTCTTTTGATACGCTTATATATGCCTCTCTTTTGACCAATGAGATGTTTTAATCTATTTGTCATCCATTTGGAATCATTTTTTTAGATCTAATTTCCCTTCTCGGAACAAAAGTTGTCTGGGCAGCTAGGACTATGCTCTGAAAAACGTCATATTGGCTACCAAGATCACCTACCTGATTCATAGTCAGGACATCCCAATTTAGCCCACCCAGGTATTTTTTCAGTCCCATGAAGTCGGCCAAGCGAAAATCTGGAACAGAGATTTGATTGCAGTTATCTGGGCAATTCCATGATATATTGAAACTAAGTGATTTGTGATCACTTTCCCCAAGCTCATCATTAACCTCAAGATTATTAATTAGTGAATCTTTGTTGGCAAGAACCAAGTCAAGCAGATTGTTTCCTCTAGTTGGTTCTGTCACAACCTGTTCTGAAAAGCAATCCTGAACTGTATCAAGAAAGTCACTAGACTCAAGATTTCCTGTCATATTGTTCCAATCAATTTGTCTAAAGTTAAAATCTCCCATTATAACAACATTTTCATATCTAGATGCCTTATGAATTTCGTCCCATAACAGCTTACTGCACTCCCTATCAAGGTTTGGAGGCCTATATAAAACACCCAAAATTAATTTGTCACGACCCTCGAGAAACTATAGCCAAACAGATTCTGTGTTCGATGTTTCTAATCTTATATCATGTCTAAGACATATATATATACTATATAACTGGAGATAAATTGATGCTCTTTATTAAGCAAAATGAAGGTTACTTTCTAGCGAGTGATAATCCAAAATCTGTGCCATTTGTCGTGAAACTGTCTCAAAGATTTTGTAAGTGATTTTCCAAGGTAACACATAACAATTGCCATCCATGAAAGGTAAACTTTGTAAGTGAGAGGCAATGTTAGTGTTCCATTACATGTAAACTCAACTTTAAGGGTAAACTATGGAAAATGTTAATTTATGACAGAAAAATCTTCATCTGTCACAAAATGTTTCACATTCTTTATGAGGTTAAGGTTTTATACAAATTACATTTCATCCGCTAAAATTTAGATTATCAATAATATTGATTTCCTTTTCTCGGGTTTAGTGGCATTTGCTGTGTAAGAACTGATACACAGAAAACTGATACACGGAAAACTGATACACAGAAAACTGATACACAGAAAACTGATACACGGAAAACTGATACACAGAAAACTGATACACAGAAAACTGATACACGGAAAACTGATATACAGAAAACTGATACGCGAAAAACTATTACACGGAAAACTGATACACGGAAAACTGTTACACGGAAAACTGATATACAGAAAACTGATACGCGAAAAACTATTACACGGAAAACTGATACACGGAAAACTGTTACACGGAAAACTGTTACACGGAAAACTGATACACGAAAAAGAGACACGAAAACTGGTACACGGAAAACTGATATACGGAAAAGTGATACACGGAAAAGTGATACACGGAAAATGAAGAAGATAAAAAGAAAACAGATAAGAAAAGTTCAACTATCTTGAGTGACGAAAAAGGTAATTATTGTCGTAAGACGAAAATACAACAGATAAAGTTAAATTAAGGAGAACCTTGAAGCCCATGTTGATTAAACGCGGTTATAGAAAGAAAACAAAAGTAATGTAAAATACTACTACGAACAAGAATGTTGAAAAAATTGCGTACAGCAAGTCAAGTCTGATTCAGATAAACATGAATGCTTCCTCTTTTTTCTTTTCACTATTACCCACCCATAGGCCTTTTCGACATTTTCAACAATATCTTCACACCACAGAGCAGAGTAATCAGTGAGTAATTGCTGCTGCTCCTTCACGTCTTGCATTGAGTAATACATTTATGGCGCGTCATGTCAATACTAAAATCCTTGGGATTTTGGAATTTCGGAAAAAGGGTTCTCTGTGAAGTGAACAGATGACGAGACATTAAGCTATTTTTTTTTATCCTTTTTGCCGTAGATGACGGTCTGTTCTATTTCTTTAGAACAGGGACGGCTGATCCACATCCAGCTTTCCCCGCCAGAGACAGTGCATCACTCGATGGGGCTAAATGGCATCCTAGCCCTTGCCTCCCCCCCCATCTTGCATCTCCGTAGAAACATATCGTCATCCTTAGAGCTAAATGGCACCAGGGCCATCCCAGGAGTTGATACTTTAGATGAGGCTAAATAGCTTTATGGCCACCCCATCTACTGTGTGTTTGTTACTGTATGACAAAACCTTCGAGGGCCTTTATCACGTAAAATTCGATGTTTGCGGCACTTGCACGAAGTTCTTTGTTTAAAATAACCTAAGAGGCAGGAGGCAATACACTTCTTCACGTAAGAGTCACTGCTCCAAAAATGATATGGTCGGGAGTTATGAGCTGCGCGTCTTCTTGTAGGGGCGAAGCAGCATTGTCCAAATGCTCCTGAATATGTAGCTGTTGCGTCGCCTATCTCGCGGCTCATTGTCAGATTAGACCCGTGTCATAGTACATGGCCTTTTGTTGAAACTGACGTGCCATTGTAGCTGTACCGGAGTCACTCCCAATCAGTACGTATATTTTCATTTTTCCCGTATCTCATTTGACTAAATCTGGTTCTCTTGTTGCACTGAATGTTTGGTTCTTTGGCAACAGTATGTGTCTTTTTGGAACAATCTTCTGCAATGGCATCTACCACCTCGTCGTGTCGTTGTCCAAGCTCACCATGTACTCTAGGGCACACTTGTAAAATGTGCGCCAGTGTCTCCCTCTGTTCACATCCATCGGGTACTAAGTGATGGTCTTGAAGGCGTGCACCGTCGAGGGTGTTACTAGGGAATTTCGCCATTCCTTGTCTTCTCGCTTCCTGGTCGTTACGACTTTTCCCTGTTACACTACTCTTTCCCACAAAATTGAGAACTTTAATGATGTTTAGGTGTGTCGCAAGTACCTTTGTCAAGTCATCTTGGTCATTATAGAACGCATTTAAGCGATTCCTTCTTAGTAAGGGTACCCTTGTTTACATACACACCCAAGAAACATCTAGAGGTGTATTATTAGGCAGTTTCAACCACTTTCTTAATTTTTGTGTCAACAGCCTGTCCAATATTTTCAAGCTGTTTCGACAGACTCCAACCAGCACCATGGTATGGATAATACCAGGTATTAGGTGCTAATTCATAATGAACAACTTCTCTTGTGGTTTGAGTAGTGACTTATCCAATGAATCAATTTTCTACTGAAGACTTTCTGTAGATGTTCTACCCCATCCAGACGATGAAAGGTGCATACCTTAGTACTTGTATACAGCTGTAGGCTTAAAATTTGCACAACTCCATTTATGTACGTTTTTCTTGACGTATCACGTCCCACTGTTTCTTCTTCGGTACTCTCCTAATTTTTTAAAGTTGCACATTTTTTGGGGATTAACCTCAAGTCAGGACGCTGCAAGTATCTCAGTAACAGTCCTCAACTGCCTATCCAGTGCTATCTCAGACTCGGCCACCAATACCACACCATCAGGGAAAGCGAGTGCAGACACCCTGTTCTCACATCCAGCTAGTAACCATCCGAATTCCTTATCTAAGGCTATCAGTTTATCACTGTTTTACGCCTCTATTTATCATACCTTGTTTTCCCATAACAGTTGTAAAGGCCTCTACGTAAGATAACATTATGTACTGAACAACAATGTTTGGCTGAGGAGAAGACACACAAGGTAAAAGAGGAAATGGAGAGAACATAGAAGTGAAGGATACGTTGAGTGCCACTGAGGGGCCATAAAGTAGCAAATAATCTGAGGAAGAGAAGGTTTACGAGGAATGAAATGACACCACTGGAAATAGTTTTTCTGGAAGTTGATAGCGAGGAACAGAGTGTCTGGAAGATGAGTAAATTTTACCGGCCAGTTATGTGAGACAAGAGAAAACAAGGCAAAACAAGAGACAAATCATGATAACAGATGAAACGGCGAGAGGTTTAAGAAACACACTAAGGCAAGAAGCCGGGTAAGACGGAACAGCAGAACACTGCAGTATTAACCCTTCACTGTCTGGCTACCAGCATCCTGACACATCACAACTCTCTCACACATTATTCTTTTCTGCGAGTTAACAACACCCTCACGTTACAAACATGCTTACGCTGGCTTTTCTCGCTCTCTCTCTCTCTCTCTCTCTCTCTCTCTCTCTCTCTCTCTCTCTCTTTTCCTAACATATCCTAGGAAGAATTTTTTTACTAATTCCATCTTTCAAAGTGCTCATTTTCCTATCATCCTTGTTATTTGTTGCTGCTCTATTTCTCGATGATGAATTTTGAACTGTGTGTGTGTGTGTGTGTGTTTGTGTGTACTCACCTATTTGTACTCACCTATTTGTGGTTGCAGGGGTCGATTCATAGCTCCTGGCCCCGCCTCTTCACTGATTGCTACTAGGTCCTCTCTCTCCCTGCTCCATGAGCTTTATCATACCTCGCCTTAAAACTATGTATGGTTCCCGCCTCCACTACTTCACTTTCTAGGCTATTCCACGGCTTGACTACTCTATGACTGAAGAAATACTTCCTAACATCCCTTTGATTCATCTGAGTCTTCAACTTCCAATTGTGACCTCTTGTGTCTGTGTTCCATCTCTGGAACATCCTGTCTTTGTCCACCTTGTCTATTCCGTGCAGTATTTCGTATGTCGTTATCATGTCTCCCCTGACCCTCCTGGCCTCCAGTGTCGTCAGGCCAATTTCCCTCAACCTTTCTTCGTAGGACAATCCCCGTAGCTCTGGGACTAGTCTTGTTGCAAACCTTTGCACTTTCTCTAATTTCTTGATGTGCTTGACTAGGTGTGGATTCCAAACTGGTGCTGCATACTCCAGTATGGGCCTGACGTAAATGGTATACAGAGTCTTGAACGACTCCTTACTGAGGTATCGGAACGCTATCCGTAGGTTTGCCAGGCGCCCGTATGCTGCAGCAGTTATCTGATTGATGTGCGCCTCAGGAGATATGCTCGGTGTTATACTCACCCCCAGATCTTTTTCCTTGAGTGAGGTTTGCAGACTTTGGCCATCTAAACTATATTGTGTCTGCGGTCTTCTTTGTCCTTCCCCAATCTTCATGACTTTGCATTTGGCGGGGTTAAACTCAAGGAGCCAGTTGCTGGACCAGGCTTGTAGCCTGTTCAGGTCTCTTTGTAGTCCTGCCTGATCCTCATCCGATTTGATTCTTCTCATTAACTTCACATCGTCCGCAAACAAGGACACTTCTGAGTCTATCCCTTCCGTTATGTCATTCACATATACCAAGAACAGCACAGGTCCATGGACTGACCCCTGTGGAACCCCGCTTGTCACAGACGCCCACTTTGACACCTCGTCACGTACCATGACTCGTTGTTGCCTCCCTGTCAGATATTCTCTTATCCATTGCAGTGCCTTTCCTGTTATGTGTGCCTGATCCTCTAGCTTTTGCAGTAACCTCTTGTGAGGAACTGTGTCGAAGGCCTTCTTGCAGTCCAAAAAAATGTGTGTGTGTGTGTGTGTGTGTGTGTGTGTGTGTGTGTGTGCGCGTACTCACCTATTTCTATTCACCTATTTGTACTTATCAATCTGTATTCGTCTATTTATGGTTGCAAGTTGCAAGGGTCGATTCACAGCTTCTGGCCTCGCCTCTCGTCTGGTCGCTACCAGGTCCACTCTCTCCCTGCTCCATGAGCTTTATCATACCTCTTTTTAAAGCTATATATCGATGCTGCCTCCACTACATCACTCTTCAGATTGTTCCACTTCCTAACAACTCTCTCTAAGGCTGAAGAAATACTTCCTAATATTCTTGTGACAACTTCCAGCTGTGACCCCTCGTTTCATTGTCCCACCTCTGAAGCATTCTGTCCCTGTCAATTCCTTTCATTATTTTATATGTCGTTATCATGTCCCCCTATATTTCTCCTGTCCTCCAGTGTCTCAGGTTCAATTTCCTAAACCTCTCCTTGTAGGATATACTTCTAACCTCAGAGACTATTCTTGTTGCAAACCTTTGCAATTTCTATAATTTCTTGACGTGCTTGACCAGGTGTGGGTTCCATACTGATGCTGCATATTCCAATATGGGCCTGACATATATGGTGTACAGTGTCGTGAATGATTCCTTACTTAGATGTCGAAACGCTATTCTTAGGTTTGCCAGGCATCCATATAATGAAGCAGTAATTTGATTGATATATTCTTCAGGGGATATGCTCGGTATGATGCTTACCCGAAGGTCCTTTTCTTCGAGTGAGATTTGCAGCCTTTGACCCCCTAGGTAGTACTCCGTCTGCTGTCTTCTTTGTTCTTCTCCAAACTTAATGACTTTGCACTTGGTGGGGTTAAACTCCAAGAGAGAATTGTAGGACCAGCTTCGCAGGATGTCCAGATCCGTTTGTAGTCCTACCTTATCCTCATCCACTTGAACTCTCGGTATTAGCTTCACGTCGTCTGTGATCAGGGAAACCTCTGAATCTATCCCTTCCGTCATGTCATTCACATGTACAAGAAACAGCACCGGTCCTAGAACTCACCCTTGTGTAACCCTGCTCGACACGCGTCCCACGCCGGCACCTCGTCACGTACCATCACTCGTTGTTTCCTTCCTGTGTATGTGTGTGTGTGTATGTGTGTATGTGTGTGTATGTGTGTGTGTGTGTGTGTTTGTGTACTCACCTAATTGTTGTTGCAAGGGTCGATTCATAGCTCCTGGCCCTCCTCTTCACTGGTCGCTACTATGTCACTCCCACCCTGCTCCGTGAGCTTTATCATACCTCTTCTTAAAGTTATGTATTGATCCTGCCTCCACCACCTCATTTTTCGAACTGTTCCACTTCCTGACAACTCTGTGACCGAAGAAATACTTCCTTACATCCTTGCAACTCATCTGAGTTTTCAACTTTCAATTGTGACCCCTTGTTGATGTATTCCATCTCTGAAACATCCTATCCCTGTCCACCCTGTCGAGTCCTCTCAGTATTTTATAAGTTGTTTTCATGTCCTCCCTGTCCCTCCTGTCCTTCAGTGTCGTCAGGTCGATTTCCCTTAACCTCTTCTCGTAGGACATGCCCCTTAACTCCGGGACAGTCTTGTTGCAAACCTATGGACTTTCTCTAATTTCTTGATGTTCTTGGCCAGGTGTGGGTTTCAGATTGGTGCTGCGTTCTCCAATATGGGCCTGATGTACACGGTGTACAGAGTCTTGAACGACTCCTTACTGAGATGTCAGAATACTATTCTTTGGTTTGCTAGTCGCCCGTATGCCGCAGCAGTTATTTGGTTGATATGCGCCTCAGTAGATGTGTTCGGTGTTATACTCATTCCAAGATCCTTTTCCTTGAGTGAGGTTTGTAGTCTTTGGCCCCCTAGATTGTATTCTGTCTGCAGTCTTCTTTGCCCTTCCCCGATCTTCATGACTTCGCAATTGGCGAGGTTGAACTCCAGGAACCATTTGCTAGACCAGGCCTGTAGCTTGTCCAGATCCCTTTGTAGTCCTGCCGGGTCCTCCTCCGATTGAATTCTCATTAACTTCACATCGTCTGCAAGCGGAAACACTTCTAAGTCTATTCCTTCAATCATGTCATTCGCATATACCAGAAACAGCGCTGGCCCTAGGCGCCTGTGGAACCCCGTTCGTCACAGGTGCCCACTCTGACACCTCGTCACGTACCATGACTCGCTGTTGCCTTCCTGTTAGGTATTCTCTGATCCATTGCAGTGCCTTCCCTGATATACCTGCCTGGTCCTCCAGCTTTTGCACTAATCTCTGTGTGGAACTGTGTCAAAAGCCTTCTTATAGTGTGTATGCGTGAGCGTGTATGTCTATGTTTGCATATGTTGTTTGTATGTTTGTGTGTATGACTGTGTATACATGTTTGTGTACTCACCTATATGTGGTTGCAGGGGCCGAGTCACATCTCTTCGCTGATCACTTGTAGGGTCACTCCTGGCTTCATGGGCCTTATCGTACCTCATCTTAAAGTAATCTATGGATCCTATCTCTACCATTTCACCCTCCAGATCGTTTTACTGTTGTCTACTCTAAGCGTGGTGTGGTGGAGTGGTGTTAGTGCGAGACTTGACAAGTTTCCTGACGGGAAGTGTACAAACATTCACCAAACCTTCACTGAACTACAATTTCCTTCCTTCCTTTCATCATTGACTGTAAACAAAGAGCCCCTCAGATCATCAATTCTCCACGCACTAACACAACTCCTAACAAAATTATAATCCTTCTCTACAGCAAGGTTGCACTGAACGTCTCCAATGTAGGCGTCCAGAATTTGACGAGACTTAAATTGAAGAACGTCGAACCAGTCAACGTAGGGGTTCCCACAATCGCCTGTGGAGGCTGTGGCAAAGTATATGTAGGTGAAAGAGCGAGAAGCCTGGAAACACATCTCAACAGGAACAATTATGAACAACGCGTGTGTACATCAACAAAATTCTAACAACCATCCGATGATTAGAGAACCCAGTTTCCACAGACATAAATGCCTTGAGTCATTCTCAATCGCCATTTTAAACATTAAAAAGTAGAATAAACTCAGGTTCACCATCTCTGAAATATTAGCAACTGTGCTCCTCAAAACAATAAACCTCACTATCACATATCTGATATTACTATTAGTACTACTACTACTACTACCAACACTATTGCCAACAGCATGAGCCAGTTAGCCTACTTTAGTGTTTATACTCCTGGAAATTGAAAAGTTGCACCAATAAAATGTCATATTAGTTGCACATGTGTCCTTTTACCTAACACATTGTCGGCAATTCTACCAACATTATTACATCTCTGGAGTATCCATCTTTAAGCAACCATTTTAGAATCAGCTGTCATGAGCAGCCATCTTGAGGCACTAGAGTTACATTTTGTCACATCTCCCGCGTGGTATTGTGCACACTCCTGCACTAGTGTCAGAGTCGTTCTTGGGTTTCTGCACTAGATTTTTAACAGTAGTTGAATAAGTGGTAGATGTTTTACAAAATACAACACAAATGTGTTTATTTTTCTTTCGTGTCGGAATTTTATACCATTTATCTCCAAGTTATTTAAGTCAAATATTTTGGAGATGTTAGTTGTAACGTTGCTAACCGGTGGAACAATGTAGCTGGAAGAACACTGGATTGGGAGAAACAGCGAAATCTCCAGACACTAGGATCAGGGAGCACAAGAACGCCTGCAACCGTGATGACTGTAAATGCTAGTTAGATTAGTCGTTAAGCAAGAAGATTCACAGCGTATAGAGACTGCCCTAATTGCTGTCAGTAATATTCATCAAAAATCCGGATGTTACACTTTATCCAAATTGCTAATCAACAGGATATTATCCATTCTGGAGACAAATGTGACAATATCGACATGTCCTACTTAAACCCAACCCATCTCACTACAAAGTACTACTACTGTTACTACAACTACTCTTACGCAGCTTATCACTATATATACTCGTTTTTAGTTATCTCTCTACTAGGACTGAAGAAACCACTCGTGGCGTCTGCATGGGGGTTGTCCTGGGGGTCAACTCCCCCGCGGCCCAGTCCTTGATCAGGGCTCTCAGTACCACACACAGTCTAATGTACGAACCACAACCTGGCTAATCGGATACCGACTATAAGTATCTGTCTAGCTCCCTCTCGAAGGCAACCAGACGTCTAATTGTAATCCTCGTTATGTATGATAACGAGGACACTTATTGCGGTTTTCCTCTTAGTGTATTCATGGCACCCCTTCTTTTCATTGGGGTATATTGCACCGTCTGTCAAGTCTTTTGATTTCGTAGGGAATGATTTATGTGTGCAGATTTGAGATCAGTCCATCCAGGGTTTTCCAAGGGTAGATTATGTATTTTTCCCACCTGCACTCCAGGGAGTACACGTCAAGGGACTTCAGATATTCCTTGACTGGACTAATACGTGTAGTGATTCTCTGTACATTCTCCATATATGCAATTTCACCTGCCTCGAAAGGTTCTGTTAATGTACAGCAGTATTCCAGCCTAGAAAGGACAAGCGACTTAAAAAAGGATCATTATTGACATGGCATCCCTTGTTTTGAAGGTTCTCATTACCCATCCCATCATTTTTCTCACAGATGTGATAATGATCATTATATCAGCCGTCAAAGAGTTGATCCATTGTGGAATGTTATAATAAGTTATTTTTTTTATGAAAAGTGAAAAAAAAAAAAAAAACCTAACCTAACTGAAAAATTTTCTGTAAACAGTACGTGAGAAATCTATAGATGTTAGGTAAAAGAACATATATGCAACAAATGTGAAATTTTATTGTGGCAACATTTCACAGTGTGACACTGCTGAGACACACTGAGACAGTACCTGGTTCCTGCACAGTGTGACTCTGCTGAGACACACTGAGATAGTACCTGGCTCCTGCACAGTGTGACACTGCTGAGACACACTGAGACAGTACCTGGCTCCTGCACAGTGTGACTCTGCTGAGACACTGAGATAGTACCTGGCTCCTGCACAGTGTGACACTGCTGAGACACACTGGGATAGTACCTGGCTCCTGCACAGTGTGACTCTGCTGAGACACACTGAGATAGTACCTGGCTCCTGCACAGTGTGACTGCTGAGACACACTGGGATAGTACCTGGCTCCTGCACAGTGTGACTCTGCTGAGACACACTGAGATAGTACCTGGCTCCTGCACAGTGTGACTCTGCTGAGACACACTGGGATAGTACCTGGCTCCTGCACAGTGTGACACTGCTGAGGCACACTGGAATATTACCTGGCTCCTGCACAGTGTGACACTGCTGAGACACACTGAGATAGTACCTGGATCCTGCACAGTGTGACACTGCTGAGACACACTGGGATGTTACCTGGCTCCTGTACAGTGTGACACTGCTGAGACACACTGAGATAGTACCTGGTTCCTGCACAGTGTGACACATCTGAGACACACTGGGACAGTACCTGGCTCCTACACAGTGTGACAATGCTGAGACACACTGAGATAGTACCTGGCTCCTGCACAGTGTGACACTGCTGAGACACACTGGGATATTACCTGGCTCCTGCACAGTGTGACACTGCTGAGACACACTGGGATAGTACCTGGCTCCTGCACAGTGTGACACTGCTGAGACACACTGGGATAGTACCTGGCTCCTGTATAGTGTGACTCTGCTGAGACACACTGGGATATTACCTGGGTCCTGCACAGTGTGACTCTGCTGAGACACACTGGGATAGTACCTGGCTCCTGCACAGTGTGACACTGCTGAGACACACTGGGATAGTACCTGGCTCCTGTACAGTGTGACTCTGCTGAGACACACTGGGATATTACCTGGCTCCTGCACAGTGTGACTCTGCTGAGACACACTGGGATATTACCTGGCTCCTGTACAGTGTGACACTGATGAGACACACTGGGATAGTACCTGGCTCCTGTACAGTGTGACACTGCTGAGACACACTGGGATATTACCTGGCTCCTGCACAGTGTGACACTGCTGAGACACACTGGGATATTACCTGGCTCTTGCACAATGTGACACTGCTGAGAAACACTGGGACATTACCTGGCTCCTGCACAGTGTGACTCTGCTGAGACACACTGGGATATTACCTTGCTCCTGCACAGTGTGACACTGCTGAGACACACTGGGATATGACCTGGCTCCTGCACAGTGTGACACTGCTGAGACACACTGGGATATTACCTGGCTCCTGCACAGTGTGACACTGCTGAGACACACTGGGATATTATCTGGCTCCTGCACAGTGTGACACTGCTGAGACACACTGGGATATTACCTGGCTCCTGCACAGTGCGACACTGCTGAGACACACTGGGATATTACCTGGCTCCTGCACAGTGTGACTCTGCTGAGACACACTGGGATAGTACCTGGCTCCTGCACAGTGTGACTCTGCTGAGACACACTGGGATGTTACCTGGCTCCTGCACAGTGTGACTCTGCTGAGACACACTGGGATATTACCTGGCTCCTGCACAGTGTGACTGATGAGACACACTGGGATATTACCTGGCTCCTGCACAGTGTGACACTGCTGAGACACACTGGGATATTACCTGGCTCCTGCACAGTGTGACTGCTGAATCACACTGTGATAGTACCTGGCTCCTGCACAGTGTGCCAGTGCTGAAACACACTGGGATATTACCTGGCTCCTGCACAGTGTGACACTGCTGAGACACACTGGGATATTACCTGGCTCCTGCACAGTGTGACTGCTGAATCACACTGTGATAGTACCTGGCTCCTGCACAGTGTGCCAGTACTGAAACACACTGGGATATTACCTGGCTCCTGCACAGTGTGACACTGATGAGACACACTGTGATAGTACCTGGCTCCTGCACAGTGTGACACTACTGAGACACACTGGGATAGTATCTGGCTCCTGCACAGTGTGACACTGCTGAGACACACTGAGATAGAACCTGGCTCCTGCTCAGTGTGACACTGCTTAGACACACTGGGATAGTACCTGGCTCCTGCATAGTGTGACACTGCTGAGACACACTGAGATAGTACCTGGCTCCTGCAGAGTGTGACACTGCTGAGGCACACTGAGATAGTACCTGGCTCCTGGACAGTGTGACACTGCTGAGACACACTGAGATATTACCTGGCTCCTGCAGAGTGTGACACTGCTGAGACACATTGGGATAGAAACTGGCTCCTGCACAGTGTGACACTGCTGAGACACACTGGGATAGTACCTGGCTCCTGTACAGTGACACTGCTGAGACACACTGAGATAGTACCTGGCTCCTGCACAGTGTAACACTGCTGAGACACACTGGGATAGTACCTGGCTCCTGCACAGTGTGACACTGCTGAGACACACTGAGATATTACCTGGCTCCTGCACAGTGTGACACTGCTGAGACACACTGAGATAGTACCTGGCTCCTGCACAGTGTGACACTGCTGAGACACACTGAGATAGTACCTGGCTCCTGCACAGTGTGACACTGCTGAGACACACTGAGATAGTACCTGGCTCCTGCACAGTGTGACACTGTTGAGACACACTGAGATAGTACCTGGCTCCTGCACAGTGTGACACTGCTGAGACAAACTGAGATAGTACCTGGCTCCTGCACAGTGTGACACTGCTGAGATACACTGAGATAGTACCTGGCTCCTGCACAGTGTGACACTGCTGAGACACACTGAGATAGTACCTGGCTCCTGCACAGTTTGACACTGCTGAGACATACTGAGATAGTACCTGGCTCCTGCACAGTGTGACACTACTGAGACAAACTGAGATAGTACCTGGCTCCTGCACAGTGTGACACTGCTGAGATACACTGAGATAGTGCCTGGCTCCTGCACAGTGTGACACTGCTGAGACACACTGAGATAGTACCTGGCTCCTGCACAGTGTGACACTGCTGAGACACACTGAGATAGTACCTGGCTCCTGCACAGTGTGACACTACTGAGACAAACTGAGATAGTACCTGGCTCCTGCACAGTGTGACACTGCTGAGATACACTGAGATAGTACCTGGCTCCTGCACAGTGTGACACTGCTGAGACACACTGAGATAGTACCTGGCTCCTGCACAGTTAGAAGAACTGCCTGTTATTCTGCATATTATTAGTCTGTGTATTATTCCTACACAGTTAATATTCCGGATATATCCCACTAGCTGATATAGGTTGTAATACAATGTGTGATACAGGGTGTGATACAGGGTGTGATACAGGGTGTGATGCAGGGCGTGATACAGGGTGTGATGCAGGGTGTGATGCAGGGTGTGATGCAGGGTGTGATACAGGGTGTGATGCAGGGTGTAATACAGGGTGTGATGCAGGGTGTGATGCAGGGTGTGATACAGTGTGTGATGCAGGGTGTAATACAGGGTGTGATGCAGGGTGTGATACAGGGTGTGATGCAGGGTGTGATGTAGGGTGTGATACAGGGTGTGATGCAGGGTGTGATACAGGGTGTGATGCAGGGCGTGATACAGGGTGTGATGCAGGGTGTGATACAGGGTGTGATGCAGGGTGTAATGCAGGGTGTGATACAGGGTGTGATGCAGGGTGTGATACAGGGTGTGATACAGGGTGTGATGCAGGGTGTGATGCAGGGTGTGATGTAGGGTGTGATACAGGGTGTGATGCACGGTGTGATACAGGGTGTGATGCAGGGCGTGATACAGGGTGTGATGCAGGGTGTGATACAGGGTGTGATGCAGGGTGTAATGCAGGGTGTGATACAGGGTGTGATGCAGGGTGTGATACAGGGTGTGATGCAGGGTGTGATGCAGGGTGTGATGCAGGGTGTGATACAGGGTGTGATACGGGGTGTGATGCAGGGTGTGATACAGGGTGTGATGCAGGGTGTGATACAGGGTATGATGCAGGGTATGATGCAGGGTGTGATGCAGGGTGTGATGCAGGGTGTGATACAGGGTGTGATACAGGGTGTGATACAGGGTGTGATACAGGGTGTGATACAGGGTGTGATACAGGGTATGATACAGGTTGCTACAGCATTGTCACCAAATTTTTTAGCTGTGAGTTAATCTGAGAGATGAACAGCCAATATAATACTGCTGCAGTTCTTTATACAGTAGAGTAATATGGTGAGCCCGCTAACAAGAACATTTGTTCTACTTGGAGTGTTAAACTGAACTGAAGTGTGACCTCGTTGTCGTGTATGGAGTCGAACATTACGACCTGGAGGAGCAGATCATAACAACACAGGTACCTGAGTCTCTTATCTCAGCACCGACAAACGATCAACTGTCAGCTATATTAACCGATGTGCAGTCTGCATCACCTACCTCCTCATCCAGCTCACTCTGATTATTCATTAACTGCATCCCCTGCAACAACCCTGCATCCCCTGCAACAACCCTGCATCCCCTGCAACAGCCCTGCATCCCCTGCAACAACCCTGCATCCCCTGCAACAACCCTGCATCCCCTGCAACAACCCTGCATCCCCTGCAACCCTGCATCCCCTGCAACAACCCTGCATCCCCTGCAACAACCCTGCATCCCCTGCAACAACCCTGCATCCCCTGCAACAACCCTGCATCCCCTGCAACAACCCTGCATCCCCTGCAACAACCCTGCATCCCCTGCAACAACCCTGCATCCCCTGCAACAACCCTGCATCCCCTGCAACAACCCTGCATCCCCTGCAACAACCCTGCATCCCCTGCAACAACCCTGCATCCCCTGCAACAACCCTGCATCCCTTGCAACAACCCTGCATCCCCTGCAACAATCCTGCATCCCATGCAACAACCCTGCATCCCCTGCAACAGCCCTGCATCTCCTGCAACAACCATGCATCCCCTGTAACAACCCTGAATCCTCTGCAACAATCCTGCACCCCTGCAACAGCCCTGCAACAACCCTGCATCCCCTGCAACAACCATGCATCCCCTGCGACAACCCTGCATCCCCTGCAACAACCCTGAACCCCCTGCAACAGCCCTGCATCCCCTGCAACAATCCTGCATCACATGCAACAACCCTGCACCCCTTGCAACAACCCTGCACCCCCTGCAACAACCCTGCATCACCTGCAACAACCATGCACCCCTGTAACAACCCTGCATTCTCTGCAACAACCCTTCAACCCCTACTCCAACATGCATCCCCTGCAACAACCCTGCATCCTCTCCAACAACCTGCATCCTCTCCAACACCCTACATCCTCTCCAACACCCTGCATCCTCTACAATGGTCTCTATCCTCTCCAACAACCTGCATCCTCTCCATCACCCTGCATCCTCTCCAACACTCTTGCATCCTCTGCAACACCCTGCATCCTCTCCATCCCTGCATCCTTTCCAATACCCTGTATCCTCTCCAACAGCCTGCATCCTCCCCAACACCCTGCATTCTCTTCAACAGCCTGCATCCTCCCCAACACCCCTGCATCCTCTCCAACATCCCTGCATCCTTTCCAACACCCTGCATCCCCAACAACGCTCTCCATTCTCTTGAACACCCTGCATCCTATCCAACACGCTCCACCTTCTCCAACAACCTGCATCCTATCCAACACGCTCCACCTTCTCCAACACCCTGCATCCTCTCCAACACCCCTTGATCCTCTGCAAGACCCATCTATCCCCTGCAACACTCTGCATCCTCTCCAGCACCCCTGCATCCTCTACAACGCTCTCCATCCTCTCCAACACCCTGCATCCCCTGCAACACCCTGCATCCTCTCCAACACCCTGTGTCTTCTCCCACACCCATGCATCCTCTCCAACACCCCTGCATCTTCTAATACGCTCTCCATCCTCTCCAACACCCTGCATCGTCTGCAACACTGCAACATGTGCAACATCTTCCTCTCCAACACCTATATATTCCTTGCAGCTCCCGTGCATCCTCTACACCACCCATACATTCCCTTCAACTCTCTTGCATGTCTGGAACACCCATGCATCCCCTGCAGCATCCCTGCGTCCTCTACAGGGATAGGAATTGGACACTTAGAAGTGTATTTTGACTTGAGATGGTAATGGGAAAGGTGTGAAAGTGAGATGAGGTGTAGGATAGTGGAAGTTCCATGAAATTTGGGCAGGAAAAAATGGATGGGACGGTTAAAGAGGAAGAGGGAGGAAGCGAGTTATGGTTGCTTGTAAGGGAAGGCTAGGGGATAGAATAAGGGAAGGCTAGGGGATAGAATAAGGGAAGGCTAGGGGGATAGAAGAAGGGTTACTGCTCATTATTTCATTTGTCTATCTCATTGTTCTAATGACGACCCTTTCTAATTGTGTCTCACTGGACACCTGTGTCGTGTCCCTCCGTCTCACTGTTATTCAGCTTCTGTCTCAGTAACTTCCTCGTACACTAACACTTGTCTCTCCTTTACCTCTACCATTTGTAATAATAATTAATCAGTGGTGTAGATTGTTAAAGTAACGGTCTGTTAATTCTAGGGACGCAAGGCTGCTGGATCGAATCCCACTGTTATATTTGAATCGTTACACTCGTGTATTTCTGTTTTAAGCATATAGATAATTCAGTGAGGAATATGTACTATAATTGGTCACTGTCAACTGGTGGATTCATTGTTTCTTTGAAAAAAAAAAGTTTGAGAGGGTCGCAGTTCGAGGCCATCACAAACATTCTCAATACATCTAGCTGTTAAATTCCAACTCTTTGAAAAACAATAAACTAAGAAACTGGTCTGATAATTCTAGGACCATCAAATCTCGGGTTCGAATCTCATCACTATAAGCTAAAATCGGTTTAGCTAAAGACTGATGCTCCTTATATTTTCCATCTCAGTAGATGGTTATCCCTACCTAAACTAACCTACTTGTTTTTTTAAATTACCCATTGTTCGCTAGCCCCGAGCTCTTCTGTACAAAAAAAAAAAGAATCCTTTGCAAGCCACACTTGCACTCAGTTACGTCGCCATGACTGTCTTGTTATCTTTTTTCAGAGGGTCAAGTGAAGTAAAGAAGCAAATTCTATGAGAAAATATAGGAAATTCAGTAGAGATGGAAGACTCCAACTATACTTCAGTTATTAGCAGGTGGAATGTTTTTTTAAGCTCATACTACAAGACCAGCTGAAACTCTGACCCATTAATATCCATCTGAGATGGTCGCATCTCGGGAAATACTTCTGAGGCTATTATAGAGTGTGGAAGTTCCAAAAAGGCCTAGCTGTGACTTTCTCCTAATAGCTCCAATCTGTATAACTGGCACAAGTCTTAAGTCCCAGACTCTTCGTATGTCATCTTGGTGGCAAAGTTGTTGCTGACTAATATGATCTGAATTGTGTAAGTTCCAAATATGAGCATGCTATACACGAAGAGATTGATGAGATCATCAAAAGAAGTATAACTACTGCCCAGTGATCAGCCGAAAAAAAAAGAGAGCTTCAGTCTTTATTATTCCTGCATCTCAGATATACTTACCAAGTTCTTGGATGGGATCAAATTACATCCCCTGGAAGAACGGCAGACAGCTGGTGTGATACGTGCGTCTACTTTACTTGACACCTACATTCTGTTTAATATAGGCCAGTAAGTGGTACTGCTGATCACAGGTAAGAACACAGACTCTATAAGTAGGGACCGAGATCACCAGTGCCACTTTGTATGAGAGATCCATGACTCCTAGAGGCAGTGTCACGAACGTCATCGAAAGAGCTACTTTCCATACTCACGTTTTTGCACGATTTTATTCCAAAAGCTGTATATTCTTAGATTCACTGTTCTTCTCTTCCACTCTGTTTCTCCAAGGCTTCAATTTATTATCCGTGAACTCTTTATCCTATCGGCTTTAAATCTTCCACCCTGGTGAATATTAACTTCGGGAATGTTCGTGGAACAGCTAGCATGTGCGTTTGTCCCCTGGTTAATTTTCTGAAGACCATCACTGGTATGTGCTACACAGAAAAGGGCTGATATTTGTAGTGGAATGTATAGGTCTCATTTTTTCAAATCTTAATTTCTTAACTTTTTTTTTTATTTTCCATTAAATAGTTAAATTATTATCATCAACAGTAAGTGCTAAACTACCAGAGTCATAGAGCTCTGCAAGGCAGAGGTTGTAAGGTTGGTGAAGAGTGCTAAAGGAAGTGCAATCAAAGGTTGTGTAATAAATCTGTTGCTGTCAAAAAAATAAAAAAAGGGGTGTGTCAAAGGTGGGGCCGTCAGCGAGGAGGGAAGATAAAGGGTGTTAGAGTGGTGACGACATCGAAAGTAAATTCTGCGTGCTCGCTGATAGACTGGACAGTCCAACAGAATATAGCAAACTGAAATTGGAAGTTGACAATTCGCAAAGAGTGGAACTAGGCACCTGTCTATGAGATACTTATGAGTGAGACGTGTGTGACGATGCTAAGTCTCTTAACAACGTCTCTTAACAACGACATCGATGATAAGAAGACAAGGATTCTAAACTCGGCTTAATAGAGCGTAATTTGTCATGAATCAATTCAGACAAACGTAGTTGCCAATGGTTGGAAAGTTGGCTAGAGATTACAGCAAAATAATCTGAGAATGAAATACCTCAATGTGAAACTGATTGCGAAGCAGAGTCTGCCTGCTTGTTGCCCTGAACATCAACATGCCAAGGTACCCTTTTTGGGAAATGCTACAAGCTAAGTCAAAGAGTAAATAATGGACTGTAATGGGACTTATCTTGAAAGACAACTTTCTCCTACACAGCCGTCCCTGTAGGTGATGTCTTGAGAAGCTGTCATATGCACTCCCTAAGGGCTGTGTGAAAAAAAAAATGTTATATAAGTATAATTACCCTTAGGGGGTGTTATGTCAGTATTTCAATAAGTGAATACTGACGATACGTACTGGTGGGGGCTCGATGGCCCTCTGATCACCGGGTATTGGTACATCAAATAAAACATGAATGGATATCCGCTGTGCAGCCGACCTACCCCTATCATGTATATCAGATGCACCTGGGTATTTGTACCTGACCCGTAGTTATCCATTGTCTTGATTGAAGCAGACATGCTCTTTGAAGAATGTCCACATTTTACCCTCAGACTGGAAATTTGCAACACTAGCTGGTTACACTGTTCATAAAGATTTGTTTACCATAATGTCACTAAAGAAGCTGCACACGCTTCTTTGTTATAGGTTTATGGTTATTATGGAGATTGTCTTTGAGGTACGGGAATGCATGATTCACTTCCTTTGCTCACTCTTATAGTGTGAAGTACGAGTCTTGACGGCCTTCAGTGTCTCCGTCTACCCCCAGCTTCCTGACACACAAAAGAAGTGCCAACAAAGGATATTTCCCTTCCTTGCCAAACTTCCACCATGAAGCAATTCAGAATGCTTGATTCTTGCTGCCTGGGCATAGACAACAATGTACATCTTTAACATGGTAATAAACTAGGTGCAGGATTTCCCTTAATTGTCCTGCTAAGGTAAGAACTTGATTGTCTCTCATTAAACTACACTATTTGCAGCACTGGTCTCTTGCAAGTAGTTGCATGACCCATGACTGGTACACACTGGTTCGACTGCTTATAATTACTTGATGTGGCAGTAAACAAGATGCTTGCCCCTTCTGAGAGGGTTGGGCCCCTCAGGGCTGAAGGGGCTGAAGGGCTGAAGGGGGCTGATACCCCCCTCCTGGAGAAAATTTCTCCACATACCCAGCAAAATATGATTTCTTCGTTTTTGCTAGAAATGCTGCACAACCTAAGTTGTATACGAAGAACTAGGGGATAAAGTGAATTAATTTTTTTTGACAGCTTGCGAAGCACTATAGTAGTACGAAACTACCACAAACAATGGACGCAATATGGATAATTACTATGAGAACTGCATACATTTCAGCTGTGAATGTGTTAGGCGAGTCTAATAAATGACCTCGTAGAGTACTATCGAGGAGTTCTGCTGCAAACCTGACACTGTCAGAGGATTTAGAACCAAGACCGTAAACTGCAATAGCCCAAGAATGAAACTGGAAGTGGCTAAGAAAAAAGGAGTGAGAAGTCATTGTTGGTATTTGAGCTTTCGCACATGAGTGATAAGAGCAGACACGAACTGTCGGAACTTCCCAAGAAGAAAGAGTTAGATGGTAGATGAACATATAAAGGGGAGCAACTAAAAGAAGTCAAGAGCAAGTGAAGATAAAGAGAAAAGGGATGGAGCAAAAAGGGGCAGTGAACAAATAATGGACCTCTACTAACGTCCGTTACTATCCTGTATCTAGTAGGAATGTGAAGGTCATGAGAGCGAACCAAATAATGGAGGTAATGGGGATCATGGCGATCATTCGAGGATGGAACATTCTCCTTTGCATATATGTTCTCGACAGGGAAGGAGCGAAAAACACCTAGACAAACGTAATCCCTTATGATGGATGGGATCAAATTTAGAAAGTTGAAGGACAGGTCACAGAATATGTCTGGTTGCCATAGTCTAGTTTCGATAAAATAACAACTTCATGCATTCGAAGGAGAGTTCGACTGTCTGCTCCAACGAAAGATGAGCGAGGATTTTAAGGAGGTTTATCCGGCTATGGCATGTTCTTTCAGGTAGGTACTGTGAGCTTTCCAGGACAGCCGGCGATCAAACAGAAGGCCGAAAAATCTGACCGTATCACGTTCAGGGATACGGGAGGCATACAGGTACAATGGAGTATCAGATACAATACAACGTTTGGTGGAGTAATGTGGTACGTTTTAGCATGAGAAAATTGAAACCCATGCATAGTGGCCTAATGGTAAACACGGTTAACAGCATTCTAGAGCGAGGCTGCTACTAGGCGACAATCAGCGCCTGAAGAAGCTATAGCAAAGTCATCGACATAAAGTACCTCTCAAGGAAGGTTTCTTAACCCTGGTGAGGGGCTCTTGATCTACGGAACTGGATCTGTGCTCCAGTTCCTTGAATGAAGCCTGAATATCTTCCACATCCCCCCCCCACAGGTGCTGTATAATCCTCAGGGTTTAGTGCTTCCCCCTAGATTATAATAATAATATTCCACATAAAGTGAAGACCAAATATTAGACGGGAGAACACATGCCAGATCATTTATAGCAAGAAGAAAGAGTGGTGCTAAGGACACTGACACATCCCTGCAGGACACCTTCACCTTGGACAAAGTCCGGGGAAAGCAAATTATTAACTCGAACACAGAAATGTTTCTCAGATGGGTGATGGGTGTATCTCTGGAGTCTGCTTGCTGGTTCACATAGATGGTGGGCACTGGAGGTCTGCCTTGTGGTGGATTTCCAGCCTGCCTCCTTTGTCTGCCGAGGTTGCTAGGCGGATGTGAGGTTGCTATCCTGAATTGCTGTTTACCGGCATGAAGAGTAGGGTATGGCACGGATTCCACGTAGCATCTACACTGCTAGCTGCGCTGAGGGCCCTCTTGAATGTGGAGGGATAGCTCCTGCAAACTATCCCTCCAAATGTCCAGACCTCCTTCCCCTTGTTTCTCCCTTTTTGTAAGTAAATAAATAAATAATTAAGTGGGAATCTTTCATGGAGACCAATAACCATGATTTGCCTCCTCCTGGGCCCTTTCCTGAAGCAGCTCCCCCCTACAGACCCTGACACTCCTTCGGACCATTCTATCATTCTTCAGACCTTTCTTCCAACCCAGTACTTCCTCCATCGTACACATGACTCTGGATGACCCGGCTTTAACCTTCCGATCAAATGACCTCGACCTGTCACTGATAACCCTAACTCAGTTTCCTCTCAACCTTCTAAGAAACGTCTAAGCAATTCCTCCCCTTACGTTCAGTGTTTCAAAGTCCTTCTTGAACAAAATTCTTTACACTATCTTCCTGACCATAGCATCAGCAAGGCACTCCATCATGTTGGGCAGAACATTTCCCTCCACGTTCTTAAGAGTGACACACGCGTTGTTACGTTTCACGATACAGAGCATTTTGATGTTGTTGACACACCAGTTATGTCTGCAAGCACATCTCTCTAAATTCTTGCTGTGGATCTATAGTACTTCCACATACGATCGTGCGGTGTGACTTTCTCACATGTAATGACGACATTCTGGAGCAACTCGAGCTCCAGAATCTCCTGATCATTAAAGTTGACACTTACACACACCCTGTTCGTGGGAGGAGACGTTACCCTTGCAATATAGCAAAGCTAACTATTGATAGCCATGAACGGCCACCATCTGTTTACATATCGGGACAATGCCTACAAGTGTGGGAGGTGATCCCTATCCTGTAACAATATCGAAAATGCTGGTGCTTAGGCCATCCAGTGAAATATTGCAGGTCAGAGGCAGAATGACCTGTCTGTGGTGCTGCTGACCATAGCAGTCCATCCTGTAGCCTCCCTCCCTTTTGCCTTAACTGCAAAGAGGCACACCCGGCCTATTCTCACCGTTGCCTGATTTTCTTTAGAGAAAGGTAGATCTGTTGTCTTAAAGAGAAAGAGGGCTTCTCTTACGCCATAGCACTTTCCCATCTCCACCTCCTTTGAGGTGGAGATGGGAAAGTGGAGGTCACTAAATGGAGATGGTCACTAGATGGCCTCAGACTTCGGTGCTGCCTGAATCCACAATTGCCTCTGTGCCCCTTACTTCCTCAGTCAACTCAGTGTCTAACCATTTTATGGTCCTGGGCTCTGAGGTTCCAACCTCATCGTATCTCCCACTTACATGTTCCAACGTCTCGGCGTCCCCTCCAATCTAAACTGACACCACATATCCCTTCTCCAAAGTTTACATCTTCATTTACAACCAAAACTCCTTCAATCCTCTTTTACTCTATCTCTAAATCTAGGTCTTTACTTCGAGATGCATCTGATACTGTTGTGGAGTTTCGTCCAATCCCAATTACAGATGTCCCCTCGCCTGTCCCTCCAGAAATTTATGCCTACCAAGACACTTCTACCCCTTTTTTGATGTCTTCCGTTGTCTCTTCATTTTTTTACCCAAACTACATCTCCGTCTGCCGCCAAGCTCTCTCCACCTTCTCTCTTATCTGAAACTATTAAAGCCATCTCTGCTTTTATCGAGGAAACAACACCTATGATGGACACCGGTCCACTCCCCTCACCCCCGATACTTCACAGTCACCTACAGTGCCTTTCTTCATGTCATCTCAATACTTCACTCCTTACTAGTTTCCCATTGCTTCCAAATGTTACTTTACCGACCTTCCAGGTTCAAAGGCCTGCAAAATATTACTGTTTTGCTCTCTTAGCCGATCATATCTTGTTTACAGTGGAATATTCTTAGCCTAAGGGGTAATCTGAGTAAGCTTCAGGTGTTGGTCTTCCAGCTTTCCCCTATTTATGCCTGTTTGCATGAACCTCTCTGCTGTTGTACGCCCCATCTCGGGCTATATCTTATTACATTCATAGGACTTTTAAAGAAAGTGCACTTCTCGTGCATCACAGTACACCACATTCTCGGCGGGTCCTTGTCCGTATTTCCCTGCATTACATTGCACTGCATCCCGCATCTACTTGGACAAGTGGTATACAGTCTGCTCTTTATATCTTTCTCCTTCTCGGCCATTATCTATTCCGGATGTAGCATCTCTGATTTCTTCTCTGCCTCCTCCTCTCCTCTTATTAGGAGGTTTTAATGCTCATCATTTCCCCTGGGGAGAGTCTCACTGTGACTCTCGTGGCGACCAGTCAAAGGCTCTTCTCACTTCTCTCCTCCTCCATGTTTTAAATACGGGTACTCCCACTCATTTCAACTCTCGCACTCAAACTTTCTCTTGCATAGATCTCTCAATTTGCTCCTCAACTTCACTCTATTTTATCTGGTCACTGCTCCCTGATTTACATGCCAGCGATCATTTTCCTATCTTTATGTCTAATTGCTGCTGTTACTCTTCCTATAATTATTTTCATGGAGAAACATTAAACAGGAATGTGACATACAGAGCAAGTAATGTAAGAGGCAGTCATATTTGAACTAAGGAAATGAAGAGTGAAGGCAGTATGAGAGAAACTCTTCTCTAGCGTCAAGAAACCTGTCTAAGTAATGTTTTAGAAGAGATTAAAACACCTAATATTATTATTAGCTACAGAGCTTATCATGGTCGTGTATTTAACCTGTTTTTCGTTTTGGCTTACGGCTGATATGACCAGAGATCAGTGTCTTGGCGAGACGTATCGGCAGGTGTCGTTACCCCTGCTGCTCCTCGTTCACATCGGAGTAAACAGTTTGCAGGAGTTAAAAGACTGTTGTGGGTGGCAACCTTTGGGAGAGAAGCTAAGTGCACCAACGGAGAAAGAGGCGCACTTCATGCCTTTCTTGTTTATTAACCTGAGAAAAGCTTATTGTTGTGAAGCTCCACATTACGACTCGTCATTAGCTTGTTCATAATAGCTTAGTTCCTCACAACTCAGCGCCTAACGAGCATGTCTTACCTACCCAGGTATTGTACGTAGAGATCATTTAGAGTGAAGGTCATTAATATCTCCCAAATCCCTTATGTTGTCAAACGTCTTCAGTTGAATGCAACAGAATATAATGAATCATGAACTTGAGTAATTTCCTCATTTCACTGTCTTAGACATGTAAAGTATTCACTATGATCTGTGGCAGATCATTAATTCCTTGTTGGGCGAACAGTTCTTGCAGCACACACACTACCTGGCACTCACTAACCTCACTGATAAGTGCCGCTCACAACACTGCAAACATGGCAGAGCCACGACCTACTCTGGCGAGGTGTAGCGTGTGAATCCAGAAGAGGATGCTTTGCTCCTTATTAGATAAATTATTTTTGACGTTTCGTCACAGATAATAAAATAGTCTCCTTGTTTAGTAAGGAAGAACCACCTCGAATCGGCACAGGAAACCCTATCAATATACCACGAGTGGGTGGATGGCAGCTGCGAAAAGAGTTTTACGAGCCCACATCTCCCTTACTGATGGCGGAGCTTCAGCTGTCTGGGGGGAGAATATCACCAATTTCTCACCTTAGTAACGTCTCCTTTTGAAAAGGAAAACACGTCCGGAATCTGATGAAGCATGTGGCACTCCGTTATGCACTTCCAAGTACCACCATAAGACACACTCGTAAAACTAATTTACTGAAAGGATTTGTTACCATCTGATATAATGATATTTCCGGAGAATTTTCCCCGAAGTAGATCATAGATAATTTGACGGTGTTTGCGCTCGATTGCACCGGGAGACAATCATTTGCGCTTTATTGCGCCGTATATTGGACTAACACTTCTCTTAACATATTTCTTTCACTTTATTTATGTCGTCGTTCTTCGTGTTTCCTTAACATTATTAGTGTCATCTTTCTTGTCATATATTTTAGTTGACACTCATCATGAGACTTCATTTATAACGTGTGTTCTCTGCTCTTATTACAACACTTCTGCTAAATTACGATTACTATATATACTGCTATAATAATACAGTATTATCAATCATGTACCTGTCTACCTTTTCACCCGTGGCTGGTTAAGGGGAACATCGTCCCAGCGACCAGGTTACACACCAGGTCTCCTGTGTAACTTCAGCGTCAGCAGCACTGCTAATCAGGAAGTGGGTGCCAAGTTCCCTCTTGAAGCTAGCTGAAGGTCTGCTCGTAATTCTTTATATACATGTCGTGCCGAATAGGTAAAACTTGCGATTTGGGCTTAAATAGCAATGCTCTTCTTGCCGAATAAGGCAAACGAAAATTGGGTATGCAATAATATTGCAAAAATCATTCTGAATCTAACGAAAAAAATATATTTCATTGCGTCTGTTTATTAAATTATTGTAAACTTATCTAATATATATTTAGTTGGATTAGGCTAAATTAAATTGCACTTGTTATAATAACATAATGAAAAATATATATCTTTAAACGTATAAGAGAAAATTTTATAATAACGTTAGGTAAGTTTTCTAAGGTTATTATGGTACAAAAATGATTAATTTTTACATTAACATAAATGAAAAAAGATATCTTTAAACATATAAGAGAAATTTTTTAGAAAGGACTTAATTTTCAATGAATTCTTGCTAATTGACCATTTTTTCCTATTCGGCACACACAATAATATATATATATATATATATATATATATATATATATATATATATATATATATATATATATATATATATATATATATTAAACTAATTATATGATTTCTTAGTACTATATTTACTGCATTTTCTCTTAGCATAGTGACTACGTTATCTCTTACTGTACGTATATCTTATTGTACTTAATACATTATCTGTACTTACTGTGTTTACTGTAATATAGCTTAGTCTGCTTATTGCATTATCTATAAGTTTGTTTATTATTTTATTTGTGTACTACTGTGTTATTTCTTAAACCATACCCCCGGCTGGTCTAGTGGCTAACGCGACGGGCTGGAGTTTTGAGACTCTATGACCGCGGGTTCAATCCCGGCCGGGGGTATGGTTTATTTGCAATCGTGTCATTACGATTTCTTGAGTCGTGTTATTTCTTAGTGTACTTGCTGCATTATCTCTTAGTGTACTTATTTCATTATCTATTAGTGAACTTATTGCATTACCTTTCAGTATTTTCATTGCGTTACCTCTTAGTGTAGTTATCACAGCCTTTTTCATACTGGGATTATTTTGTGCCTTTGCTAAACCTCCCGTTATCGTAAAAAACTAATTTCACAATTTCACTCTGTCGATTTGGAACCAGTCCATCCAATATTTTCCAGGGGATAGATTATGATACATTTGCCTCGCCTGCGTCACAGGTGAGTTCACTTTTGAAGAATTATAGACTGTAAGACTTCTATGTATAATCTCCAGATCTACAATTTCACCTGTCACAAATGTGGCTGTTAGTAAATAGCAATATTCAAGTCTAGAAAGAACAAGTGCTAACGAAGTATTATCAGATGTTTCTCATTCTTCTTACAGATGAGTTAATGAGTTGTGATGGTAACATATCTGTTCTACCGATATCTTTACTACAGAGGCACATACATGCATCTGTTTTATTGAGATTTAAGAGGGTTATACTATATTGCAAATATTTTTCCAGTTTCTATATCAGAGTAATGGAAATGTATCTGTGCTCAGTGTTATTATATACACAGAAAAGCGCTAAACTCGCTTGAGCTTCTTAACTATTATACTGATTTGTGTGGCGCACTGGAAGACCTGACTTGCGGTGATGTTGAAGTTGTGTTGCGCACACGTTGTGTTGCAAACACGTTGCGTTGCACACACGTTGATGTGTTGCATACACGTTGCTGCGTTGCACACACGTTGTGTTGCACACGTTGTTGCTTTACACACACGTTGTTGTGTTGCACACGCATTGTTGCGTTGCACACACGTTGATATTGTGTTGCAAGCACGTTGATGTGTTGCACACACGTTGTGTTGCACACACGTTGGTGTGTTGCACACACATTGATGTGTTGCAAACACGTTGCGTTGCACACACGTTGTGTTGCACACGTTGTTGCTTTGCACACACGTTGATGCTGTGTTGCACACGTTGTGTTGCAAGCACGTTGATGTGTTGCGCCCACGTTGATTCGTTGCACACACGTTGATGTGTTGCACACGTTGATGTGTTGCACACGCGTTGTGTTACACACACGTTGTGTTGCGCCCACGTTGATTCGTTGCACACACGTTGATTCGTTGCACACACGTTGATGTGTTTCACACGTTGATGTGTTGCACACGCGTTGTGTTACACACACGTTGTGTTGCACACGCGTTGTGTTGCATACACGTTGATGTGTTGCACATGCGATGTTGTGTTTCACACACGATGTTATGTTGCACACACACTTTGATGTTGTGTTGCACACACGTTGATGTTATGTTGCAAACACGATGTGTTGCACACACACTTTGATGTTGTGTTGCACACACGATGTTGTGTTGCACACGCGATGTTGTGTTGCACACGCGATGTTGTGTTTCACACACATTGATGTTGTGTTGCACACACGATGCTGTGTTGCACTTGATGTTTCATTTGTCTTTAATACTCTGATACTTCCTCTAACGGAGACCTGTCTTAGGACCAGGAGCTACAGCTTAATAATTTGTATCTGTGGTCGTAATAACCCTCCCCCAGCCTATTTTCTGTTACTCAGTCACACTCCCTTCCCTCCCTTTCAGTCACACCCCCTCCCTCCTCTTCAGTCAGTCACACCCCATCCTTCCTCTTCAGTCAGTCACACCCCCTCCCTCCTCTTCAGTCAGTCACGCCCCTTCCCTCCTCTTCAGTCATTCACACCCCCTCTCTCCTCTTCAGTCAGTCACACCCCCTCCCTCCTCTTCAGTAAGTCACAACCCCTCCCTCCTCTTCAGTCACACCCCCTCCCTCCTCTTCAGTCAGTCACACCCCCCTCCCTCCTCTTCAGTCACACCTCCCTCCTTCCTCTTCAGTCAGTCACACCCCCTCCCTCCACTTCAGTCACACCCCCACCCTCCTCTTCAGTCACACCACTTCCTTCCTCTTCAGTCAGTCACACCCCCTCCCTCCGCTTCAGTCAGTCACACCCCCCTCCCTCCTCTTCAGTCAGTTACACCCCCTCCCTCCTCTTCAGTCAGTCACACCCCCCTCCCTCCTCTTCAGTCACACCCCCTCCCTCCTCTTCAATCACCCCCCTCCCTCCTCTTCAGTCACTCCCCCTCCCTCCTCTTCAGTCACACCCCCTCCCTCCTCTTCAGTCACCCCCTCCCTCCTCTTCAGTCACACCCCTCTCTCCTCTTCAGTCACACCCCCTCCTTCCTCTTCAGTCACACCCCCTCCCTCCTCTTCAGTCACCCCCTCCCTCCTCTTCAGTCAGTCACCCCCCTCCCTCCTCTTCAGTCACCCCCCTCCCTCCTCTTCAGTCAGTCACATCCCCTCCCTCCTTTTCAGTCAGTCACCCCCCTCCCTCCTCTGCAGTCAGTCACCCCCTCCCTCCTCTTCAGTCACACCCCCTCCCTCCTCTTCAGTCAGTCACATCCCCTCCCTCCTTTTCAGTCAGTCACTCCCCTTCCTCCTCTTCAGTCAGTCACACCCATTCCCTCCTCTTCAGTCACAACCCCTTCCCTCTTCAGTCACACCCCCCTCCCTCCTCTTCAGTCACACCCCTTCCCTCCTTTTCAGTCAGTCACCCCCCTCCCTCCTCTTCAGTCAGTCACCCCCTCCCTCCTCTTCAGTCACACCCCCTCCCTCCTCTTCAGTCAGTCACATCCCCTCCCTCCTTTTCAGTCACCCCCCTCCCTCCTCTTCAGTCAGTCACCTCCTCCCTCCTCTTCAGTCACACCCCCTCCCTCCTCTTCAGTCAGTCACATCCCCTCCCTCCTTTTCAGTCAGTCACTCCCCTTCCTCCTCTTCAGTCAGTCACACCCATTCCCTCCTCTTCAGTCACAACCCCTTCCCTCTTCAGTCACACCCCCCTCCCTCCTCTTCAGTCACACCCCTTCCCTCCTTTTCAGTCAGTCACTCCCCTTCCTCCTCTTCAGTCAGTCACACCCATTCCTTCCTCTTCAGTCAAACCCTCCTCCCTCCTCTTCAGTCATACCCCCTCCTTCCTCTTCAGTCAGTCACACGCTCCCTCCTCTTCAGTCACCCCCTCCCTCCTCTTCAGTCAGTCACGCCCCCTCCCTCCGCTTCAGTCACTCCCCCCGCCCTCTTCAGTCACACCCCATCCTTCCTCTTCAGTCAGTCACCCCCTCCCTCCTCTTCAGTCAGTCACGCCCCCTCCCTCCTCTTCAGTCACTCCCCCCTCCCTCTTCAGTCACACCCCATCCTTCCTCTTCAGTCAGTCACACCCCCCTCCCTCCTCTTCAGTCAGTCACACCCCTCCCTTCTCTTCAGTCACACCCCCTCCCTCCTCTTCAGTCAGTCACACCTCTTCCCTCCTCTTCAGTCAGTCACACCCCCTCCCTCCTCTTCAGTCACGCCCCCTCCCTCCTCTTCAGTCACTCCCCCCTCCCTCCTCAGTCACACCCCATCCTTCCTCTTCAGTCAGTCACACCCCCCTCCCTCCTCTTCAGTCAGTCACACCCCTCCCTTCTCTTCAGTCACACCCCCTCCCTCCTCTTCAGTCAGTCACACCTCTTCCCTCCTCTTCAGTCAGTCACACCCCCTCCCTCCTCTTCAGTCACACCCCCTCCCTCCTCTTCAGCCACACCCCCTCCCTCCTCTTCAGTCACCCCCTTCCCTCCTTTTCAGTCAGTCACCCCCTCCCTCCTCTTCAGTCACACCCCCTCCCTCCTCTTCAGTCAGTCACGCCCCCTCCCTCCTCTTCAGTCAGTCACACCCCGTCCCTCCTCTTCAGTCAGTCACACCCCCTCCCTCCTCTTCAGTCACACCCCCTCCCTCCTCTTCAGTCAGTCACCCCCCTCCCTCCTTTTCAGTCAGTCACCCCCTCTCTCTTCAGTCACATCCCCCTCCCTCCTCTTCAGTCACACCCCCTCCCTCCTCTTCAGTCAGTCACACTCCTCCCTCCTCTTCAGTCACCCCCTCCCTCCTCTTCAGTGACACCCCCTCCCTCCTCTTCAGTCACACCCCCTCCCTCCTCTTCAGTCACCCCCTCCCTCCTCTTCAGTCACACCCCTCCCTCCTCTTCAGTCAATCACACCCCTCCCTCCTCTTCAGTCACACCCCTTCCCTCCTCTTCAGTCAGTCACACCCCTCCCTCCTCTTCAGTCAGTCACACCCCTCCCTCCTCTTCAGTCAGTCACACCCATTCCTTCCTCTTCAGTCAAACCCTCCTCCCTCCTCTTCAGTCATACCCCCTCCTTCCTCTTCAGTCAGTCACACCCCCTCCCTTCTCTTCAGTCACCCCCTCCCTCCTCTTCAGTCACCCCCTTCCCTCCTTTTCAGTCAGTCACCCCCTCCCTCCTCTTCAGTCACACCCCCTCCCTCCTCTTCAGTCAGTCACGCCCCCTCCCTCCTCTTCAGTCAGTCACACCCCGTCCCTCCTCTTCAGTCAGTCACACCCCCTCCCTCCTCTTCAGTCACACCCCCTCCCTCCTCTTCAGTCAGTCACCTCCCTCCCTCCTTTTCAGTCAGTCACCCCCTCTCTCTTCAGTCACATCCCCCTCCCTCCTCTTCAGTCACACCCCCTCCCTCCTCTTCAGTCAGTCACACTCCTCCCTCCTCTTCAGTCACCCCCTCCCTCCTCTTCAGTGACACCCCCTCCCTCCTCTTCAGTCACACCCCCTCCCTTCTCTTCAGTCACCCCCTCCCTCCTCTTCAGTCAGTCACGCCCCCTCCCTCCTCTTCAGTCAGTCACACCCCTCCCTCCTCTTCAGTCAATCACACCCCTCCCTCCTCTTCAGTCACACCCCTTCCCTCCTCTTCAGTCACACCCCTCCCTCCTCTTCAGTCAGTCACACCCCTCCCTCCTCTTCAGTCAGTCACACCCATTCCTTCCTCTTCAGTCAAACCCTCCTCCCTCCTCTTCAGTCATACCCCCTCCTTCCTCTTCAGTCAGTCACACCTCTTCCCTTCTCTTCAGTCACCCCCTCCCTCCTCTTCAGTCAGTCACGACCCCTCCCTCCTCTTCAGTCACTCCCCCCTCCCTCTTCAGTCACACCCCATCCTTCCTCTTCAGTCAGTCACCCCCTCCCTCCTCTTCAGTCAGTCACACCCCCCTCCCTCCTCTTCAGTCACACCCCTCCCTTCTCTTCAGTCACACCCCCTCCCTCCTCTTCAGTCAGTCACACCTCTTCCCTCCTCTTCAGTCAGTCACACCCCCTCCCTCCTCTTCAGTCACACCCCCGCCCTCCTCTTCAGTCACACTCCCTCCCTCCTCTTCAGCCACACCCCCTCCCGCCTCTTCAGTCACCCCCCTCCCTCCTTTTCAGTCAGTCACCCCCTCCCTCCTCTTCAGTCACACCCCCTCCCTCCTCTTCAGTCAGTCACGCCCCCTCCCTCCTCTTCAGTCAGTCACACCCCGTCCCTCCTCTTCAGTCAGTCACACCCCCTCCCTCCTCTTCAGTCAGTCACCCCCCTCCCTCCTTTTCAGTCAGTCACCCCCTCTCTCTTCAGTCACATCCCCCTCCCTCCTCTTCAGTCAGTCACACCCCCTCCCTCCTCTTCAGTCAGTCACACTCCTCCCTCCTCTTCAGTCACCCCCTCCCTCCTCTTCAGTCACACCCCCTCCCTCCTCTTCAGTCACACCCCCTCCCTCCTCTTCAGTCACCCCCTCCCTCCTCTTCAGTCAGTCACACCCCTCCCTCCTCTTCAGTCAATCACACCCCTCCCTCCTCTTCAGTCACACCCCTTCCCTCCTCTTCAGTCAGTCACACCCCTCCCTCCTCTTCAGTCAGTCACACCCCTCCCTCCTCTTCAGTCAGTCACACCCCTCCCTCCTCTTCAGTCACACCCCTTCCCTCCTCTTCAGTCAGTCACACCCCCTCACTCCTCTTCAGTCACCCCTCTCCCTCCTCTTCAGTCAGTCACACCCCCTCCCTCCTCTTCAGTCACACCCACTCCCTCCTCTTCAGTCAGTCACACCCCCTCCCTCCTCTTCAGTCAGTCACACCCCTCCCTCCTCTTCAGTCACACCCCTTCCCTCCTCTTCAGTCAGTCACACCCCCTCAGTCCTCTTCAGTCACCCCTCTCCCTCCTCTTCAGTCAGTCACACCCCCTCCCTCCTCTTCAGTCACACCCACTCCCTCCTCTTCAGTCAGTCACACCCCCTCCCTCCTCTTCAGTCAGTCACACCCCTCCCTCCTCTTCAGTCACACCCCTTCCCTTCTGTTCAGTCAGTCACACCCCCTCCCTCCTCTTCAGTCACACCCCCTCCCTCCTCTTCACTCAGTCACACCCCCTCCCTCCTCTTCAGTCAGTCACACCCCTTCCCTCCTCTTCAGTCAGTCACACCCCGCTCCCTCCTCTTCAGTCAGTTACACCCCCTCCCTCCTCTTCAGTCAGTCACACCCCGCTCCCTCCACTTCAGTCAGTTACACCCCGCTCCCTCCTCTTCACTCAGTCACACCCCCTCCCTCCTCTTCAGTCAGTCACACCCCTTCCCTCCTCTTCAGTCAGTCACACCCCCTCCCTCCTCTTCAGTCAAAAGTCAAGTAAATCGGGACCAGACAAACAGAAACCATTTTGTGTGTGTCAGGTCTGGTGTGGTGTGGGGAGGGGAGAAGGTGGGGAGTAAGAGAGCAGTGGTGTGGAGAGGGGAGAAGGTGGGGAGTAAGTGAGCAGTGGTGTGGGGAGGAGAGAAGGTGGGGAGTAAGAGAGCAGTGGTGTGGGGAGGGGAGAATGTGGGGAGCAAGAGAGCAGTGGTGTGGGGAGGAGAGAAGGTGGGGAGCAAGAGAGCAGTGGTGTGGGGAGGGGAGAAGGTGGGGAGCAAGAGAGCAGTGGTATGGGAAGGGGAGAAGGTGGGGAGCAAGAGAGCAGTGGTGTGGGGAGGAGAGAAGGTGGGGAGTAAGAGAGCAGTGGTGTGGGGAGGGGAGAAGGTGGGGATCAAGAGGGCAGTGGTGTGGGGAGGAGAGAAGGTGGGGAGTAAGAGAGCAGTGGTGTGGGGAGGGGAGAAGGTGGGGAGTAAGAGAGCAGTGGTGTGGGGAGGGGAGAAGGTGGTGAGTAAGTGAGCAGTGGTGTGGGAAGTTGAGAAGGTGGGGAGTAAGAGAGCAGTGGTGTGGGGAGGGGAGAAGGTGGGGAGTAAGAGAGCAGTGGTGTGGGGAGGGGAGAAGGTGGGGAGTAAGAGAGCAGTGGTGTGGGAAGTTGAGAAGGTGGGGAGTAATAGAGCAGTGGTGTGGGGAGGGATAAGGTGGGGAGCAAGAGAGCAGTGGTGTGGGGAGGGGACAAGGTGGGGAGCAAGAGAGCAGTGGTGTGGGGAGGGGAGATGGTGGGGAGCAAGAGAGCAGTGGTGTGGGGAGGGGAGAAGGTGGGAAGTAAGAGCAGTGGTGTGGGGTGGGGAGCAAGAGAGCAGTGGTGTGGGGCGGTGAGTTGGTGGGGGGTAAATGAGCAGTGGTGTGGGGAGGGGAGAAGGTGGGGAGCAAGAGAGCAGTGGTGTGGGAAGGGGAGAAGGTGGGGAGCAAGAACAGTGGTGTGGGGAGGGGAAAAGGTGGGGAGGAAGAGCAGTGGTGTGGGGAGGGAAGAAGGTGGGGAGCAAGAGAGCAATAGTGTGGGGAGGGGAGAAGGTGGGGAGCAAGAGAGCAGTGGTGTGGGGAGGGGAAAAGGTGGGGAGTAAGAGAGCAGTGGTGTGGGGAGGGGAGAAGGTGGGGAGTAAGAGAGCAGTGGTGTGGGGAGGGGAGAAGGTGGGGAGTAAGAGAGCAGTGGTGTGGGGAGGGGAGAAGGTGGGGAGTAAGAGAGCAGTGGTGTGGGGAGGAGAAAAGGTGGGGAGTAACAGAGCAGTGGTGTGGGGAGGGGAGAAGGTGATGTGATAGATAAAGGCTGAAGAGAATGGAATGGGTGGATAGAAACTGACAATAAAAGGAGATAGAGAGAAGATGGAAAGGCAGTAAAATTGAGGAATGGGAGCACGGAGGAATGGAATGTTGAATGGGAGGGAGGAGAGAAAGAATGTTGAATGGGAGGGAGGAGAGAAAGAATGGGGAATGGGAGGGAGGAGAGAAAGAATGGTGAATGGGAGGAAAGAATGGAGAAAGAGAGAGAGAGAGAGAGAGAGAGAGAGAGAGAGAGAGATTACTGTTTTCTACGTACATCACAGTAGTCACAAGAACAGTTCATGTTGGTGTTCATGGTTTCCGGTTAATGTATCGAGTAAGTTTACAAAATTCCCAGTAGCTGTGATAATTATAATAATACCATCAAGTTGAGTAATTTTTGTTATAATAATAATCATTATTTTTCTAGGGAAGTGCAGAGCCCGTCGGGTTTTAAGCACCTGGGGAATGGGAGATAATTAGGTTTCGTGTGAACATGGCGAGAGCTCCTAAGGTTCCTTGGATCAAGAGCACTTCCTCTTTACCTAACCGTTTGAAGGATTAGATAGTTTGGAAGTCATGAGTTAGTCTACCGTGTCTTCCCACAGCCAGTGAACTGCACAATCTATATTCAGTTTGGTATTGTAGGTCTGGCAGTCATGTAGGTTCATATATTGTGTGTATCTTTCAACCAATCCCCCTTCCCCCTTCCTCTCAAGACTTAACAATAACAAGGACACATTATATTTCTAGCTCGATTCCCCACACCCATACTTATATTTTCATCGTAATATATAAATAAATATATATATATATATATATATATATATATATATATATATATATATATATATGGATGTGAGGCATGGGTTGTGAATGCTGTAACAAGGAGAAGGCTGGAGGTAGTGGAGATGTCTGAGGGCAATATGAATATAATGTAGAGAATCTGTAGTTTGGAGATTAGGAGGAGGTGCAGGATTACCAAAACTATTACCCAGAGGGCTGAGGAGGGGTTATTGAGATGGTTTGGACATGTAGAGAGGCTGGAACGAAATAGAATGGCTTATAGAGTGTATAAATCTGTAGTGGAGGGAAGGCAGGGTAGGGATCGGCCTAGGAAAGGCTGGAGGGAGGAGGTAAAGGAGGTTTTGTGTGCGATGGGCTTGGACTTCCAGCAAGTGTGCATGAGAGTATTAGATTGGAGCAAATAGAGACAAATGGTTTTAAGGACTTGATGTGCTGTTAGAGTGTAAGCAAGGTAACATTTATGAAGGGATTCAGGGAAACCAGCAGGCCAGACTTGATTCCTGGAAATGGGAAATGCAGTGTCTGCACTCTGAACGAGGGGTATTAATGCTGCAGTTATAAAACTGTAGTGTAAGCATGCCTCTGGCAAGACAGTGATGAAGTGAGTGATGATGAAATTTTTACTTTTTCGGGCCTTGGTGGCAAACGACCATTGTGTTTTTTGTTACCACATCTGCCATTTCCCACCAAGGCAGGGTGACCCGATAAAGAAGAAACACTTTCATCATCATTCATTCCATCATTGTCTTGCCAGAGGTGCACCCTCACTACAGCTATAAAACTGCAGCTTATCAACACCCATCCTTCAGAGTGCAGACACTGTACTTCCCACCTCCAGGACTCAAGTCCGGCCAGTCGATTTCCTTGAATCCCATCATAAATTTTACCTTGTTAACATTCCAACAGCACGTCATTTCATAAAAACCAGTTGTCTCCACTCGCTCCTAACACGCTCACGCATGTTTGCTGGAAGTCCAAGCCCCTTGCTCACGAAACCTCCTTTACCCCCTCCCTCCAACCTTTCCGAGGCTGACCCCTACCCCGCCTTTCTTCCATTATAGATTTATAAGCTCTCCAAGTCATTCTATTTCATTCCATCCTCTCTAAATGTCCGAAATATCTCAACAACCCATCCCCACCCCTCTGGATAATACTTTTAGTAACCCTTGCACCTCCTAATTTCGGAACTATGGATTATCTGCATTACATTAGCATCACACATTGCCCTCAGACATGACATCTCCACTGCCTCCAGCCTTCTCCTTGTTGAAACATTCACCACCCATACCTTACATCCATATAAGAGCATTAGAATAACTATACTTTCATACATTCCCCTCTTTGCTTCCATTGATAATGTTCTTTGTCTCCACAGACTCCTCAGTTCACTAACCTTTTTCCCCTCATCAATTCTATGATTCACCTCGTCTTTCACAGACCCATATGCTGACAAGTCCGCTCCCAAATATCAGATTACACTCACTTCCTCTATACTCTCTCCCTTCAATCTGATATCCAGTCTCTCCTCACCTAATATTTTTATCCTCATCACCTTACTCTTTCCTATGTTCACTTTTAATTTCCTTCTTTTACATAACCTACCAAACTCATTCACCAACCTCTGCAAATTCTCTTCAGAATCTCCCAGAAGTACAGTGTCAACAGCAAAAAGCAACTTTGACAACTCCCATTTTGTGTTAAATTCTTCGTCTCTGAATCCCACACCTCTTGGCAACACCCGACCATTCAATTGTCTTAAAACCCCATCTATAAATATACTGAACAACCATGTGACATCATGCATCCTTATCTAAGGCCTACTTTTACTGGGAAATAATCTCCCTCTCTCCTACATACTCTAACCTGAGCCTCACTATCCTCGTAAAAAAACTCTTTACTGCTTTCAGTAACCTACCTCCTATTCCATACATTTGCAACATCTTCCACATTGTTCCCTATTCACCCTATCATACGCTTTTTCCAAATCTATAAATGTCACAAAAACCTCTTTATCCCTCTCTAAATACTGTTTACTTGTATGTTTCACTGTAAACACTGTCTTCACACCTCCTACACTTCCCAAAGCCTCTTTGTTCATCTGCGATCTTGCTCTCTTATTCTTAAGTCCTTCTATAATAACTCTATCATACACTTTACCAGGTTTACTCAACAGGCTTATTCCCCTATATTTTTTTTATACAAAGGAACTATGCATGCTCTCTGGCAATACAGTTGTTAAATAAAAGCATTAAGCACTCCAAACCTATACCCCCCACCTGCTTTTGACATTTCTGTTTTTATCCCATCAATCCCTGCTGCTTTACTCCCTTTCATCGTACCCACTGCCTCAAGCACTTCGACCACACTCGCAATCGGCTCTTCCTCACTCCTACAAGATGTTATACCTCCTCGTCCAATTCACGAAATCACAGCTTCCCTATCTACATCAACATTTAACAGTTCCTCAAGAAAATATTAACTCCATCTTCCCGATACCTCTAACTCTCCATCTAATAACTCTCCTCTCTCATTTTAAGCTGTCAAATCCATACATTCCCTAGGCTTTCTTAACTTATTAATGTCATTCCAAAACTTATTTTTTTCAACAAAATTTGCTGATAGCATCTCACCCATTTGCTCCTTTTACATTCCTTCACCATTCCCTTAACCTCTCTTTTTCTCTATATATTCCTCCTTTCTTATATCACTTCTACCTTACTACCCTCTTTACGTCATCATTCCACCAATCGCTCTTCTTTCCCGCATCCACTTTCCTGTAACCACAAACTTCTGCTGAACACTCTAACACTACATTCTTAAATCTACCTCATTCCTCTTCAACCTCATTGCCTGTACTCTCACTAGACCATTTTTCTTCCAGTAGTTTATATCTTACACTAACTACCTCCTTTAGTTTACAAACCTTCGCCTCTCTCTTACTTGCCGATTCCATTCTCCTTGCGTTATCCCATCTACCTTTTACTCTCGCTGTAGCTTCAACTAAAATCTGTGGCCCCTCTATAAACATGCACATCCTGAAGTCTACTCAACAGTCTTTTATCTACCAATACTTAGTCAGACAAACTACTGTTATTACGCCCTGTATCATATCCTTATACTTAATATATTTTTAGAAAAAAATTATAAATATCTATTACCAAACCTCTTTCTATACAAAGTTCAATCAAAGGCTCCCCACCATTATCATTTACACCTGGCACCCCACACTTACCTACCACACCCTCTCTAACCGTTTCTCACACTGTACCATTTAGGACCCCAATAACAGTATATATATATATATATATATATATATATATATATATATATATATATATATATATATATATATATATATATATATATATATATATATATGTCGTGCCGAATATGTAAAACTGGTCAATTACCAAGAACTCATTTAAAATCAAGTCCTTTCTAAAATTTTCTCTTAGACGTTTAAAGATATATTTTTTTCATTAATGTTGATGTAAAAATTTATAATATTGCACCAAAAGGAACTTAGAAAAATTACCTAACCTTATTATAACAAGCGCAATTTATTTTAGCCTAACCCAACTAAATATATTTTAGATTTGTTTACAATAATTTAATACTAAACAAACACAGTGAAATATATTTTTCTCGTTAGGTTCAGAATGATTTTGGCGAAATTATTGCATACACAAATTTTCACTTGTCCTATATGGCAAGATGAGAGTTGCTATTTAAGCCAAGATCGCAAGTTCTGCCTATTCGGCACGACATATATATATATATATATATATATATATATATATATATATATATATATATATATATATATATATATATATATATATATATATATATATATAGTGTCGTGCCGAATAGGTAAAACTTGCTATTTTGGCTTAAAGAGCAAAGCTCTTCTTCCCGAATAAGGCAAGCGAAAATTTGTGTACGCAATAATTTCGCAAAAAATATTCTGAACTTAACAAAAAAATATATTTCATGGTGTTTGTTTATTATAAAATTATTGTATTATTGTAAACTTATCTAAAATATATTTAGATGGATTAGGCTAAATTAAACTGTCTTGTTATAATAAGGTTAGGCAAGTTTTCTAAGATTCTTTTGATACAAAATTATTAATTTTTACATTAACATAAATGAAAAAATATATTTTTAAACGTATAAGTGAAAATTTTAGAAAGGACTTAATTTTATATGAGTTCTTGCTAATTGATCAGTTTTACCTATTCGGCACGATTATATATATATATATATATATATATATATATATATATATATATATATATATATATATATATATATATATATATATATATATATATACACACACCCATCAAATGGGGTCCAGCACTGGTGTAAATTGTGGGACCCATAACCTCGGAGAAGTGGATAAAAAGGCTTCAAGGAAGAATATTTGGATTTCTTCCTGAAGCCGTTTGAATATTCCACTTCCCCTACCACCCCATCTTTTCATTCTTTTTTTTACCAATAGGAATATTTTATTACATAATATGGTACAGAAGATTTAAGAGATACATTGTTGATATAAAGGTGGCATATACAGTACATGTTACGTGTGTATCACCGATTATAAGGTGAAAATCTCATCCAGCTCCTCAGAGCTGGGACGTGTGCCCAAAATACAGCCGCACTGAGCCGCTGGAACAGAAAACTAGCTGCCCTGGGATCCCTAGTTACCTTGATGAGTCTTTTTCCCAGCTCCTTAAGGAATTTAGATGCATTCTTTCCCCATGAGCCAAAGGTCTCTGAGCCTATGGGAACAAACATATAATGATGGGCAAGTTCTCCATATTTTCTAGACTTTTGGGACTCCCTGAAGCTGGCAGCTGCCCCTCCTTCCTCCCTGGTGTATTGGAGATAGGTATCAGCCAAGGTAGATGCACATGTATAGTCCCACACCACCTGCTTCCCATCTGTCCAGGCTTGAAGGGTGATACCATCTGGACGCTTCTGGCTGCCATCAGATCTGCATAGTTGGGGTGGCTCCCTTACTGCTGGGCATCCAGCTGTTGTGAGGCTCCTCTTGATAATGTTATTAACCTCCTCATGTCTTGCAATCTTTCCCTCGGATTTACGGCACACAAGACCATAGTACCCGAATCGGTCTGCTGCTTCACTGCCACAAATACACCTGTGTTCGGCGAGAATAGGGGCGGCAAGTCGAAGGGCAGCACCGATGCGGATGGTCTGTGGGTCGAAGCGTGTGCCAAGGCTGGAGTTGGGAACAGCCAACATTAAGTCCCCTGTATGAGGGGCTCTCACTGCCAGGAGACGAGCTCTATTCTTCCCTGACGAGACTATATTTTCCACTATTGGACCATCCCAGTGCGATTGTTTGTAGTTGTTGGGGGGAGCAGGTCTGGTTTCAGAGCCCGTTAGATTATCCCAGATCATGGCTCCGTCAATGAACTTTTGGTCCTGCACTCCAATCTTGTCACTAAGATGTTCAGGGAGAATCGCTGCTACAAGCTCTCTGGATGCAATACATGAGGACAGAAAAGCAGGTAGCGCAATCTGTGATGACTTGCGGACACCAGTGCCTCCTGGAAGTGTAGCTTGGTTCCACTGCCCGTCTTCTAGAGTAAGGTTAAGTACTTTCGTAAAAATCTGCCTCAGGATACTGTCATATTCGTGCAGTATAGGGTTATCATATGAAGGTGCACATCTTAGGAAATATACCAACCTGGGCAGACTCAAGCACTTTGTGAGAAGGTATAAGGCATCGTGGGTGTCCAGATTGCCTATTCGTTGTTCCATTCTCCTTAACTCTTCCAATTTCTTCCTGAGAATTGTGTCAATGGCATTGCTTCCCAGAGGTGCTCCTAGCAAGACACTAGTTGTGGGGGCAATGACTGCTGCTCCTGGTAGTTTTGATCTCACTGCATTTATCACTTGTTGATTGACTGAGATGATTTCACATTTTGATGGATTCAGGATGAGACCCATTTCCTGTCCCCCTGTCATTACCTATGTAAGATCATGTAGGAGAGGCTCGCTGGTCAGTCTGACTGTGATTTCCCTAACTGCTATACAGAAGAGAAATGGTTGGACACCCTCCGATGATGTGATTTCATGCTCTCTAAAGAAAAGCATTGATTCCTTGCTATATCCAGCTGAAACAAAAGGGAAGAGACCAGGGAAATGTTCCTGTGCTGCTGCTAATACCACGTCTCTTTTCAGGAGATTGAATGTCTACCAACCTACTACCATTATATATATAAATATATATATATATATATATATATATATATATATATATATATATATATATATATATATATATAATATAATGGTAGTAGATTGGTAGACAGCAACCACCCAGGGAGGTACTACCGTCCTGCCAAGTAAGTGTAAAACGAAAGCCTGTAATTGTTTTACATGTTGGTAGGATTGCTGGTGTCTTTTGTCTGCCTCATTAATGTGCAAGATTACAGGTAAGTCTTGCTATTTCTACTTACACTTAGGTCACACTACACATACATGTACACATTTATACACACTCATCTGAGTTTTCTTTGATTTTATCTTAATAGTTCTAGTTCTCATTACTTTTTCCTTTTATATCCATGGGGAAGTGGAATAAGAATCTTTTCTCCGTAAGCCATGCGTGTTATAAAAGTCAACTAAAATGCCGGGAACAATGGGCAATTAACCCCTTTTCCTGTAATAATTATTAAAAGGAATAAGAAGAAAATTGTCAAAGTGGGAAGTCTGAATGTGCGTGAATGTTGTGCGAATGATAAGAAAGAGATGATTGTGGATGTTATGAATGAGAACAAGCTGGATGTCCTGGCTTTAAGTGAAACAAAGTTGAAGGGGGTGGGTGAGTTTCAGTGGAGATAAATAAATGGGATTAAGTCAGGGGTTTCAAATAGAGTTAGAGCTAAAGAAGGAGTAGCAATAATGTTGAAGGATAAGGTATGGCAGGAAAAGAGGATTATGTGGAGTAAAATAAAGGTTGGATGTAAAAAGTGGGATATAGTAAGCGTATATGCACCTGGAGGAGAGAGAAGTGTAGAGGAGAGAGAGAGAGAGAGATTTTGGGAAATGTTGAGTGAATGCGTGGGGAGTTTTGAACGAAGTGTGAGAGTACTTGTGGTTGGGGATTTCAATGCTAAAGTGGGTAAAAATGTTGTAGAGGGAGGAGGTAAATTTGGGGTGCCAGGGGTAAATGAAAATGGGGAGCTTTTAATTGAGCTATGTGTAGAAAAATGTTTGGTAATAAGTAATACATATTTTATGAAAAAGAGGATAAATATACAAGGTATGATATAGCATGTAATGAAGGTAGTTTGTTAGATTATGTATTGGTGGATAAAAGGTTGATGGGTAGGCTTCAAGATGCACATGTTTATAGAGGGGCAACTGATATATCGGATCATTATTTAGTTGTAGCTACAGTTAGAATAAGTAGATGGGACAAGAGGAAAATGGCAACAACAAATAAAAAAAGAGGTGAAAGTGTATAAACTAAGGGAGGAGGAGATTCGGGTGAGATATAAGCAACTATTGGCAGAAAGGTGGGCTGGTGTAGATATGAGTAGTGTGGGGTTGAAGAGAGTTGGAATAGTTTTAAAAATGCAGTATTAGAATGTGGGGCAGAAGTTTGTGGTTATAGGAGGGTGGGGGCAGGAGGAAAGAGGAGTGATTGGTGGAATGATGAAGTAAAGGGTGTGATAAAAGAGAAAAAGGTAGCTTATGAGAGGTTTTTACAAAGCAGAAGTGTTATAAGAAAAGCAGAGTATATGGAGAGAAAAAGAAAGGTGGAGAGAGTGGTGAGAGAGTACATAAGGAGAGCAGATGATAGAGTAGGAGCGGCACTGTCAAGAAATTTTAATGAAAATAAGAAAAAAATTTGGAATGAGTTAAACAAGTTAAGAAAGCCTAGGGAACGAATGGATTTGTCAGTTAAAAACAGAGTAGGGGAGTTAGTAGATGGGGAGATGGAGGTATTGGATAGATGGCGAGAATATTTTGAGGAACTTTTAAATGTCGACAAAGAGAGGCGGTAATTTCATGCATTGACCAAGGTGGTTTACCGTCTTTTAGGAGTGAAGAAGAGCAGGATGTGAGTGTGGGGGAGGTGCGTGAGGCATTACGTAGAATGAAAGGGGGTAAAGCAGCTGGAACTGACGGGATCATGACAGAAATGTTAAAAGCAGGGGGATATATAGTGTTGGAGTGGTTGGTATTTTTATTTAATAAATGTATAAAAGAGGGGACGGTACCTAGGGATTGGCAGAGAGCATGTATAGTCCCTTTATATAAGGGGAAGAGACTGTAAAAATTATAGAGGAATTAGTTTACTGAGTATACCAGGAAAAGTGTATGATAGAGTTATTATTGAAAGAATTAGAGGTAAGACAGAATGTAGGATTGCAGATGAGCAAGGAGGTTTTAGAGTGGGTAGGGGATGTGTAGATCAAGTGTTTACATTGAAGCATATATGTGAACAGTATTTAGATAAAGGTAGGGAAGTTTTTATTGCATTTATGGATTTAGAAAAGACATATGATAGAGTGGATACGGGAGCAATGTGGCAGATGTTGCAAATATATGGAATAGGTGGTAAGTTACTAAATGCTGTAAAGAGTTTTTATGAGGATAGTGAGGCTCAGGTTAGGGTGTGTAGAAGAGAGGGAGACTACTTCCCGGTAAAAGTAGGTCTTAGACAGGGATGTGCAATGTCACCATGGTTGTTTAATATAAAGATGGGGTTGTAAAAGAAGTAAATGCTAGGGTGTTCGGGAGAGGGGTGGGATTAAATTATGGGGAATCAAATACAAAATTGGAATTGACACAGTTACTTTTTGCTAATGATACTGTGCTTATGGGAGATTCTAGAGAGAAATTGCATAGGTTGGTGGACGAGTTTGGTAGAGTGTGTGAAGGTAAAAAGTTGAAAGTGAACATAGAAAAGAGTAAGGTAATGATGGCATCAAATGATTTAGATAAAGAAAAATTGGATATCAAATTGGAGAGGAGGAGTATGGAAGAAGTGAATGTTTTCATATATTTGGGAGTTGACGTGTCAGTGTATGGATTTATGAAGGATGGGATTAATCATAGAATTGAAGGAAAAAAGGTGAGTGGTGCGTTGAGGTATATGTGGAGACAAAAAACGTTATCTATGGAGGCATGGAAGGGAATGCATGAAAGTACAGTGGTAACAACACTCTCATACGGGTGTGAAGCTTGGGTTGTAAATGCTGCAGTGAGGAGGCGGTTGGAGGGAGTGGAGATGTCCTGTCTAAGGGCAATGTGTGGTGTAAATATTATGCAGAAAATTCGGAGCGTTGAAATTAGGAAAAGGTGTGGAGTTAATAAAAGTATTAGCCAGAGGACTGAAGAGGGGTTGTTGAGGTGGTTTGGTCATTTAGGGAGAATGGATCAAAGTAGAATGACATGGAGAGCATATAAATCTGTAGGGGAAGGAAGGCGGGATAAGGGTCGTCCTCGAAAAGGTTGGAGGGAGGGGGTGAGGGAGGTTTTGTGGGCGAGGGGCTTGGACTTCCAGCAAGCGTGCGTGAGCGTGTTAGATAGGAGTGAATGGAGACGAATGGTATTTGGGACCTGACGAGCTGTTGGAGTGTGAACAGGGTAATATTTAGTGAAGGGATTCAGGGAAACCGGTTATTTTTATATAGCCAGACTTGAGTCCTGGAAATGGGAAGTACAATGCCTGCACTCTAAAGGCGGGTTCGGGATACTAGCAGTTTGGGGGGATATGTTGTGTATCTTTGTACGTATATGCTTCTAAACTGTTGTGTTCTGAGCACCTCTGCAAAAACAGTGATTATGTGTGAGGTTAAGTGTTGATGAAAGCATTTTCTTTTTGGGTCACCCTGCCTCGGTGGGAGACGGCCGACTATATATCTATCTATCTCTATCTCTATATATATATATATATAGAGATATATATATATATATATATGTGCATTCTCTTAAGTAGGACTAAGCAGGTAGGTATTTAAATAACTTTTGCCATGGCGTTGTTACTGAGTGGTTGAAAGTCATTAAGTAGAGACATAGTTCCCTTGGTACACTAATATTTCTGAATCATTGCAGGTTACATCTTCACCCGCTAGAAGGGTTTCTTATAATTGTCATCAATGAATATTTCTTTCTCGGGAAGGTAAAAAATGTTGCAGTGTGAGTGGTGAATGTTGCTTCACTCTCCTGCGTCGTCTTGAACATCATTTCACAGTGCCTGCACTTCTTCTCTATATAAGGTTATAACATTTTCTCCGCTGACAATATCCAAACTCTTTTGCATATTTTTATCCAGGAAATATCGTTTGACTTCTAAAAATTATTTGAATCTACTTCTTAATATTTTGAATGCAGCCTTTTTTATTCTTTTTTTTTCTAATTTTCAATATATTTTCATACAATGGCGTGCCCTCCCTCCCCCTCCCCCTCCCCCTCCCCCCCCCTCCCTCCACCTCGTCACATTTCCATTTCAAATATTTGTAAGTTTACTTTTTTTTTTTTCCAAAATATTTTATACAAGAGCCCATATTTTTTATCATTTATTTTTCTTATTGTGCAGATTTTTTTTCCTCCCGAACAAATGAATTTCTTCTTTGTTTATTGGTTGGAGGGGAAATCCATGTTTTTCTATTTGCTTTGATACTCCTGTATGTTTTGTCTTAATAAGAATCATGCATCATGCACAGACATTTAAATTAAGAGATATCTCACGTGACTCGTGGCCTGGTGGCAAAAGTTCTCGCTTCAAATGCTGAGGGTCTGGGTTCGATTCCCGGCAAGGGTAAAAACATTCTTTATACAGGTTGTCCATGTTCACTCACCAGTAAAAAACGGGTACCTGGGTGTTAGTCGACTGGTGTGGGTCATAAACACATATGCAGTTTAATGTGATCCTTTATTGAAAATTATATGGAAAATTGTCAATAAAGGATCACATTAAACTGCATATGTGTTTATGTTTCCATTGTGTCGGTATTTTATACCGTTTATTTTTATGGTGTGGGTCGCATCATGGAACAAGGAATCTCCCGTATGAAGGTAGACTTAAATCTCCACTCTTTGGAGAGATATAGAATGAGGGGAGATATCACTGAAGTGTATAAGTGGATGATGGGCATAAACAAAGGAGATACTAATAAAGTACTGAGGGTGTCAAACCAGGTAAAATCCACAAATAATGGATTTAAGTTGGATAAATTTAGATTTAGGAAGGACATAGGTAAGTAGTGGTTTGCTAACAGAGTTGTGGATGCGTATAGCAATCTTCCCAGTAGGGTGATCGAGGCTAGGACCTTGGGTAGCTTTAAGAAGAGATTAGACAACTATGTGAGTGGGAGGAGCTGGGTTTGATTGGTATCATTGAGTACGGGAGGATATTCTTGGGAAGCTTTGAGTAGGAGTCATTTTGATAAGGACCTGCCTTGTATGGGCCACTAGGCCTTCTGCAGTGTTCCTCCATTCTTATGTTCTTAAAACTGACCTAATTTGTCTTAAATGCTGAGCATAACAAGTGACTTTGTATATAGTACTATGTTAGTGATGTCAACTACAAGCATTACCTTGTACATGTACTTGTAGTAAATAAAAATATTAAATATTAAGTATTAACACATTAATTTCAGTGTGTGTGTGTGTGTGTGTGTGTTCACACACCTAATTAAAACGGAACTTTGAAGATCAATGGAACTTAGTTTTGGACTGGGTTAAGTTTTTGCTCACAACTGGTTGCGTGTGGAGAATGATGTATTATGATACCGTTCATGTGGAGAAATTTTCTCCAGGTGGGGGGTATTAGCCCCCTTCAGCCCCTTTCAGCCCTAAGGGACCCAGCCCTCTCAGAAGGGGCAAATATCTTGTGTACTGCTACAGCAAGTATTTGATCCCAGATGCAATACAAGTATGTGACGTGGTCAAGCGACCGCCACTCCTTGCAAGAGTCCAATGTTGCAAAGTGTAGTTTAATAAGAGACAGTCCATCTCTTACCTTAGCAGGACAATTAAGGAGAATCCTGCTCCCAGTTTATTACCATGGTGAAAATAAGTGATATAAAATACCGACACAATGGAAACAAACACATATGCAGTTCAATGTGATCCTTTATTGACAACGTTTCGCCCACACTGTGAGCTTTTTCAAGTCACAAACAGATCTACCTGGAGTGGAAGGTACGTGAGTATTTATAGTCAGGTTCAGAATGTTGAGGTCAGGTGGAGAATGCTGCATCTGATGATCTACCGAGTGGGGTTATAGAGTCTAAAATCTTGGGTAGCTTGGCAGGGGTATTGGACAAGTTGTGAGCAGACCTTCTGCAGTGTTCTATGTTCCTATGTGGTATAGCGATGAAGAAGTTTCTTGGCAAGTGGTTCAGCTATGTTATAGTAGCCATTGTTCTGGTTGAAATTGTTGGTTATAGAGATAAGCGATGATTCCAGGATTCTTCGGTGTTGTCTTCCGTGGCGATAAGTCTTGAGTTTCTGTAGTTAATTAAATGGTTGTGTGAATTGCGATGTTGTACACAGGCATTCCTTGTATCGTCAGCCCTGCTTGCGTATTGGTGTTCTGAAATACGTGTTTGGAGAGATACATAGTCCTCTTTACCAACTCCATTGCCAAACATGTTTCCAATATCTTTTCCAATACATCATTCCAAGTATCTACCTCCACAACCACGACCATCAAGGACATCACCAGTAGTAGACAGGACAAGCTTCCATCCTCTGCAGGGGTATACATAATCCCTTGTAATGACTGCAACAAATTATACGTGGGCGAAACATCAAGAGACCTCCAAACACGTTTTTCAGACTTACAGACTTACAAGCATTTAGAATCACATTAGACAATAGTCTCAGATCTCTAGGTGCTAAATATGACCTAAGACAATGTGATTGGTTTATCAGTGGTATTGTACAAGATAAGTTGTCACCACAAACTATTGAACGATTAAATATTATGTTCAATAAACGCTATTTCACTTGTGAAGAAATTAGCAATGGTTTACAAACAATAGTTTCATGCATGCAAGCAACGAGACAAGATGAAAAATCCACAAATCCAGTGGATAACAAACCTTCATTGACTCAGTATAAAAAGAGTATACCTACTCCCACTAAACCACATAATGGGAAATCCCATATAGGCATTTATCAAGCTGTGAATACAACAGACAGTAAACAGACTGTCACACATAAACGTACTCCAAAATGTGTACTTTGTGATGGAACACATTGGGCACAGTATTGTAGTCAATACACATTAATGGAGGCACATAAACAACGTGTTCATCAGCTGAAAAGATGCATCAAGTGTTTAGGTGAACACAAAGGAGGTAAATGCTCACTGAAGAAGTGTTTTAAATGCAAAGGTATGCATCATACAGCATTATGCCCAAATACTTTGGATGAACAGCAGCAGACTTCCACAGAATCAGGAAGTCAACAAGCAACAGCATTAAATGTGAGAGATAAGTTTAAAGCAACTGCTCTCCCGATAGCTCGAGTTGAGTTATCTAATAAATTACATAAAACCAATGTGCTAACATTATTTGATCAAGGCTCACAAAGGTCCTTCATAAGAAGAACAGTGTTGCAGAAACTGAATAAACAACCCTATGCCAAAGTACAGTTAGATATGGTTGTTTTTTCCATAATTCTGGTAGACATATAACCTAGCCAGAATTACTGTTGGTCTAGGAAACAGGAAAAAGACAGTAGAAGCTATGGTAGTAGATGATTTGCCTAAGTCTGTGCAGATCCAGGGATTAAAAGAAACAGTTGCAGCACTGAAATCAGCTAAGGTCAAGTTAGCCTGTCCTGACATACAGACGGACACTATTAGTCCAATTGATTTAATCATTGGAAGTGATTATTATCACTGTTATGTGCAAAATATAGTAAGTAAACATGGCGTTCACTTGCTGAAAACAGCAGGAGGCCACATGATATGTGGTCCCATTCCCTCTCAGAGTGGGACAGAAGTTGATATTGATTCAGTGGAAAATGTACTAGTTACGAGTATAACCGCTGATCATGTACCACAGCAAAGATTATCATTACTGGAAGAAATGAATGAACCAGTTGATAAGTTGTGGGATTTAGATGCCATAGGTATTGATGTAAATAAACCGAGCCCACAAGAGTCTCAGACTTATAGCCAATATTTGGACACTGTCAAATATAAAGATGGATAGTATTGGGTTAGGTTACCATGGAAATTAAATCCACATCTGCCCAGCAATTATCGCATGGCTTTCAGACAAATGAAAGCACAAATACATGACCTCCGGAAAAATCCAGAGCTACTGTCTATGATAATATCATACAAGAACAGTTGGACAATAAAATCATTGAGGAAGTAGTCGAAAATAAGTTGAAGACAGAAGCTCATTATCTCCCACACCATGGAGTCAGAAAAAAAAAGACAATTTGTTGAAAAATGGTTTATCAGCTAAGGTTGAAGATTAAATATAAGGGATACTTAGCTAATAAGACAGCTATCGCCCACACAGCTGCCCCTGCAGGCGAGGTCTTGAGAAGCTATCGTATCCACTTCACAACGGGCTGTAATAGAGTATATTATGTTAATAATTTACCCCTAAGGGGTGTTATGTCAGCATATTTCATTCATTGATTGCTGACGAACTTACATGTGTGGACTCAAAAGTCCGCACCTCACTGCCGACTATAGGTTGATTACAAACTCCTTGTGACACAAGAGCTACGCAGTCCCCTGTACTACAAGAAATTTGTAACCCACCTTGCTCTTGTAGCCTGAGCTATGGTGTTCTTTACACCCTCGACAGGTATCAGTGACTTGATAGAAGCTGAAGTGTCCTTGGATGTCCATGTCTCCCATAGTCTAGGAATATGCACACTGGTATACTATGTTCCACATGGTTTGTCTTTATTGTTCACAATCTTATCACTAAAGAAGCTGATCACACTTTTCTGTAAGTGTTTATCGTGTTTTGTGAGACAATTTGTTCACACTAATGCACGGATCGGTATTCTTTGTTATCCTGGCATTAGTGTGACTCCCGGTAGGGTGAAAAGTAATCTCACCTCACAGCCTCCTACGCCGTTGCAATGCCTCTAGAACATAAAGGAAAAGCTGACCTAGTACTTTTTGCTTCCTTGCCAAACTTCATGAAGCAAAGCAGAATGCTAGATTCTTGCTGTCTTAAGCATAGACAACAATGTACACTATCTTTACCATGGTAATAAACTGGGAGCAGGATTTTCCTTAATTGTCCTGCTAAGGTAAGGGATGGACTGTCCCTTATTAAACTACACTTTGCAACACTGGACTCTTGCAAGGAATGGCGGTTGCTTGACCACGTCACATACTAGTATTGCATCTGGGATCAATTACTTGCTGTAGCAGTAAACAAGATGCTTGCCCCTTCTGAGAGCGCTGGGCCTCTCAGGGCTGAAAGGGGCTGAAGGGGGCTAATATCCCCCTCCTGGAGAAAATTTCTCCACAGCTCATGAGGAGCTGGGGAGAAGAAGAAGGGGGGGAGAAGAAGAAGGGGGAGAGAAAGGGGGAACGGGAGGAGAGAGTGAGAACAGGGAGAGAGTCAGGTACATGGACACAGACACATGGGGGAGAGGAGCGTGATGAAATACTGGACACACATGGAGTGGAGAGGGAGTCGAGAATGAGCTGAGGTGAGAGAACACGTGGAGAGGAGACAAGAAGGTGTGGTTTAAGAGTTAATGAGGGAGCTTCCCTTATATCGTTCGTGTCTCATCATAATGAGAGCAACACTGTACTTTCAGTTTAATATCTTTATTAGGGATTGTTGTTGTAGTGCCTTCTGCGAAGGTAGCTTATTGTGCAGCCCATGTTGATCCCGTGAGAGGTAGCGCAAAAATAGAGGATTACAAAGGTGATAAAGGACCTCAGTCAGACCCCACTGAACATTGTTATATCACTGAAAAGAAACATTAGTCGTTTCATATTTTTTTATTATTTCATGTAACTCTGGTACACAATGCAGTATGGAATACAGTCCCAGAAACGATATTACAATTTATACATTGGTTATGATTGGGTTGCGATCCCCTCTACATAAATGGCTCATCCATTTAGTCGATGCAAAATGTGGATACAACCTCAAAATTTCAGATATCATTAACAAGGAGATGTTTTGTCATATCGTGTGAGGATTGCCTGGATGTGACTCTGAGAGGTTGGATGTGTGGACACAAAGATACAATGCTCCAGTGTATGACTGTCTGTCCACACACTTTATATTTTATGCTACTGATGTCTCCATACAAACCCTATGGAGATATCAAGGACAGGTAACATCATCTTGGAATCTACTCATCTAGCTATTTTCATCATAGATACTTTTAGTCAATACATTTTATTATGATGGATAACGGATCTGCTAGTTCCTTTAGCAAACCTTCTTCAAGAAGGCTTGCTAATTTCTTTATGACAATGTTTCGTAAACTTTTATTTGAAAAACTAAAATTATACTCAATATTATCTTTATATAATACCTGTTTAGCTAATTCATCCTCTTTATTATGCTCCTGTTATGCACTGCGAGAGGAATTCCGCACAAGCTTATCTGCAATCCCTTTCTTAATAATTTGTATATATCTGCACCTGCAGATATCTGCGTGTTGCATTCAGGTCTCAGCCAGTGTAAGGCAAGTAATGAGGAAAAGAGTCAATTACGATTACTCTGCGTGCGGTCGTAATTTCTACAAGTTTCAGGACAAGTATTACAAAAGTTCAGTTTGTAAACTGGAAGTCCAGTTATTAATTCTAATTCACGTCTGCATTACAGAATCCGTACCCATCGTGTGGGCGGTGGTCAGAAGATTACCGAGGTGGCACATAATAGGTCCAGTGACAAGGCCTTATATTTTGATAGTTAAGTAAGTTACAGAGGTCATAAAGTACTTACAACTGATGATCGGGTATCACTCGTAATGAATTGTTTATATATACACGAATTCAGTTACAAAATTATTTTTTTGCAGTTTGTGTGTTCATGAGTTTACAACAGGTAGCCAGCGCATTTTTTTTCCAGGATGGCTGGTAAAATGCCGCTAGGGATAATATATTTCGACATTTGTGAGATTGTTGTCTCGGAATGTATGAAGTTTTGTCATTCAAGCACATGGAGCAGTGTGTGGCAACAGTTCCTCTGGTGAAGTTTATAGTTAAATCTATGTCCACTGCTGGTGTCAATTCCAGGAGGAACCCGTAACCCAGCTGTAGCCTGACAGGACTGACAGCCAAGAGTCTGAGGACGTTGTTGGTCGCACCATAGACATGTGGCTCCCCCTGCTTGACATTATGATAATAATGAAGTTCAGTTAAAGTTCTTTTCATATTAATCTCCTCAACCTTGTAGTGGAAAGCCGAAAAGTTGTGATCTACTTCCTCCTTGAAGGTAAATATCTTTTGTGATCTACTTCCTCCTTGACGTCTACTCCTTCCTTGAAGGTATATGTCTTGGCCAATTCTTCAGATTTATAATCCAGTTTATGATCAGTGTTAGATGGTATACACAGGTGTATGCCGACCCCACTGTTTACAGTCCTATCATTCATATGTCTGACTTCTGAGGCTAGCATGTCACAAATGACACTCGTGGACTTAAGAAATGATAGAAAATCACTAATAACTAACGTGTCATATTCAGTCACTTCTGAGTACAAGGAGCATAACAGACAGTTACATTTGAAGGGTAATATTCGTTTTGTTGGTGTGTGCTTCAGTTTATAGAGGTCATCCATCTACTTGACAATGGTACTCCTAACTGCACCAGTGAATTCGTAAACAGGATCTTCTATACACATATTTTGGGGAAGATAGTTGCTTGTTAGCTTCAAGATGAAGTTTTGTCTGTGATTTAACAAGGATCTTTGAGGGAGAGTGAGCAATAGTGATTAGGAAATAAATAATTTTCTGTAGTGCTGCAAGATGTTACATAGATTGTCTGATTCATTTGGAGGTCAGTTCCAGTTTTAAGAATCTATTTGGAAAAGTGCTCATCTATGGCGAAGAAAGTTGGAAGGGCTTCTGTGCAAGAGTTGGGATGGGTTTGCCTGAGCATACCAGCTCCACCGAGGACATTTCTTTCAATGACACGATCTCTAATGCTTGGAATATCAAATTATTTCCGCATGTTTAGAATTTTGATGGTACATGGACATCTAGGATAATCCTCATACCGTCGTTATGATTTTTTATTTTAAATCTTATAAGCTTGCTGTCAGACACAGGAGCAAGTAGGGTGCGGCATAGTTAACTGGTGATATAAACAAAATACATCACTTTCATGTAACTGATATTAACTTCATGAAGCTCTAAGCGCTCTCAGTCCAATTTTATATTGACGACAAAGTCTTGTTACAACAAATCCAAATATAGGGAACTCAAATCTCAGTTATCTATATCTGGTTACTTATTAAAGCCGAGACCGCTGATGCAACTGAATCCTGCAGACTTCGCCTCCCTATATGGCAGGACGCCAGTTATGTTTATTTTCTCAGCTGAGATCAACCTCACGTCGTGACACGAATCTAATATGTACTTGTTAGGTGCTGGAGAGTCCAGTGATGTGAATCATTTTATCATCAACATAGCTAATCGTATAATGATTGGGCTGTCTAGGCATAGCATTTACTAGGGCATTGATTATAAAATTGTGTGGTTCGAAGATGTAACTTTTAGACCAGCGAAGAGGCAATCTTGTATTTCCGTAAGTTCATTAATGATTCAGTGTCGTTTATTTATATCAAAGGCAGGTTAAAAGTCAAGGGAGGTAGTGTAGGATCCGTCAGTGTGTATGGGTGAGAAAGGTGTTAATGCAATGCTAGGCTACTCCTCTCATGCATGAAAGCAAGCCGTTAAGGAGACGGAAATTGTTTGATTCTGTGCATGAAACGATTTAAGATCATTCCAAATGTTTTACACAAACAGCTAGTAAGAGTTATGGAACGAAATGCATTTTGTCGAATGAGTTTAAGAATGGGAATGAGACTATATGTTCATGATTTAGGGAGCCTACCAGCTGCATGGCTCATATTTCATAGTTCAAGTAAAGAATTTCCTGGTACTTGAGAGAGCAATCGGAGGCAATATGTAAGTCACACTATCCCCAGGAGAAGCGGAGCTGCCTTTAGTTGCTGCGGCATCGAGCTCAAAGTTCTTGAAAGTAATGTTGCAGTCGTCATTTTTGCCAAGCAAAAAACTAACCACTCTCTCTAGAGACATGTTTGGTCTATAATTTCGACCGAGTTGTGCACACTGGTCCAGCCTGTCTACCGCTGCTCTCACCAAGCCTTATATACACGCTTCTGCTATTATATGAGATATTAATACCGTAATAATGACCTTAATAATAACAGCTACAACAATAACATCACCATCAATAACTACATTAAAAAAAAGATAGCAGCAGCAAAACTTATCAGCAAATAACATAAGCCACTAACAACAAATATGATAAATAATAACAATAGCAACAACAGCGTCAACAGCAACAATCTCAAAAAAAAAAAACACCAAAAATTACATATTCTGTAAAAATCAGATGACAACACTGCCACATGTGCAATGTTAATTAAGAAGCCTCCACCACCAGCGTCACACTTGAAGCCTCCACCACCAGCGTCACACTTGAAGCCTCCACCACCAGCGTCACACTTGAAGCCTCCACCACCAGCGTCACACTTGAAGCCTCCACCACCAGCGTCACACTTGAAGCCTCCACCACCAGCGTCACACTTGAAGCCTCCACCACCAGTGTCACACTTGAAGCCTCCACCACCTGCGTCACACTTGAAGCCTCCACCACCAGAGTCACACTTGAAGCCTCCACTACCAGCGTCACATCTGAAGCCTCCACCACCAGCGTCACACTTGAAGCCTCCACCACCAGCGTCACACTTGAAGCCTACACCACCAGCGTCACACTTGAAGCCTCCACCACCAGAGTCACACTTGAAGCCTCCACCACCAGCGTCACACTTGAAGCCTCCACCACCAAAGTCACACTTGAAGCCTCCACCACCAGCGTCACACTTGAAGCCTACACCACCAGCGTCACACTTGAAGCCTCCACCACCAAAGTCACACTTGAAGCCTCCACCACCAGTGTCACACTTGAAGCCTCCACCACCAGCGTCACACTTGAAGCCTCCACCACCAGCGTCACACTTGAAGCCTACACCACCAGCGTCACACTTGAAGCCTCCACCACCAAAGTCACACTTGAAGCCTCCACCACCAGCGTCACACTTGAAGCCTCCACCACCAGCGTCACACTTGAAGCCTCCACCACCAGCGTCACACTTGAAGCCTCCACCACCAGCGTCACACTTGAAGCCTCCACCACCAGCGTCACACTTGAAGCCTCCACCACCAGCGTCACACTTGAAGCCTACACCACCAGCGTCACACTTGAAGCCTCCACCACCAGCGTCACGCTTGAAGCCTCCACCACCAGCGTCACACTTGAAGCCTCCACCACCAGCGTCACACTTGAAGCCTACACCACCAGCGTCACACTTGAAGCCTCCACCACCAGCGTCACGTTTGAAGCCTCCACCACCAGCGTCACACTTGAAGCCTCCACCACCAGAGTCACACTTGAAGCCTCCACCACCAGCGTCACACTTGAAGCCTCCACCACCAGCGTCACACTTGAAGCCTCCACCACCAGCGTCACACTTGAAGCCTCCACCACCAGCGTCACACTTGAAGCCTACACCACCAGCGTCACACTTGAAGCCTACACCACCAGCGTCACACTTGAAGCCTCCACCACCAGCGTCACAATTGAAGCCTCCACCACCAGCGTCACACTTGAAGCCTCCACCACCAGCGTCACACTTGAAGCCTCCACCACCAGCGTCACACTTGAAGCCTCCACCACCAGCGTCACACTTGAAGCCTACACCACCAGCGTCACACTTGAAGCCTCCACCACCAGCGTCACACTTGAAGCCTCCACCACCAGCGTCACACTTGAAGCCTACACCACCAGCGTCACACTTGAAGCCTACACCACCAGCGTCACACTTAAGCCTCCACCACCAGCGTCACGCTTGAAGCCTCCACCAGCGTCACACTTGAAGCCTCCACCACCAGAGTCACACTTGAAGCCTACACCACCAGCGTCACACTTGAAGCCTCCATCACCAGCCTCACACTTGAAGCCTCCACCACCAGCGTCACACTTGAAGCCTCCACTACCAGCGTCACATCTGAAGCCTCCACGACAAGCGTCACACTTAAGCCTCCACCACCAGCGTCACACTTGAAGCCTCCACCACCAGCGCCACACTTGAAGCCTACACCACCAGCGTCACACTTGAAGCCTCCACCACCAGCGTCACACTTGAAGCCTCCACCACCAGCGTCACACTTGAAGCCTCCACCACCAGCGTCACACTTGAAGCCTTCACCACCAGCGTCACACTTGAAGCCTCCACCACCAGCGTCACACTTGAAGCCTCCACCACCAGTCACACTTGAAGCCTACACCACCAGAGTCACACTTGAAGCCTACACCACCAGAGTCACTCTTGAAGCCTACACCACCAGAGTCACACTTGAAGCCTCCACCACCAGCGTCACACTTAAGCCTCCACCACCAGCGTCACACTTGAAGCCTCCACAACAAGCGTCACACTTGAAGCCTCCACCACCAGCGTCACACCTGAAGCCTCCACCACCAGCGTCACACTTGAAGCCTCCACCACCAGCGTCACATTTGAAGCCTCCACCACAAGAACATAAGAACGTAAGAAAGAAGGAACACTGCAGCAGGCCTACTGACCCATGCGGAGCAGGTCCATGTCCTCCCCCGGATTAGACCAATGATCCCCCACCCCCGGATTAGCCCAATGACCCACCCAGTCTGATCATCTTCATTCAAGGATGGAACACTGCACCAGGCCCAGCAACACAAGCTAGTCACACCCACACCCACTCATGTATTTATCTAACCTATTTTTAAAACTACACAACGTTTTAGTCTGAATAACTGTACTCGGGAGTTTGTTCCACTCATTCCCAACTCTATTACCAAACCAGTGCTTTCCTATATCCTTTCTGAATCTGAATTTTTCCAACTTGAAACCATTGCTGCGAGTCTTGTATTGGCTGGAAATTTTCAGCACGCTATTTACATCCCCTTTATTTATTCCTGTTTTCCATTTATACACTTCAATCATATCCCCCCTAATTCTACGCCTTTCGAGAGAGTGAAGATTCAGGGCCCTCAGTCTATCCTCATAGGGAAGATTTCTGATACATGGGATCATCTTTGTCATCCTCCTCTGTACGTTTTCCAGAGCATTTATATCCATTCTGTAATACGGTGACCAGAACTGAGCAGTATAGTCTAAATGAGGCCTAACCAAGGATATATAGAGTTGAAGAACAACCTGAGGACTTCTATTATTTATACTTCTAGATATGAAGCCAATAATTTTGTTAGCTTTATTGCGAACACTATTGCACTGTTGTCTTGGTTTTAGATTACTGCTAACCAGAACTCCTAAATCCTTTTCGCAATCAGTAGTATTAAGATCTACATTATTTAGTTAATATGTGGCATGGTTATTTACCTGTCCAACATTTAGAACTTTCCATTTGTCACTATTAAACTGCATCTGCCACTTCTCCGACCTTTGCATCAGTCTATTCAAATCATCCTGGAGTGCTCTAGTGTCCTCATTAGAATGAATTGGACGGCCTATTTTGGTGTCATCAGCAAATTTGCTTATATCGCTATTTATTCCCTCATCTATGTCGTTTATGTAAATTGTGAACAACAACGGGCCCAACACTGACCCCTGTGGAACACCGCTTTTGACGTGCCCCCATTCTGATTTCTCCCCATTTATGCAAACTCTCTGCTGTCTATTTGTCAGCCATGCCTCTACCCAGGAAAAAATTTCTCCTCCTATTCCGTGTGCCTTAAGTTTCCTCAATAGCTTCTGGTGTGGAACTCTGTCGAAAGCCTTACTGAAGTCCATATACACAATATCATATTTATTACCATGATCTACTTCCTCAAACACCTTAGTGAAAAAAGTAAGTAAATTCGTAAGACAGGAACGCCCCTTTGTAAAACCGTGTTGAGATTCATTAATCAATCTGTGCCTGTCAAGATGGCTATGAATTGCTTCGGCAATTACTGATTCCATAAATTTTCCCACTATGGAGGTAAGGCTTATTGGTCTATAGTTCGAAGCCAAGGACCTGTCACCTGCCTTGTAAATAGGTATTACATTTGCCATTTTCCACTTATCAGGCACTATGCCAGTTTGTAGTGATATGTTAAAAAGATTAGCCAAAGGTATGCTAAGTTCCTCTTTACATTCCTTTAACACCCTTGCAAACAGTTCATTAGGGCCTGGGGATTTGTTAGGTTTTAGTTTCTCTATTTGTCTGAGGACCATGTCACTAGTTACCGCAATCGTACATAGTTTATCATCCTGTTCTACATAATCTATTATTTCAGGAATATCGCTAGTATTTTCTTGGGTGAAAACTGAGAGGAAGTAGGTATTTAGAATTTCACACGTATCCTTATCACTGTCAGTGATCTGACCAGAGTTACTCTTAAGTGGGCCAATCTTGTCCCTAATCTTACTTCTGTATACCTGAAAGAATTCTTAAGGGTTAATCTTTCAAATCCCTTGCGACCTTAGCCTCAATCCCTTTTTGCTTTTCTTATTCCTTTCTTTATTTCTCTCTTTAATTGAATATATTGATTTCTTAACTGCCCATCCCCTCTTTTGATACGCCTATATATGCCTCTCTTTTGACCAATGAGATGTTTTAATCTATTGTTCATCCATTTGGGATCATTTTTGTTAGATCTAATTTCCCGACTCGGAACAAAAGTTGTCTGGGCAGCTAGAACTATGCTCTAAAAAACGTCATATTGGCAACCAAGATCACCTACCTGACCCATAGTCAGGACATTCCAATTTAGCCCACCCAGGTAGTTTTTCAGTCCCATGAAGTCGGCCAAGCGAAAATCTGGGACAGAGATTTGATTGCAGTTATCTGGGTAATTCCATGATATATTAAAACTAAGTGATTTGTGATCACTTTCCCCAAGCTCATCATTAACCTCAAGATTATTAATTAGTGAATCTTCGTTGGCAAGAACCAAGTCAAGCAGAATGTTTCCTCTAGTTGGTTCTGTCACAACCTGTTCTAAAAAGCAATCCTCAACCGTATCAAGAAAGTCACTAGACTCAAGATTTCCTGTCATATTGTTCCAATCAATTTGTCTAAAGTTTCTATCTTATTTCTTAGACTCCTACTATTTGTATAGTAAACTTTAAGGGAGCTAGTCACTCGTTGCCCTCTACTATCCCTCTTTGTTTGTTGATCAATTGATATGCCATTACTAGCAACTTTATTTTGAATCTTGTCTTTTAAACATATCCCTGAGGTATCCCGGTAATAACTGCTGTTTTTAACCCTAATGCTGCAGCCTGATTGTTTCCCACAAACACCCATACCTCTATAATCTATCAATTTAAATTCCTAGACAAGTCATCAATTACCCTCTCAATTGAATTGGCTAATGCAAACACTCCATCCCCAGAGAGATGAACCCCATCCCTTGCATATATATCACGTTTGCCAAAGAATAGGTCCCAGTTATCAATGAATGGGATTGCAAGTTCCTTGCAGTACCTGTCTAGCCAGCAATTTATACCAATTGCCCTAGACATCCATTCATTGCTCACTCCCTTTCTAGGCAAGATGCTACATATGACTGGGATCCCTCCCTTCGACCTAACTACTTCTATGGCTGACCTGTACTTATCCAGCAGCTCCTCTCTCCTGCCCTTCCCAATGTCATTACCCCCAGCACTAAGACAGATAATGGGCTTGATCCCATTACCTGCCATAATATTATCCAACCTGCTGATTATGTCACCAACACCAGCTCCAGGAAGACACACTCTCTGTCTGACCTTTCTGTCTCTGTTACAAAATGCACGGTCCATATATCTTACCTGAGAATCGCCTACTATTAAAATATTCTTACCTTGATTAGCAGAGGAATCAGTGGTACCTTCAACCTCACTAACCACTGAAGTACACTCGTCTTGGAGAACAGAGAATCGATTTCCTACCTTCACATCTTCTCTAACTCTCCTCATCTTCCTTCTTCCTGAACTGTGAACCACTTGCCACTTAAAGCGGCTGCCACTATCACTGCTGGCGACCATTCCTACCTTACCAGCTAAATCCTTCTCACACTCACTACCAAACTCATCTATGCGAAGCTTCAGCTTCCTAATTTCCTCCTGAAGAAGTAGAATATCCTTCTTCAACACTTGAACCTGAGATTCTAAAACACTACAACAAGCCATGGTTCTTGGTAACAGCCTAAAGCGTCACGCTTGAAGCTTCCACCACAAGCGTCACACTTGAAGCCTCCACCACCAACGTCACACCTGAAGCCTCCACCACCAGCGTCACACTTGAAGCCTCCACCATCAGCGTCACACCTGAAGCTGAACTAAACTGCTAAAAGAGTAAAATAAGATTTTTTGTTTGGTAGTTTTGGTGCTAAAGGGATAAAAATATGTATATCTAGTTGTCCCCCGGTATTTTTTTTCTGTCTTGATCTCCATTTAGTAAGTTCAGAACATCTGTTGTGAACGGTGGCAAAAAATCAGCTCTGGTTTTCCTGGAGAGGGTGTCGGGGGTCAGCGCCCCCGCGGCCCGGTCTGAGACCAGGCTTCGTACACTCTGCTGAGATGAAATTTCATATTATTAGTCTGCGCAAAAGTCAGTTTGCTAATTAACCAGCTTTATTAAACTAATTTGCATACCTCTTCCCTTGTGATAACTTGAGAACGTTACCTGCGATGTGTTTCAAACTTTGTAAAGAGTCTGTCCTACTTAGAGAAAAGTTCAGATTTTTGTAGGCATGTGTAGATGCCTCTCTTTAAATTTTATTTAAAAACTTGCGTGTTTTTATAACTATACTGTAGCTCGAGGATGTCTCTTCTGATCGCCTTCAAACTGCTGTATTGATTTACACAACATAATAATGTGAAGACTCCTGGATTCCGTGTAGTAACTGGTGTAGTATCTAGTGTAGTAACTGGTGTAGTAACTAGTGTAGTAACTGGTGTAGTAACTGGGGAACTTCCTCTGCTGTTCACTTCTCAACTTTCAACATTGAGGGGGGGGGGGGGAGGACAGTGGGGAATTTGCTAATTCTATTAAACAAATTGGAATATTGGCTTCCGCACAGTAACTTAAGGATGCCTTTTTATATCAGCATCAAACTTTCTAAATTAGTGTGTCTGTCCTAAAGAAAGGTGGACACTCTTATTGGACATTATAGGTATCACTTCGCCAAGTTTATTAAAAAATGGGGCATTACTGTATAATAATTTTTTGTAGCACTGAATAATTATGCTACAAGTTCAATAATTACACTGAATATCATATAATAACTATATGACATTATTTAGGCAGTTCCACTTAGCCATATAGGAGATAAATTTGATCTTACATCCAACAAGACTTACAAAAAAAAATAATAATATTTAAGCTTCTGATAAATTATTTTTAATATGCTCTAGCTCATCTGTTCTTTGGTTTCCGTGTTATTCTACTGAGATAAATTCGTCGCTGTCGTTGACAACAATCATTGACATCCCGAGTATATACTGTATGTAGGAGTGTAAATAAAACTCTGCGGACACATCCAACCCATTTTCGTCTTATTGGAGTGTTGGCACTGAAGTACATCTCGACTTCTCGCTTTCCGCTGAGGATGCTGATCTATGGTTTATTCTAATTTCCACTTTCGTCCCTTTCAGTGGTGGGGGATTAAAGTCATTGTTGATGCCCAAGGTGGCTGAAAACTGCAAAGTATTAATTACATATTGTTCCTTGTAACCTGTATAGGGGGCTTGTCCCTATTGCAGTGGCACTTCGATGACCGTTGAGCTGCTACCGTGGTGAATACGCTGGCTGGCCGTAGAGTACCTCTCCGGTATCTGCACTGGCTGGTCTTACAGTGCCCCTCCGCTGTCTGCTGGTGAACTCAGTGCTGCTCCGCTTGTGTCCACTGGGGACTCCGCCTACCACTGCTCCACCTCATCTGTCATAAGCATATAAGCTCCATCTTCGCGAATATGCTGCACTTTTGTCAAGATTGATGGACTGAACACAATGATTCTAGGCTGAGGGACTAATTACCTCAAACTCATCTTCCACCTTTTTTCTGCAGTGGACTGAAGAAGCCACTGTATGGCGAAACGTTTCTAGAATAAAGATGTTGCACAAGTGTCTCATTTATCAATATATCTGGAAACATTGTGTGTTACTTATGTCTTCAGACACTGTTACTTATGTCTGGAGACAGAGATAGGATGTTAATATATCTGGAGATACATCTAGTATGTTAGTTTACTTTGAAAAACTGCTAGCATGATACTATATGTCTGGAGACACAGCGTCTTACTATGTCTGGAAACACAGCTGTATGCTACTGTGTTTGGAGACACGTCTAGTATGTTATTATGTCTAGAGACAGCAAGCCTGTTACTTTGTCTTGCTATTCAAGATCCTACCGTGTCTGGGGAAAAAGTGTGTTACTATGTCAGGAGACACAGCGTGCTGTGTCTGGAGACACAGTGTTACTCTGTCTGGAGACACAGTGTGCTACTTATGTCTTCAGACAGAGTTAGTATCTTATTATGCCTGGAGACAAAGCCAGAATGTTACCGCATCTCCAAACATTCCTAGTAATTAAGATGCTTGACTGAGCTTATATATGCAGTGAAGGTTCTCTGGGTTCTCTGTACATTGTCCTCCACACAGTACTTACCCATCAGCACAACTGTCCTGCCATCCTTGCAGCTAGCTGGCCCACACACCCACAGTGTTAATTATGTCTGCTGACACAGTTGGTATGCTACTGTCCCAGGAGAGACAGCTAGTATGTTACTATGTCTGGAGGCCCAACAAGCATGTTACAGTGTTTGGAAACACAGTGTTACTGTGTCTGGTATGTTACTATGTCTGGAGGCAGCTAGAATGTTACTGAATGAAACACCGTGTTTCAGGACACATAGCTAGCATTTGATTATCTGGAGACATAGCTAGTATGCCACTATCTGGACACGCATTACCTATGTCTGGAGACACAGCAAATATGTTACACAGTCTGGAGACACAGATAGAATATTGTTATGTATGGAGACACTAATTGTTGCTTATGTCTGGAGACAGAGATAGGATGTCACTATGTATGTTGACAGAGCATGTTTGGAGATACAGCTAGTATGTTAGTTTACTTGGAGACACTGCTGGTGTGATACTGTATGTGTGGAGACACATTGTGTCACTATATCTATAGTGTTTTACTATGCCTTGAGACACAGTGTGTTACTATGTCTGGAGACACGCCTAGTATGTCACTATATCTACAAACACAGAGTGCGCGTTTCATGTTTCTTATGTCTGGAGATACACCTAGGATGTTACTAAGTTTGGAGAGACAGCTAGTATGATACTGTATCTGCAGACACTGTACCCTTCAAGAAATTCTTCGACCTTCTTCTCTCTCTATATTAAAAATCCTGTTACATCTCGCTGGGTTCATCTTCCTTGACTTAAGTATCCGTAAAAAACGTTGAAGGTTCTTTTTGTTCTAGCACATTAAGGGCGCCGAGTTTTTAACTGATTTTTTCAGCAAAGACTCAAGACTGTGCCAAAGTCCAGTCTGCTACAGAGGAGAATGACATCAGAACGAGATAGAAAAAAATATAAATTACAATGCGTTAGGCAAAGCAAGGAGCTAGAATTCCCTCTGGTTGTTTGCACCAATGATAATTTACCGAAGACTAAAATATGTGACATAGTTCAGGCATTCACCTCGTAGAATATTTTTTCGAATTCATTCATCGTATTCGCAATTTTTTTTTACAGAAGATACTTTCACATGAGGTAATAATGCGGAAAAAATATGTAATAATTTGTTCGATGGTGTAAGTCAAGGTCAGCGCAGCATCACAGTGTTGTAGGTAACAGCACTTGCCCTATTTATTAACCCGTTAAATTATAAAATACCTTTCTGTATTGTCATCCTTCTTTCAAACGTTTGAAGAATGATAACATTAAAAATAGCAATCGTTAAATTAATTATTATATGCTCAGTAATAAACCACATGGAGACAGAAACTCAAAAGATTAATTGGTCTGTATATTTCGATCTTCAGCAGAAGAGGATCCCAGAAGGGGATCGAAATGTACAGACCAATTACATATTATTATAATCAAAAAGAAGCGCTAAATCACAAGGGCTATACAGCACTGCAGGGCAGGAAGGAAGCGAGGGTATCAGGTGGTAAAAGGAAGATGGACGAGTAATAGGTTACGGAGAACAGCGGGGCAGTGGATGGTGAAAGGGTAAAGGGCAGCAAGAGATTGAGGTAGAAAGGGCTGAGGGGAGTGCGAAAGGTATCATCATCAGAGTTTGTGGAGTAAATCAGTCGTTGTCAAGAAGTCAATGAGAGAGTCAGGATTAAAGGAGGGTCCATCAGCAAGAAGGGAAGGTAAAGAGAGAGTAGTAGAGCAGAGACGACGTTGGAGGTAAATTCTGCATGCTCATTGATAGAGAGGGCAGTCTAACAGAATGTGGCTAATCGATACTGGAACCTGACACTTCTCACAGAGAAGAACAGAGCGCCTCTCCATGAGATACCCATGAGTAAGACGAGTATGGCCAATGCGAAGGCGGGAGAGAGTAGTCTCCCAACCTCGGCAATGATGACAAGAAGAAGGCCAGTAACCTATGCTCGGTTTAATAGAATGAAGTTTGTTACCGAGTAGAGTTGACCAACGTTGTTGCCAACGGGTGTGAAGGTGGGTAGCTATTACAGCAAAATAGTCCAGAAATGGAACACCTCTATATGAAATTGGTAGGTCATGTACTGCTGACCGTGCAGCAGTGTCTGCCTGTTCATTGCTCTGTACGTCAACATGACCAGGGACCCAACAAAAAACAATATATTTATGCTTGGTAGAGATACGGCATAGCCAAAGTTGGATACGGAGAACTAGGGGTTGAGGTGTATCAAATTTCTGTATAGCTTGTAGAGCACTAAGGGAGTCTGAGACAACCACAAATGATGACACAGGCATAGATGCGATACGAATAAGTGCTGCAAGAATGGCATACAATTCAGTAGTAAAAATGCTAGCCGAAGATAGTAAATGCCCTCGCACGAAGCTGTCCGGAAACACTGCTGGGAATCCGACGCCGTCAGAAGACTTAGAGCCATCTGTGTACACTGCAATGGCATGAGAATGAGAGTGGAAGTGGTCAAGAAAAAGAGAGCGGGAAGCCACCATAGGCAGTTAGGCTTTCGAGCAAGGGAGTGAGAAAGAATAGACCTAAACAGCTGGAACTTCCCAGGGGGGTAGGGAAATGTGAGATGCTACATGAACATATAAAGGTGGTAACCGAAGGGAAGACAAGAGCGAATGTAGGCGAAGAGAGAAGGGACGGAGCAAACAGGGGCAGCGAACAAATAATGTCTACTAATATCAGTGACCATTCTATAAATGGGAGGATTGCGGAGATCATGAGAGCGTACATAGTAGCGAAGGCAATGGGCATCATGGCGATCAGATAAGGCTGGAACATTCGCTTCTGCATAGAGGCTCTCAACAGGGGAAGAGCGAAAAGCACCAAGGCATAAACATAATCCTTGGTGATGGATGGGGTTAAGGAAAGAGAGAGTAGCAGGAGAGACCGCTGAATAGTTCTGGTCACCATAATCGAGTTTCGATAAAATGAGGGCTTAATGTAGGTGAAGGAGAGTTCGACGATCAGCTCCCCATGAAAGATGAGCAAGGGTTTTAAGAAGGTTCAGCCGGTTGTGACAAGTTGCCTTCAGAGAGGTAATGTGGGGTTTCCAGGATAACCTACGATCAAAGAGAAGGCCTAGAAGCCTGACTATCACGTTCAGGGATACGGGAGCCATAAAGGTACAAAGGATGATTGGAGATGACAGAGCTTCTAGTGAAAGTAATTTGGCGAGTTTTGGTACTGGAAAATTTAAACCCATGCGTGGTGGCTCAATTGGAAACACGGTCAACTGCATGCTGGAGAGAAACTATAATGAGGTGACAGTGTCTGCACAAGCAACAGCGAAGTCATCTACATAGAGTGATGACCAAATATTGGATGGAAGAACAGAGGCCAAATCATTTATAGCAAGGAGAAAAAGTGTTGTGCTCAGAACACATCCCTGGGGGACACCTTCAGCTTGGACAAAGTCCGGGGAGAGCACATTATTAACTCGAAAACGGAAATGTCTGTCAGTTAAAAAGTTCCTAAGGAAGGATGGTAGATTGCCTTGGAGGCCTAAGGAGTGGGCTTGGGCCAAAATATTATACCTCCAAGCTGTGTCATATGCCTTCTCAAGGTCAAAAAATATGGCAATAACTGAGTGGTTATTCGCAAAGGCATTATGAACATATGTATCCAAGCATGGTAAGGGGTCTATGGTAGATCGGCCCTTATGAAAGCCATATTGACTAGTGGAGAGACTGTTGTGTGTCTCTAAATACCATATTAAATGTCGATTTACCAGACGTTCCATCACTTTGCAAACTGCACTAGTAAGAGCAATGGGACGATAGTGGGAGGCATCATGTCATCATGTCCCATAGTACCCGGCTTGCGGAAAGGGAGAACAATGGCAGATTTCCACAGCTGGAAATAAGATTGAAGAGGTGTAAGAGGACTACAAGGGCTGACTGATGTAAATGTTGTAACATCCGAATATGAATGTCGTCAGGCCCAGCTGCCGATGATCAGCAAGCTGAGAGTGTTGCCTCCAGTTCCCGAAGTGTAAAAGGCACATTATACTGTTCTTTTCTGAGAGAAGAAAAGACCAAGAGTACTAACTCTCTGGCAGACTTTGAAAGAAACGAGAGGCATAGATGGAGCCCCCGGGAAATATGGACCAGATGAGTGCCAATTTCAATGGCAATGTCAAGAGGGTTTGCTATATCAACACCGGCGACCCGAACAGGAGCCGGGTCAGGAGAGTATTTACCACTCAATTTCCTCACTTTTTCCCAGACTGCACTCATAGAGGAAGCAGAGGTGATGGTGGAAACATAATTTCGCCAGCAAGTGCGTTTAGCATCACGGATGACACGGCGAGTAACCGCACGTTTCTACTTAAAATCAAGAGTCTCTCATTGGTTCTGTTGTACTGGTACCTGCCCCATGCAGCACGTTTCAAACGTACTGCACGAGCACAAGCAGGAGACCACCAAGGCATGCGCTTCTGAGAATGCCTGCCTGAGGTTTGGGGTATAGAATGAGAAGCTGCTGTTAAAACTGACGTCGAGAAGAGGTGTAGGAGCTCATCTATGGAGGATGATGAAGGAACCTCACTAAAAGCAGTGAGTTGCGAGTAAAGGTCCCAATTTGCCCGATCAAATTGCCAGTGAGGGCTACAGAAAGGTGGTGAATATGAAGGAGAAGTAAGAATGATTGGAAAATGATCACTGTCATGTAAGTCCGGTAGAACAGACCAGGCGAAGTCTAGTGCAGTGGAGGAAGAGCAGACCGATAGATCGATGCAAGAGAGAGTATGAGTATGAGGATCAAAATGGGTGGGAGTACCCATATTTAAAACATGGAGGGGGTGAGAAGTGAGAAAAGCCTCCAACTGGATGCCACGTGAGTCACAATTAGGCTCCCCCAGAGAAAATGGTGGGTATTAAAATAGCCCAGTAACAGCAGTGGTGGTGGTAAGGATGAAACAAGGCAAAGTCTGGGATAGAAAATGCCCTAGAAGGAGAGAGATATAAAGAACATATTGTAAACCACTTATTCAAGTGGATACGGACTGCAGTGTAATGCAGCGAGGTATGGACAAATAGTTGACAGTACAGAATATCATTGCATAGAAGAAGGGCACTTTCATTAAAGGTCCATCTGAGAAAGAATCCAAAGAATACAATAAATTATAGCCTGAGATAGGTTGGAAAACAGCCGAGTGTAATTTTGATTCTTGTAAGCAAACACCAACAGGGGAAAACCTGGAAAGCAACATCTGAAGCTCACCCCGATTACCCCTGAGGCCGCGGATATTCCACTGTAAATAGGCCATGACTGGCAATGAGGAAAATACCGGGAATCTGTAGGGAAGGGCACCTACGGACTAGAGGGGTTAAAAAAGTCTACGTGCGGTGGCATCGGAAGACGTTCAAGCAGCGAAGGAATGAAGCGTTGCGAAGAATGGAGTTGTGGAGATGGAAAGGGAAGAGAAGGAACAGGAGGTGGATCAGTGTCCATTGAAGGAATAGTCTCTGCAGTATATTCTGAAATAGCATCAAGTGTTTTTGAATTCAAAGACATTGTATGTGAGACAATATTGGAGATAGGAGGAGGAGGAGGGTGAGTAATGATTGGGACAGTAATGGACTGTACTAAAGTGGGGGGGACAAAAACATGTTGGGAACTGGAAAAGAAATGTGAAAGGGGACAGAAGAGGCAGAAACCTGGGAGGTGGCAGAAGAGGGAGAGACTCGGGAGGGGACAGGGGAGGGAGGCACACAACAAGGAGTGGGTGAACCTCCACACTTGTAATAGAGCCAGTGAGAGGGAAAGAACCAGGTACAGAGACTGGAAAGGTAAAATGTGGGGGCAGAAGAAGGGAAGGAGGGGGCAAGGAAGATTTGAGCAAAGGAGATTTTTTGGACTTCTGAGAAGTAGAGGAGCGATTGGTAGAAGATGTTGTATGAGATGTTGTCGATACCGGGGCTTGTGGGTGAGAACTCGAAGATATCAGAACAGACTGAGGTGTTGAAGTAGGGACGTCTGAGCCCAGAACAACAAAAGAATTAGATACAGAAGTGACTATGGGAGAGGTAACAACAGAGGAGGCTGCAGAAGATGGGACCCCAGAAGTGGGGGGACATTTTGAAACACGAGAATAAGAAACACGGGGTAGTCTCCCTTGGAGGCGGAGATGAGAAACTGCCATAGCATAAGGGGGACCTTCTGCTTCTTTGAGACAATGGATTTCACGCTCATTTAAGTAGACCTGGCAACGGCAAGAGTACGAAGGGTGAGCCTCATGACAATTAAGGCTTAATGCAAGAGGGAGGTCGACTGCAAGACATATTAGAATGGTTGTCGGCACCACAGACTGGGCATTCAGCTATAGATCTGCAATATTTTGCTGGGTGACCAAAACGCCAGGAATTTCTACACTGCTGCGGTGTAGGAATCACCTTTCAAACTTGTAACCGATGTCTCACGACATAAACAGAGGACGGGAGTTCACCGCTGTCGAAAGTTAATCGAGCCACATTGCAAGGGTATCGTCTCCGCCCGCGGGCAGGAAGGACATAAGTGTCTACTTTGAGGATTGGGAGATCCTGGAGTTCCAGCTGTTCAAGAATGTCATTGCCACATGTCTAGAAATTCTGTTGGACTATGGTATGAGGCAGAATGACAGTAACACTACAAGAATTGAAAGATGCTTTTCAATAGTGATAGGAGTAGTATTGATATGTGAAAGGAGAGAAAGATCATGAGCTTGTGTAGCATTCTGGACAGTGATGATGCACATACCACCCTTGAGAGCATGGCATAGGAGCACTTTGCCAATACTATGGTCGGAATGATAGGCAGTAGAAGAAGTCGGTCTTAAAGAAAAGAATTTAGTCCATTGTGTGGTCCGAAACTGAGTGTGGAGAGGGAGTGCATGACGTGTCGGTCTTTTCCGAGTTGAATGGGAAGGTAACGAAGTAACATCATCAGGAGATTATTGTTGGTGTTTAGAAGTGGGACCAGAGTTGGTCCGACGTGGGACGGGCTGGAGATTTCCGCACAGTAGAGGGAGAGGCCGGAAGCATAGTCAAAGGAGGGAGGAGGTCAGACAAATCGGAGGAGTCAGTCGAGACCCCGGTACCTGAAGCTGGTGATGAAACAGCACCAGCAAGAGGTACAGGGGCATCAGGAGTGTCCAAAGAGTGGTCAAAAAATGAGGCAGGGACAGAACGGGGTGTGGTATCAGTAAGGGGCCTGAGGGTAGTAGGTTCACGGATTAGGGCTTCCATGGTTATGTTACTTCTTTCTTTTTTGTTTTTAAGAAAAAAAAAGAAAAAAGAAAATAAAATAAAAAGAAAAAAAACAAAAAGGGGGAATGGGGAGGAATAGTTCCTAGGAGGAATGAAAGGGTTGGAAATCACCCTCTGTGCCCAAGAGGACCTCAACACCGCAAGTAGTGCAGATGCGGCATGGAACCCTTCATGCCAGTAAACCAGCAATCCAGGATAGAAACCTTACATCTGCCGAGCTACCTCGGCGGACAAAAGAGAGGGCGGCCGGATATCCACCACAAAGAATACCTCCTTTGGCCACCACCCCCGGAATCAGAAAGGCGGCCTCCAGAGATACACCTGTCGCCCGAAAGACACCCAAAGCCACCCCCTGGAAGACCGGAGAGGGAACGGGATATCCCCAGGCGATCCAGATTCCACGGCAAACTGCACCACCGCCAAGAACCTCAATGGAATGGGATTGACCCCGGTACCCTTCCCCCTACCTAGGAACCAGTAGGCCTGTGGGAAGAATCCCAAAGGCCAAAAAGAGGAAGGGAATAAGGGAGGGATGGGGGGGGAGGAGGAGGAAAGGAAAAAGGGAGGATGGGATAGGGAAGGGAGGATTGGGGGATAATTAGGTTCGGTCTGAGGAAGGAGACCAACAGGTCTAATTCCTCAGACCAAGAGCCTCTTCACCACGCCAATTACCATAATCTTTCTAGTTTTTGTCTCCATCTGGGTTATTAATGAGCACTGACAAGTGTTCGTTATACTTTAGTTATCTAAATATTATGTCTAATATTATTCGTTAAACCTCTCAAAAATATTCTATCAGTCACATTCTCTCATTCAACGGGTACCCGGGTGCCCCTGGCAGGTCAATAACCCGAGGTAGCCAAGCAGCGTGCTCCTTCCCCAGGATTCTACCCAAAACAGTCAACCAACTCCCTGGTAGCACATGTTAGGAGACTTCCTCATGCAAGTGCAACCCTCTCACATGATTGTCACGTGCAAGTTGCACAAGTATGATCTTTCCCATACATGTATGAGTGTATTCACAACACCACAACTGCAACTCTCATACGCGAATAACTGTATTCAGGAACAATTCGGGGAACACAAGTCGCTCAGGAGCTGAAGTGCAGACAAAGTGTCTGAGAGACGTTACTCTCCATGATTAAGCAAGCAGTCTGTCAATAGTTCCTTAGACGCTCCTCTAAATGTCTCTCGTCTGCACACCAAGCAATTTACTTAATGAAATTCTAGAGGGTTTCTCTCTCTGCTTGGGTTCAGTATTTCAGTGTTGAGAAGCAATAGTGGAAAGCAGCACATGTGGAAGGCAGCACAAGTGGATGGCAGCACATGTGGATGGCAGCACATGTGCAAGGAAGTGGAAGTGGAAGGCAGTACATGTGGAAGGCAACACAGGTGGAAAGCAGCACATGTGGAAGGAAGTGGAAGTGGAAGGCAGTAGAAAGTAGCACATGTGGAAGGCTTGACTTGTTACCCAAGGACACATCTCGTTAAATAATAACAACAACAACGATAATAATAATTTTTTTTTTCTACAAGTACATGATAAAACTTACACAGACTAACTGACATCATTGACATGCCAGGTAGAAAGTCCCTGGTTATGCAGAGCAGTTCAGGCAACTTAGGTTAATTTTATCCCCACAACAGTCGGCTAGCACCCGGGTACAAATTTACTACTAGGTGACCAGGGCCAGCGGGCATATGGAAACATGCCCAACGTTTCACCCGTGCCGGGGATCGATCCCAGACCCCTCAGTGTGTGAGCTGAGGACGATATCATCCAGGTCACGATCATCCACAAAATTAAAGATCTAAGAGTGACGTATCCTTAGTATATGTCAGGCAGAGATTTAGTGGTGTTAGTAATTTTAGTGACGGTCCAGCAGAGATTAAGGGGTATTAATAGTTTTAGTGACGGTCCAGCAGAGATTTAGGGGTATTAGTAGTCTTAGTGATGGTCCAGCAGAGATTTAGTGGTGTTAGTAGTCTTAGTGACGGTCAGCAGAGATTTAGTAGTGTTAGTAGTCTTGGTGATGGTCAGCAGAGATTTAGGGGTATTAGTAGTCTTAGTGACGGTCCAGCAGAGACTGAGGGGTATTAGTAGTCTTGGTGACGGTCCAGCAGAGACTGAGGGGTATTAGTAGTCTTAGTGACGGTCCAGCAGAGACTGAGGGGTATTAGTAGTCTTAGTGGCGGTTCAGCAGAGATTTAGTGGTGTTAATAGTCATTAAACGCGCTGTTTGAATTTGTCTGTAATGTAAATTTAGTTATTCTGTGCTGTTTGTATTTTGCTTTAGCGATGGTGAGGTTACGTACAGAATTTATCAGCGTTGCTTTCCTTGTTTTCTTTGTAGAGTCTTCAACTTTTTGCATCATACTGTCTCCTTCCCAAGTTATGGCTGCAAGTTTTAATGAGTTGCAACAATGCATAACTCTCCTGGCAATACTTCACAGATGGTTGGAGCTCCGTTATCCACGTTAGCTGTGGCACAGGATTCAATATTCTCCTGGCGTGCCTATTGTCTCTAAGATTTTTCGACAAGCAATTTCCAATTTTGGTGACACGGAAAAACCCTCTGTAGACGCTGATGGAGACGTGTAAGTTTTACGAGAGGGAAGAGGAAGAGACAGAGGTGTTGGCAGCTTCACCTACAACAACAACAATAAACTAGAAAACCAAACATCGGTATTTTGAACATATATTTTGTTAAGCTTTCCTGTACTTGACTTTGGTTAACTAAAAGATTACGGAAAAAAATATAAGGTCAGACATATTATAGTAAGAGGGGCCATGAAGACCCTGGCAGGAAGTTACACAGATCATAGAAAACTGGACCATGAAGAAGGGGCCTCTTTCTGGGAAAATAAAATTTATATTTTATTAAAAAAAAAAAAAACAAAAAAAAAACGGAGTATAATTCACTGAATATTTTGGTTCTTAAATTTTGTTGCTACAATTTTTCTAAACTGACTTATCAGAAATAACGAAACTCACCGGAATACAAATTCACGCAAAAAAATGTTATAATATTTGAGTTGGTACGTGTGTTGTGGACAGCTCTGTCATTACTAATTAAATTTTGCTTTTAATAAATGAAAATCATAACTATGCAACTATCTGAGGCGTTTAGGAAAAAAATTATAGTCATATGAAGACATAAAAGTCATTGTTCTTGGACTTCCACCAAAATCATTCTTGAAATATTGTGTTACATTCATTTATATCGAAAATTATGAAGAAAAAATCAACATTTTAGGCTTACAAAAATCAAGCTGATGCATTTTAATACTTTTAACAATGCCCAAAAAATTCAACTACCCCATTTTCTAATTGTGTTCACTCATCTCAAACCCATTATGTCCAATTTTCTGGTAGTTATGTATCAGTGGTGCCATACCAAAAAAAAAAAACTTTCCGTGCTTTTAATTTCACAATTTTCGTGGCCGTCACCATGAAACTTCTACAATATTATATTCTCATATAAAATATTTTCAAAAAATTATAAAAATAATTAGACAATAAATAAACATGACATGACAGTCACGAACCTGGACCATGAAGGTCACTGCTGAGAGGTTACACAAGTCACAGAAACCTGGACCATGAAGGTCACTGCTGAGAGGTTACACAAGTCACAGAAACCTAGACCATGAAGGTCACTGCTGAGAGGTTACACAAGTCACAGAAACCTGGACCATGAAGGTCACTGCTGAGAGGTCACACAAGTCACAGAAACCTGGACCATGAAGGTCACTGCTGAGAGGTCACACAAGTCACAGAAAACTGGACCATGAAGGTCACTGCTGAGAGGTCACACAAGTCACAGAAACCTAGACCATGAAGGTCACTGCTGAGAGGTCACACAAGTCACAGAAACCTGGACCATGAAGGTCACTGCTGAGAGGTCACACAAGTCACAGAAACCTGGACCATGAAGGTCACTGCTGAGAGGTCACACAAGTCACAGAAACCTGGACCATGAAGGTCACTGCTGAGAGGTCACACAAGTCACAGAAACCTGGACCATGAAGGTCACTGCTGAGAGGTCACACAAGTCACAGAAACCTGGACCATGAAGGTCACTGCTTAGAGGTCACACAAGTCACAGAAACCTGGACCATGAAGGTCACTGCTGAGAGGTCACAGAAGTCACAGAAACCTGGACCATGAAGGTCACTGCTGAGAGGTCACACAAGTCACAGAAACCTGGACCATGAAGGTCACTGCTGAGAGGTCACACAAGTCACAGAAACCTGGACCATGAAGGTCACTGCTGAGAGGTCACACAAGTCACAGAAACCTGGACCATGAAGGTCACTGCTGAGAGGTCACACAAGTCACAGAAACCTGGACCATGAAGGTCACTGCTGAGAGGTCACACAAGTCACAGAAACCTGGACCATGAAGGTCACTGCTGAGAGGTCACACAAGTCACAGAAACCTGGACCATGAAGGTCACTGCTGAGAGGTCACACAAGTCACAGAAACCTGGACCATGAAGGTCACTGCTGAGAGGTCACACAAGTCATAGAAACCTGGACCATGAAGGTCACTGGTGAAAAGTCACACAAGTCATAGAAAACTAGGTCAGTTTCTTTTAGCACCAGAAGTGCCTGAAAATAGGAGTCCGATGGGCTAGGATTTTTTTTTTTTTTGGGGGGGGGGGGGAGAAGGCGTGTTTTTCAGGCCGCCCCGCCAGACCAACCAAACAAATTCGAAAATAGGTATTGTGACTCCGGAATGTTTGGTTAGTGATTATTAACCCAGATATAGAGAAAGAACATCGATTTTTGTTGAGTGACGATGTATTAACTATGGAGAGGAAGTGTTGTATAGCAGAGACATGGGGACGCTACTGAGAGACATGGGGACGCTGAGAGACATGGGGACGCTACTGAGAGACATGGGGACGCTGAGAGACATGGGGACGCTACTGAGAGACATGGGACACTACTGAGAGACCATGGGGACGCTGTGAGACACATGGAGACACTACTGAGACATGGGGACCCTACTGAGAGATATGGGGACACTTGAGAGACATGGGGACGCTACTGAGAGACATGGGACACTACTGAGAGACATGGAGACGCTACCGAGACATGGGGACACTACTGAGAGTCATGGGGACGCTACTGAGACATAGGGACGCTATTGGGAGACATGGGAACGCTATTGAGGGACATGGGACACTATTGAGTGACATATGGAAGCTACTGAGAGACATGTGGACGCTATTGAGAGACATGGAGACGCTACCTAAAGACATAGGACACTACTGAGAGACATGGGGACTCTACTGAGAGACATGGGGACACTACTGAGAGACATGAGGACGCTACTGAGAGACATGTGGACGCTATTGAGAGACATGAAGACGCTACTGAGACATGGGGACCCTACTGAGAGACATGGGACACTACTGAGAGACATGGGGACGCTACTTAGAGACATAGGACACTACTGAGAGACATGGGGACGCTGCTAAGAGACATGGGACAGTACTGAGAGACATGGAGACGCTACTGAGAGACATGGGGACACTACTGAGAGACATGCGGACGCTATTGAGAGACATGAGGACGCTGAGAGACATGGGGACGCTACTGAGAGACATGGGACGCTACTGAGAGACATGGGACGCTATTGAGAGACATGGGGCCCTGCTGAGAGACATGGGGACACTGTTGAGATACATGGGGACGCTATTGAGAGACATGGGGATGATACTTAGAGACATGGGGAAAGTACTGAAAGACATGGGGACACTACTGAAAGACATGGGGACAATACTGAGAGACTTGGGGACACTACTAAGAGACATGGGGACGCTATTGAGAGACATGGGGACGCTGCTGAGACATGGGCTCCTACTAAAAAACATGGGCATGCTACTGAGAGAGGATATGTTACTTTAGTGCAGTGGTTCCCAAACTGGGGGTAAATTACCCCCTGGGGGTAATTTAACCATTTTTGGGGGGTAATGGAGGGGTGACAGAAAAAAAGTTATGAATTCTGAAAATCAAGAAAACAATGCGGTACCCGGTATGAGGATTATTGTTAACTTTGTCTTAGTATATAAAGTTGTAAAGTAAACCTATTATAAGTAAGTAATAAAGTTAAACCAAATAACAATAAACATCAAAAACTAATATACAGTATTAGAAAGGAAGAAATATATAGCTAAGTGTGTGGAAACCCAAAAGTATTTTGACAAGTATGCTTCAGGACAAAAGTCACTCAGTAGCCCAGATCGACCTGTCCAGTACGCGTCACTCACTTCCTGAGGCTGCCTCTATTTCACACTGTCAGTTTATCTGTGAGCATCAGCCGAGGTAGACATAAGCTGGTATGTATGTGTACTGCCCTGTGCAGTATATAGTTAGTATTTACCCACTGTTACTGTGAATTTGTAGCTATTATTAATTTTATATATAATGTATGTGTGGTTCTTACGTTTTCAATGGTTTTGCTAGGATTAGCAGAGTATGCGAGGCTGTATACGTTCACGTTTAGCCATATATATCAATAATAACAACATTTTGTGAAAGGGGTAACATGCTTTATGTGGCATGTTAAATTGGGTAACAAGCTGAAAAAGTTTGGGAACCACTGCTTTAGTGACTAAAATACCTTAGGTTTATATTTTACAATTTGTTTTGAGTATATAAAATGTATTAAAATGACTGAGAGGCAGAATTTTGGGGATGTTAATGAAGTAGCTAGAAATTATGAGTACAAGTATAACAGCCGAGATCTGGGTCAGTTACAGGCTTGTAATAGACCGGAAATAGACCTCAAAATGGCCAGAATTATTGATGTTCTTAACCTACTTTCCTGTGTGGTTTGCCCTTTATTAATAATCAAGGCCTACCCTCAGTTCGGCATTTAAGTTTTAATATTGGTTAATTAATGCCGATATCACGACTGCAAGACCAAAAAAAAAAAAAACTTTTATACTGAATTTAAATACCCAACTATTATCTATAAAGACGCTAGAATCCTGTTTTTTTCTGTCTTTCTGGCTTCTTAGAAGCAACTTTTTAGACGTACAGAAATAAGGTAGGAATTTCCTTTGTCTACAGTGGTAAAAGGGGCTTGTTACATAGTTCGTGTACCTGACTGTCAGTCACCTGCCTCACTCTCAGTCGACGATGTTTCGCCAGCACAACCGACGGAAATGGATATGTGGGCTAGCGGGTCACCGGCAACAATAGCCTGGTTGACCAAGCATGCACCAGATGAAAGGAGAAAAACTCTCCGAACTCATCAAAGGTATATCAAAAATATTAGATGAGAATCTGGCTAATTTGAAGCGTAATTTAAAATCATCTAGTTGATGACTGATGACAAAAATAATTAAAGAAGGTATTAACCAGCCACTGCACCGGAAGTGTTTATTCTGGCATAAACACAAATTTCTAACTTAAGTAATGATTGGTCAATGGTTAATGTATAATACAGATTTATTCCAATAGTTTTTGCCTGGTATGTTAGTGTTCGTTTGAGTTTCTTTTTTTACATATTGTTAATTGTTATTTAACTTGGGTAGGCTTGTCATGTGGAGAAATTTTCTCCAGGAGGGGGGTATCAGCCCCCTTCAGCCCCTTTCAGCCCTGAGGGGCCCAGCCCTCTCAGAAGGGGCAAGCATCTTGTTTACTGCTACAGCAAGTAATTGATCCCAGATGCAATACAAGTACGTGACGTGGTCAAGCGACTGCCGCTCTTTGCAAGAGTCCAGTGTTGCAAAGTGTAGTTTAATAAGAGACAGTCCATCTCTTACCTTAGCAGGACAATTAAGGAAAATCCTGCTCCCACTTTATTACCATGGTAAAGATAGTGTACATTGTTGTCTATGCTTAAGACAGCAAGAATCAAGCATTCTGCTTTGCTTCATGAAGTTTGGCAAGGAAGCAAAAAGTACTAGGTCAGCTTTTCCTTTATGTTCTAGAGGCATTGCAGCGGCGTAGGACGCTGTGAGGTGAGATTACTATTCACCCTACTGGGAGTCACACTGACGCCAGGATAACCAACAAAGAATACTGATCCATGCGTTAGTGTGAACAAAGTGTCTCACAAAACACAATAAACACTTACAGAGAAGTGTGATCAGCTTCTTTAGTGATATGGTGTGAACAATTATTGACGAACAGTGTAACAACGAGTGTTGTGATCCAACAGAGTATAGTGCGACATTCTTCAAAGAACACTATTCTTCGATAAATTAGATACATGTGCAACTCTTGGGTATCTTTATTGATGAAACGTTTCGCCACACAGTGGCTTCATCAGTCCATACAAAGGAGAATCTTGAAGAACATCTACAATCCTGTCAGACACTGCAACTTCTTGGGATCTTAATACTTGGGAATTCTTCGCTTTCCTAACCCTTGGGCACGACCTACTTCCACATTGAACAAATGTGACACCACCTACGACTGCTGCACCTCTCCTACGGTTTATAAGCTCCTTCTCCGCACATATGCCGTATTCTATTCAAGATTGATGGACTGACCACATCGACTCAAGGTTGAGGGACTGATTACCTCATTCTCCTCCTGTTCTTCAAGATTCTCCTTTGTATGGACTGATGAAGCCACTGTGTGGCGAAACGTTTCCTCAATAAAGATACCCAAGAGTTCCACATGTGTCTAATTTATCAACATGTCGGTTCTCTGAACCATTCATCTACAACACTATTCTTCAATCAACTCATCGGATATCCGGGAGTAACTACGGGTCAGATACATATACCCAGGTAAGTGTTCTAACTCGTGATGTACTACTATTGACTGTACAGTTGAGTATAAGTTACGAGTTAGTCACTTATCATAAACCCCAGAGATAAGTGTACCTTTGAGTCCACACAAGTAAGTGCCGTCAGCCATCAGTGAATGAAATATGCTGACATAACGCCCCCAAGGGGTAATTTATTATTAACATAATATAATCTATTACAGCCCGTTGAGAAGTGTCTTCGACAGCTTCTCAAGACCTCGCCTGCAGGGGCGGCTGTACAGGCGAAGAGCTGTCTTATCAGCTAAGTACTCCCTATATTTAATCTTTAACCTTAGCTGTTAAACCATTTCTCAACATGTCAGGAAACAAGAACAGTGTTTCCTGATGCGGGTCTTACTCATATGATGACCCACAGCTGGAGCTTTTGCTCATCTGACCGATACCGTAAGCTGGCTTACCCCTCCACCCCTTTAAAAATTATGCTTATAATTATAACCATTGATATTTAACTTTATCTAGGACTGCAAAAGATGTTTTATATGCATAATATTTGTGTTACATAATATTTGTGTTGCATAATATTTGTGTTACATAATATTTGTGTTACATAATATTTGTGTTACATAATATTTGTGTTACATAATATTTGTGTTGCATAATATTTGTGTTGCATAATATTTGTGTTACATAATATTTGTGTTGCATAATATTTGTGTTGCATAATATTTGTGTTACATAATATTTGTGTTGCATAATATTTGTGTTGCATAATATTTGTGTTACATGATATTTGTGTTGCATAATATTTGTGTTGCATAATATTTGTGTTGCATAATATTTGTGTTACATGATATTTGTGTTACATAATATTTGTGTTACATAATATTTGTGTTGCATAATATTTGTGTTGCATAATATTTGTGTTACATAATATTTGTGTTGCATAATATTTGTGTTGCATAATATTTGTGTTACATAATATTTGTGTTGCATAATATTTAAGTGAAAGTTTTAAAAATTGGTTCTACACTCAAAAAACATAACCAGAGGTCACACACAGTTCTTGAATAATGAAGGTCACACATTGGTCTTCCAGAACAATGGTCACACATAGGTCTTCTTGAACATAAGAACATAAGAAATAAGGAACACTGCAACAGGCCTACTGACCCATGTGGAGCAGGTCCATGTCCCCCCCTGGATAAGCCCAATGACCCACCCAGTCTGGTCACCTCCACTCAAGGAAGGAGCACGGCACCAGACCCAGCAGCACAAGCTAGTCAGGTCCAACTCACACCCACCCACACCCACTCGTGCATTTATCTAACTTATTTTTAAAACTACACGACGTTTTAGCCTGAATAACTGTACTCGGGAGTTTGTTCCACTCATCCACAACTCTATTACCAAACCAGTGCTTTCCTATATCCTTCCTGAATCTGAATTTTTCCAACTTGAAACCATTGCTGCGAGTCCTGTCTTGGCTGGAAATTTTCAGCACGCTATTTACATCCTCTTTATTTATTCTTGTTTTCCATTTATACCCCTCGATCATATTCCCCCTAATTCTACGCCTTTCGAGAGAGTGCAGATTCAGGGCCCTCGGTCTATCCTTATAGGGAAGATTTCTGATACATGGGATCATCTTTGTCATCCTCCTCTGTACCTTTTCCAGAGCATTTATATCCATTCTGTAATACGGTGACCAGAACTGAGCAGCATAGTCTAAATGAGGCCTAACCAAGGATATATAGAGTTGAAGAACAACCTGAGGACTTCTATTATTTATACTTTTAGATATGAAGCCAAGAATTCTGTTAGCTTTATTGCAAACACTAATGCACTGTTGTCTTGGTTTTAGATTACTGCTAACCAGAACTCCTAAATCCTTTTCGCAATCAGTAGTATTAAGATCTACATTATTTAGTTTATATGTGGCATGGTTATTTACCTGTCCAACATTGCATCAGTCTATTCAAATCATCCTGGAGTGCTCTAGTGTCCTCATTAGAATGAATTGTAAGGCCTATTTTGGTGTCATCAGCAAATTTGCTTATGTCGCTATTTATTCCCTCATCTATGTCGTTTATGTAAATTGTGAACAACAACGGGCCCAACACTGACCCCTGAGGAACACCGCTTGTGACGTGTCCCCTTTCTGATTTGTTACCTATTGACATGAAAATACACATAATACATGTATGTATCTGCAAGTGGCAAAATATACATGGAGGTTGCCTGTTCTGACAGAAGAAGTGAGTAGATTTCTCCGTTGTTCACAAGTGTCAGCAGTGTTGTCGATATTTTAATGTGAATCAAGAATCGTAAGAATCTCCTTTTCAACTGCCACGCGGTGTTCCGCAGGGGTCAGTGTTGGGCCCCTTGTTGCTCACAATTTAGATAAACGACATAGATGAGGGAATAAATAGCGACATAAGCAAATTTGCTGATGACACTAAAATAGGCTGTCCAATTCATTCTAATGAGGGCATTAGAGCACTCCAGGATGATTTGAATACATTGATGCAGTGATCGGAGAAGTGGAAGATGCAGTTTAATATAGACAAATGCGAAGTTCTAAATTTTAGACAGGAAAATAACCATGCCACATATAAACTAAATAATGTAGATCTTAATATTACTGATTGCGAAAAGGATTTAGGAGTTCTGGTTAGTAGTAATCTGAAACCAAGACAACAGTGCATAAGTGTTCGCAATAAAGCTAACAGAATCTTTGGCTTCATATCAAGAAGCATAAATAACAGAAGTTCTCAGGTTGTTTTTCAACTCAATATATCCTTGGTTAGGCCTCATTTGGATTATGCTGCACAGTTTTGGTCACCGTATTACAAAATGGGCATAAATGCTCTGGAAAACGTACAAAGGAGGATGACAAAGTTGATCCCGTGTATCAGAAATATTCCCTATGAGGATAGACTGAGGGTCCTGAATCTGCACTCTCTAGAAAGGTGTAGAATTAGGGGAGACATGATTGAGGTGTACAAATGGAAAACAAGGGATGTAAATAGCGTGTTAAAATATCTAGTCTAGACAGAACTTGCAGCAATGGCTTAAAGTTGGAAAAATTCAGATTCAGGAAGGATATAGCAAAGCACTGGTTTGGTAATAGAGTTGTGGACGAGTGGAACAAACTCCTGAGTACAGTTATAGAGACTAAAACGTTGTGTAGTTTTAAAAATAGGTTGGATAAATACAGGAGTGGGTGTGTGTGGGTGTGAACTGGACCTAACTAGCTTGTGCTACTAGGTCTGATGCCGTGCTAGTTAAGTGTATGCGACTTGACCTGACTAGGTTAGAGCATTGGCTTAAGCCGGTAGGAGACTTGGAAATAAATGGTATAAAATACCGACACAATGGAAATATAAACACATATGCAGTTGGTTTAGAAAGACCCGTAAGCAAACACTGACATATTTATTAGAAAACGTTTCGGTCCTGGGACCTTGATCACTTCTAACATACAGAGGTAGAAAGACATTATATATATAGGCGGAGAGTGAGGTGTGAGTGACGCACGTGACCTGAGGAATGTCGTGTAGGGATGAGGACGGGTAGACGATGAAATCATGTGACTCCTGTGTTGTTGGGTTGGTGGTGCTTAAGTATCATGTATGCCAATGTTTTTGAAATTTTGTAGTTTCCAGTGTTGCGTTCTATAGTGTCAGTGACGGCGATTAGTGAGGCTTCTAGGCACCGTCGGCGTCTGAGGTTTGGTTCGGTGAGAACCTCAGAGGCTGGCGGTGCCTAGAAGCCTCACTAATCGCCGTCACCGACACTATAGAACGCAACACTGGAAACTACAAAATTTCAAAAACATTGGCATACATGATACTTAAGCAGCACCAACCCAACAACACAGGAGTCACATGATTTCATCGTCTACCCGTCCTCATCACTACATGACATTCCTCATGTCATGCGTCACTCACAACTCACTCTCCGCCTATATATAATGTCTTTCTACCTCTGTATGTTAGAAGTGATCAAGGTCCCAGGACCGAAACGTTTTCTAATAAATATGTCATAGTGTTTGCTTACGTGTCTTTCTAAACCAACTTGTCGGTATTTATTACCAGGTTTATACCACATATGCAGTATAATGTGATCCTTTATTGAGAACATTTCGCCCACACAGTGGGCTTTATAAAGTCACAAACAGATGTACTTGGGTGACAGGTACGTGAGTATTTATAGGATGAGAATGCTGGGTCAGGTGGAGAATGCTGCATGTGACAATCTTCCGAGTAGGGTGATAGAGTCTAGGACCTTGGGTAGGTTTTAAAAGAGATTGAACAAACATATGAGCAGACCTTCTGCAGTGAGTATTTATAGGATGGAGTATTTGCAGAAGGTCTACTCATATATTTGTCTGATCTCTTTTTAAGGCTACCCAAGGTCCTAGCCTCTATCACCCTACTCGGAAGAGTGTTACATGCAGTATTCTCCACCTGACTCACTAAATCGTAATGCCACGATTGCAAACAAGCCATACCACGGGCGGGGATAGAACCCGCGATCAGAGAGTCTCAAAACTCCAGACCGTCGTGTTAGCCACTAGACCAGCTAGCCACAATAAGATTCATCCAACTAGGTATATTTCTACACCATAGGAAGGTTAGCATAGGCACCACTGTGACCACAAATGCAAGTTTTTACAGACGAACCTCCTGCTAGCGTGGCCGTGACGAACTCTAGCTCAAGTCCCCTCAAAGCCGTCAACATGACTCACGAAATCGTGAGTATGGTTTGTTTGCAATCATGTCATTACGATTTCGTGAGTCATGTTGACGGCAGTGAGGGGACTTGAGCTAGAGTTCTTCACGGCCACGCTAGCTGGAGATTCGTCTGTAAAAACTTGCATTTGTGGTCACAGAGGTGCCTGTGCTAACCTTCCTATGGTGTAGAAATATATCTAGTTGGATGAATCTTATTGTGGCTAGCTGGTCTAGTGGCTAACGCGACGGGCTGGAGTTTTGAGACTATGACCGCGGGTTCTATCCCCGCCCGTGGTATGGTTTATTATACACAAATAACCCGCACATAAAAGAGAGAAGCTTACGACGACGTTTCGGTCCGACTTGGACCGAAACGTCGTCGTAAGCTTCTCTCTTTTATGTGCGGGTTATTTGTGTATTGTTCCAGTCACGGTATTGTGCCTTTTTTGTTATTTATGGTTTATTCTCCACCTAACTCCATCCTATAAATACTCACGTACCTTTCACTCAGGCAGATCTGTTTGTGACTTGATGAAGTCCACTGTGTGGGCGAAATGTTGTCAATAAAGGATCACATTATGCTGCTTATGTGTTTATATTTCCGGTAGGAGGCTTGGATCTGCCTCGCATGGGCCAGTAGGCCTGCTGCAGTGTTCCTCCTTTCTTATGTACTTATGAAAGTTCTCCTGTGTTGCAATGCTTCTTAGTGAGCTTCTGACTAGTGGATAGAGAGAGAAGGGCGCTTGATTGACATGAGAACATAAGAAAGGAGGAACACTGCAGCAGGTCTGTTGACCCATACTGGGCAGGTCCTTTAAATACTTGGCAGATCTGTCTTCACGGTTGGAACTTTGTCATCGGAACTGAGAAACTGGTTAACATAATTGAAAAAATGTGGCTGATTTAACATATTTTGGTCAGTGTGGTAGGGTGGTGTTTTTAAGGGTTGAACTGGATTTTTCTTTGTTCCAGTGGTTAGTCCGGAATATACTAGGGTCGGTTTTAGCTCTGGAAGTGACGAATTGGGCAATAACTGTTGGGGCCGCCCGATATGCTTTGACAGTTTTTTAAGCCGAGAAATAACGAAACACGTCGATTGTAGTGGAGTGACGATGTATTCATTGTGGAGAACAACACTGGCATAAGAGAGGCCTGAAGACAGGAATAATGGAGAGAAGGAAAATTGTTTTTGAAATAGAAAATTGTTGAATTTAGTGTAAAATTGGCTTATGGTAAAATTTTAGACTGTTTATATATGTTTTTCTTTAGGATTAACTTAGCCGTTAATTGGATCAATTTATAGTACCTAAGTCATGCTAGTAAAATAGCCTAGATTTCGGTCTATTTGAAGGTTGTAATAGATCGGTAACAGACTTAGAAATGGTAAAAAAGGAAATGCTTCTGGCCGACTTTGAGTTACGTAGGCTTTAATTTAATAATTTTATGAAACAAATTGTTTCCTGTGCGGTAACAGGAGAATGTCGCTTCTGATTAACCTCAAACCTTAAACGCATTGGTATCTGAATTAGAAATTTTTCTAGTAAACATACCTTAGCAAGGCTAGCGTCGACATGCTCTGCCACAAGTGTACTTCTGGCCTGTGTTCTGGAGTACACTTGTGGCGGTACACTGTGTTCTGGAGTACACTTGTGGCGGTACACTGTGTTCTGGAGTACACTTGTGGCAGTACACTGTGTTCTGGAGTACACTTGTGGCAGTACACTGTGTTCTGGAGTACACTTGTGGCGGTAGACTGTGTTCTGGAGTACACTTGTGGCAGTACACTGTGTTCTGGAGTACACTTGTGGCAGTACACTGTGTTCTGGAGTACACTTGTGGCAGTACACTGTGTTCTGGAGTACACTTGTGGCAGTACACTGTGTTCTGGAGTACACTTGTGGCAGTACACTGTGTTCTGGAGTACACTTGTGGCGGTACACTGTGTTCTGGAGTACACTTGTGGCAGTACACTGTGTTCTGGAGTACACTTGTGGCAGTACACTGTGTTCTGGAGTACACTTGTGGCGGTACACTGTGTTCTGGAGTACACTTGTGGCAGTACACTGTGTTCTGGAGTACACTTGTGGCGGTACACTGTGTTCTGGAGTACACTTGTGGCGGTAGACTGTGTTCTGGAGTACACTTGTGGCGGTACACTGTGTTCTGGAGTACACTTGTGGCAGTACACTGTGTTCTGGAGTACACTTGTGGCAGTACACTGTGTTCTGGAGTACACTTGTGGCGGTAGACTGTGTTCTGGAGTACACTTGTGGCAGTACACTGTGTTCTGGAGTACACTTGTGGCAGTACACTGTGTTCTGGAGTACACTTGTGGCAGTACACTGTGTTCTGGAGTACACTTGTGGCGGTACACTGTGTTCTGGAGTACACTTGTGGCAGTACACTGTGTTCTGGAGTACACTTGTGGCAGTACACTGTGTTCTGGAGTACACTTGTGGCGGTACACTGTGTTCTGGAGTACTCTTGTGGCGGTACACTGTGTTCTGGAGTACACTTGTGGCAGTACACTGTGTTCTGGAGTACACTTGTGGCAGTACACTGTGTTCTGGAGTACACTTGTGGCAGTACACTGTGTTCTGGAGTACACTTGTGGCAGTACACTGTGTTCTGGAGTACACTTGTGGCAGTACACTGTGTTCTGGAGTACACTTGATGGTTTAACAGCAGTGGAAAGCTTGAGGCGAGAAGCTGACAATATTATTGGAGTGTGTAGGTGTTAATTTGACAATTTTATTTTTAATATGAAATAGGATTGTCTTTGTAAAATGGCTGAAGTATGTGTGTTCTGGACAGCTTCAACCTTCAGTGAATGATGCATCTTGCAATAAGAGATCAATAAAGAACAGAAGAGAGAATACTGTGACAGGAGCAATACACAAGTAATTCGCACATACGACATACGAGAGACGTTTCGGTCCGACTTAAACCATTTACAAAGTCACACGGAGAACGATACATTTTATGCTTAGCCTGTTTAGGTGCACATTTGCTCATTTATTTACATAGTAAATCAACATAGAATTGTTAAGTTTTGTTCAATAACTGGAGAATGCGTTCTCTTGTCTGCTTCCAACTTTCAGCACTGCTGTGGTTTTTCTCAACGACAGCTTTAAGCAGATTTGCTGTATAGCCCTTGTGGCTTAGCGCTTCTTTTTGATTATAATAATTTAAGCAGATTTTGGGCTGTGTAAATTTATACTTTCCAATTGGCTTCCATGAAATAACTGCAGAATGCTTCTTCTGATAGACCTCAAACCTTAAACGTTGTTGTATTTTTTTTTTTAGATATTTAGATATTTAACTGCATTGTAAATTTATGCTGCACTTAACTGTTCCTCTGGTGGCGTGTACTGAGGTAGACCGGGCTGAGCTTGTGGGATCTGGGGACAACTTTCTCAGATCGTGCAGTGACCGAAATATATGTTTTTTTTTATGTGAAGAAATCATCATCATTGTTAAGCTGATAATGAGAGATGAGGAGAGCAGAGAGGAATAACGAGAGAGGTTATGTCACGTCAGAATGATGGTGCTGCCTGACTCACCTTGTGGTACAACTAAAACCAAAAGTCTTCACAACGACGATGAACATCAAGGACGGATTCTCTTTCGGATTTAAACTTAATTGATGGATCAAGATTGTTAAGAGTAGCATCAACAGGCACTGAGGGCGATGACATCATTTACATAGAGAGATGGACGTTCATCAATAATAGAAAGTAGACCAACTCCAGAATAATCCATATGAAGTGTGTGTGTGTACTCGCCTAACTGTGGTTGCAGGGGTCGAGACTCAGCTCCTGACCCCGCCTCTTCACTGAGTGCTACTAGGTCCTCTCTCTCCCTGCTCCATGAGCTTTATCATACCTCATCTTAAAGCTATGTATGGTTCCTGCCTCCCCTACCTCACTTGCTAGGCTATTCCGCTTCCTGACTACTCTATGACTGAAGAAATACTTCCTAACATCCCTTTGACTCAACTGGGTCTTCAACTTCCAATTGTTACCTCTTGTTTCTGTGTCCCATCTCTGGAATAACCTTTGTGTGTGTACTCACCTAGTTGAGGTTGCGGGGGTCGAGTCCGAGCTCCTGGTGTGTGTGTGTGTGTGTGTGTGTGTGTGTGTGTGTGTGTGTGTGTGTGTGTACTCACCTAGTTGAGGTTGCGGGGGTCGAGTCCGAGCTCCTGGCCCCGCCTCTTCACTGATCGCTACTAGGTCACTCTCCCTGAGCCGTGAGCTTTATCATACCTCTGCTTAAAGCTATGTATGGATCCTGCCTCCACTACATCGCTTCCCAAACTATTCCACTTACTGACTACTCTGTGGCTGAAGAAATACTTCCTAACATCCCTGTGATTCATCTGTGTCTTCAGCTTCCAACTGTGTCCCCTTGTTACTGTGTCCAATCTCTGGAACATCCTGTCTTTGTCCACCTTGTCAATTCCTCTCAGTATTTTGTATGTCGTTATCATGTCCCCCCTATCTCTCCTGTCCTCCAGTGTCGTCAGGTTGATTTCCCTTAACCTCTCCTCGTAGGACATACCTCTTAGCTCTGGGACTAGTCTTGTTGCAAACCTTTGCACTTTATCTAGTTTCTTCACGTGCTTGGCTAGGTGTGGGTTCCAAACTGGTGCCGCATACTCCAATATGGGCCTAACGTACACGGTGTACAGGGTCCTGAATGATTCCTTATGTGTGTGTGTGTGTGTGTGTGTGTGTGTGTGTGTGTGTGTGTATTCAACTATTTGTGATTGTCGGGGTCGAGTCTCAGCTCCTGGCCCCATCTCTCTGCTGGCTGCATGAGCCCTGTTATACCTATTCTTAAACCTATGTATGGATTCTGCCTCTAATACTTTGCCTTCTATGTCGTTCCACTTCCTGTCCTCTCTAAGGCTAAAGAAGTATTTCCTAACATCCTGTGACTCATGTGCTTTTAACTTCCAGCTGTTCCATCATGTACCTGAGACCCGTCACTCAAGCAGAACCTCCCTGTCTACTCTGTATCTTGTAAGTCGTAATCATGTCGCTTATTACAGTTTATGTACATGTCCAAATTCCTGTTAAAGTTCCTATCTAAATTACGGTCTAAGTTCAAGTTTAAAGTTACTATCTATGTTGCTGAATAAGTTCCTCTTTAACTTCCAGTCAAAGTTCTTGTCTAAGTTCCTGTTCAGGTGCTTCTTTATTTTTTGATAAAGTTCCTGTCTGTTACTGAATAAGTTCCTGATTAAGATTTTTTTTAAGTTTGAAAAACATAAGAACATAAGAAAGGAGGAAAACTGCAGGAGTCCTACTGGCCCATACTAGGCAGGTCCTTCTCAAACCCAAACCTACTAACATATCTGCCAAACCCAATTTCACTGCTACCCAACGAATAAGCTTTGATAACCCTATTAACTCACGTGCAAGACCCACACAGTTCCATCCCCTCTCACTCGTGTATATGTCTAACAACACAGGGCTTGAGTGCCGTAAGTTTCTATACTAGACAGTGGATGAGATGAAAGATTCTGAATAATTTCAGGTCTTTCCAAACTCTTCCACTGACTGTTTTCTCAGCGAGCTTGGAGTTTCCTTGTAAGTCTGATTTTCTGTTGAACATTAGCTGTGATAACTCTGCTGCGTATAATTTCGGCGGTGCGTCTGCTCGTGTTACATCGGCATGACACTACCTCAAGGCATCATTTCAGCGGCCATCTCAACACACAGCTCCCTAGTCCTACCTCGATGTTACATCACTGATCTTAAAGCTTTAGCAGAAGACACGAACATTAGGGTCACCACCGCTGATAAAGATGGTGGCGTCGTAATCTTGATCATTGACGACTACAGTGATTTAGTGACCCAGACACCTACAAACCTCTCACAATGAATCAAGTGGACAACCTTACCCAAACATTTCCTCTCAGGGCTCGCCTCATACTGAGGGAATCAGAGCAAGGAAAGAAACTTCTGCACACCATTCCCAGAAAACCCCAGACCCTCCAGAATGTATGGTCTGACTCAAGAAATCGTAATGACACGATTGCAAACAAACCATACCCCCGGCCGGGGGTATGGTATGTATGGCCTGCCGACAACTCACAAGCCTGGAATTCCACTGAGATCCATCTCCTCTGGAATAGGCAGTGCTACCCACCAACTCTCAGGGTTTCTTGCCACACACCTTTCTAAACTCTCGGGCACAATCAGTCGAGCACATCTTAAATTCTTTGATCTCCTCAGTCGCATTCGCAACATTAACGTCAAGAACAAGAAACTCTCTGGCCTTGACGTAACATCCTTATTCGCCAAGGTACCTACTACCTAAGCCAATGATCTCCTTAGCAGGAAAATTAACGACTCCCTTGACCTTCCTATTCCAGCCAGCGATTTCATTGACCTTGTCGAACTGTGTGTTGGCTTTAGACGTTCGTTTTTGAAAATCACCTTTTTTAGCAGACTTCTGGACAACCCATGGGTTCCTCACTTAGAGCCGTACTGACAAGCCTATATATGGAACATCTGGAAGCTGAGTGATTTTCTTTTATTCCCTCTTTGGTCACCTGGCTTAGTTATGTTGACATTCTCCTCATAACTCCCAGACGCTTCAACTTTCAAGCTCTCCAACACAAGCTCAACCAGGTCGAGCCCTCTATCCGGTTCACACTTGAAGAAGAAGTCGACAACACTCTTCCTTTCCTTGATGATGTTCTTTGCAAAGATGACCAAGAACTTTGTTTTAAAGTTTCTCGAAACCCCTCCTATGGGTTTAGTACTTCCTCCTTGATTATTATAATTTTCGAAAACCTACCAACCAACAAGATCTTCTCCACCTCTACTCTCACCACGACACGAAAACCAAAAGTGGTGTAATTATAGGCTTCCCTTCGTGCACTCCGAATCTGTAGCAATGTGTTTCTTGAGGAAGAATGTTCTCTCATCGAACAAGTATTTTCTAAATATCACTATCCTAGTCACTTCATTAGAGACTGCAGGCGCCGGGCATGTAACATCTTTAGCTCACCCAGAGAAGACACTGCCGAGAGGAGATACATAGTCCTCCCCACCAACTCCGTTACCAAACACGTTTCCAACATCTTTTCCAATACCTCATCGAAGTATCTACCTCCACATCCACTACCATCAAGGACATCACCAGTAATAGACAAGACAGAGTTCAATCCTCTGCAGGAGTATACATAATCCCTTGCAATGATTGCAACTAATTATACATGGGTGAAACATCCAGTGACCTCCAAACACATATTTCAGCACACCAGTATGCAGACAGATTGGACGATTTAAGGAACGTCTGCGTTCAACACCGAAATTTCCACAACCATTTAATTAATTCCAGAAATGCATGACATATCTCCAGAGAAGAAAACACTCAGTACCGCAGAATCCTCGAATCATCACTTATTAAAGTGGGAGTAACCAACAGCGCCTCCCAGCAGACAGAGCTGACACCTAACGTGACTTCACCTCTACAGAGGACCTAAAATCTGTAATCAAATTAACGCCAACCAGGAGGCTGACACACATCAGCTCGCCCTCAAGCTGCTAGCAAATTCACTGACCTCTTGAAGAAAGTCAGCGATGCCCCTGCAAAACGATGTCCCTGTCTTCTATTTTTTTGTTGTTTTCAGTGATTATTCATAATTTTACTAGTCATTCTATAATTTATTCCTTTTTGTGTGTTCCTGCAATTCCAACAGATTGATAATTGATTTTCAGAGTGAAATCTATTATAAGGACCTGTCTTGCATGGGCCAGTAGGCCTTCTGCAGTGTTCCTCCATACTTATGTTTTTATAATTTAATGTTCTTCATTTTATTTTTATAAACACATCGGCAGAAAAAGAAAAAAAATCATCATTCACTCCATCACTGTTTTGCCAGAGCGGTGTTTTACACTACAGTTATAAAACTGCAACATTAACACCCTTCCTTCAGAGTGCAGACACTGTACTTCCCATCTCCAGGATTCAAGTCCAGCCTGTCGGTTTCCCTGAATCCCTTCATAAATGTTACTTTGCTCACACTCCAACAGCACGCCAAGTATTAAAAACCATTTGTCTCCATTCACTCCTATCAAATACGCTCACGCATGCTTGTTGGAAGTTCAAGCCCCTCGCACACAAAACTCCTTTACCCCCTCCCCCGAACCTTTCCTAGGCCGACCCCCAACCCGCCTTCCCTCGACTACAGTTTTATACACTCTCGAAGTGTATAAATCATTCACTCTACATGTCCGAACCACCTCAACAACCCCACCTCAGCCCTCTGGTAATCCCACACCTCCTCCTAATTTCCAAACTACGAATTCTCTGTATTATATTCACACCACACATTGCCCTCAGACACGACATCTCCACTGCCTCCAGCCTTCTCCTCGTTGCAACATTCATCACCCATGATTCACACTCAATTAGCAGTGTTGGTATAACTATACTCTCATACATTCCCCTCTTTGCTTCCACGGATAAAGTTCTTTGTCTCCACAGACTCCTAAGTGCACCACTCACCCTTTTCCCCTCATCAATTCTATGATTCACCTCATCTTTCATAGACCCATCTGCTGACACGTCCACACCCAAAATATCTGAATACATTCACCTCCTCCATACTCTCTCCCTCAGATCTAATATCCAATCTTTCATTATCTTCATCACCTTACTCTTTCTTATATTCACTTTTAATTTTCTTCTTTTACATACCCTACCAAACTCCTCCACCAATCTCTGCAACTTCTCTTCAGAATCTTCCAAAAGCACAGTGTCATCAGCAAAGAGCAATTGTTCTTCATATTTTTTTATTCTTGTATTCTGCTTATTTTATCTTTATCATCTGTTATTCATTATTTTATATAATTTGTTTAGTGTCATTTTTATATAATTTCTTATCTGCCACATTTGATTTTGATATTAATGTAATATTATTGATAAGGTAACAAAAGGACACCAATGACAATAAGTCACTTTGTCGGACTTTTTTAGGTTATCCAAGATTCTGGTTTAGAAAGACACGTAAGCAAACACTATAACATATTTATTAGAAAACGTTTCGGTCCTGGGACCTTGATCAAGGTCCCAGGACCGAAACGTTTTCTAATAAATATGTTATAGTGTTTGCTTACGTGTCTTTCTAAACCAACTTGTCGGTATTTATTACCAAGGTTTATACCATCCAAGATTCTCTACACATATGCTGCTATGTATGATAATCTATGTAACTGTATTTGTGTATACCTGAACAAACTTACTAATGTGTATATCTAACAATTTCAACTAGAACAACGGCTTCTATAACATAGCTGAACTCTTTGCCAAGAAATTTCTTCATCGTTATCCCACATAACTACACACACACCCGTCCGTACCGTGAGGGTCCGTCTCAGATCCAACCTACCCAGCACCGTCTCAGATCCAACCTACCCAGCACCGTCTCAGATCCAACCTACCCAGCACCGTCTCAGATCCAACCTACCCAGCACCGTCTCAGATCCAACCTACCCAGCACCGTCTCAGATCCAACCTACCCAGCACCGTCTCAGATCCAACCTACCCAGCACCGTCTCAGATCCAACCTACCCAGCACCGTCTCAGATCCAACCTACCCAGCACCGTCTCAGTCTCAGATCCAACATACCCAGCACCGTCTCAGATCCAACCTACCCAGCACCGTCTCAGACCTTCAACCTACCCAGCACCGTCTCAGATCCAACCTACCCACCCAGCACCGTCTCAGATCCAACCTACCCAGCACCGTCTCAGATCTAACCTACCCAGCACCGTCTCAGATCCAACCTACCCAGCGCCGTCTCAGATCCAACCTACCCAGCGCCGTCTCAGATCCAACCTACCCAGCACCGTCTCAGATCCAACCTACCCAGCGCCGTCTCAGATCCAACCTACCCAGCACCGTCTCAGATTCAACCTACCCAGCACCGTCTCAGATCCAACCTACCCAGCACCGTCTCAGATTCAACCTACCCAGCACCGTCTCAGATCCAACCTACTCAGCACCGTCTCAGATCCAACCTACCCAGCACCTTCTCAGATCCAACCTACCCAGCACCGTCTCAGATCCAATCTACCCAGCACCGTCTCAGATCCAACCTACCCAGCACCGTCTCAGATCCAACCTACCCAGCACCGTCTCAGATCCAACCTACCCAGCACCGTCTCAGATCCAACCTACCCAGCACCGTCTCAGATCCAACCTATCCAGCACCGTCTCAGATCCAACCTACCCAGCACCGTCTCAGATCCAACCTACCCAGCACCGTCTCAGATCCAACCTACCCAGCACAGTCTCAGATCCAACATACCCAGCACCGTCTCAGATCCAACCTACCCAGCACCGTCTCAGATCCAATCTACCCAGCACCGTCTCAGATCCAACCTACCCAGCACCGTCTCAGATCCAACCTACCCAGCACCGTCTCAGATCCAACCTACCCAGCACCGTCTCAGATCCAACCTACCCAGCACCGTCTCAGATCCAACCTACCCAGCACCGTCTCAGATCCAACCTACCCAGCACCGTCTCAGATCCAACCCACCCAGCACCGTCTCAGATTCAACCTACCCAGCACCGTCTCAGATCCAACCTATCCAGCACCGTCTCAGATCCAACCTACCCAGCACCGTCTCAGATCCAACCTACCCAGCACCGTCTAAGATCCAACCTACCCAGCACCGTCTCAGCACCCAGCGTCTAAGATCCAACCTACCCAGCACCGTCTCAGATCCAACCTACCCAGCACCGTCTCAGATCCAACCTACCCAGCACCATCTCAGATCCAACCTACCCAGCACCGTCTCACATCCAACCCACCCAGCAGCGTCTCAGATCCAACCTACCCAGCACCGTCTCAGATCCAACCTACCCAGCACCGTCTCAGATCCAACCTACCCAGCACCGTCTCAGATCCAACCTACCCAGCACCGTCTCAGATCCAACCTACCCAGCACCGTCTCAGATCCAACCTACCCAGCACCGTCTCAGATCCAACCTACCCAGCACCGTCTCAGATCCAACCTACCCAGCACCGTCTCAGATCCAACCTACCCAGCACCGTCTCAGATCCAACCTACCCAGCACCGTCTCAGATCCAACCTACCCAGCACCGTCTCAGATCCAACCTACCCAGCACCGTCTCAGATCCAACCTACCCAGCACCGTCTCAGATCCAACCTACCCAGCACCGTCTCAGATCCAACCTACCCAGCACCGTCTCAGATCCAACCTACCCAGCACCGTCTCAGATCCAACCTACCCAGCACCGTCTCAGATCCAACATACCCAGCACTACCCAGCACCGTCTCAGATCCGACCTACCCAGCACCGTCTCAGATCCAACCTACCCAGCACCGTCTCAGATCCAACCTACCCAGCACCGTCTCAGATCCAACCTACCCAGCACCGTCTCAGATCCAACCTACCCAGCACCGTCTCAGATCCAACCTACCCAGCACCGTCTCAGATCCAACCTACCCAGCACCGTCTCAGATCCAACCTACCCAGCACCGTCTCAGATCCAACCTACCCAGCACCGTCTCAGATCCAACCTACCCAGCACCGTCTCAGATCCAACCTACCCAGCACCGTCTCATATCCAACCTACCCAGCACCGTCTCAGATCCAACCTACCCAGCACCGTCTCAGATCCAACCTACCCAGCACCGTCTCAGATCCAACCTACCCAGCACCGTCTCAGATCCAACCTACCCAGCACCGTCTCAGATCCAACCTACCCAGCACCGTCTCAGATCCAACCTACCCAGCACCGTCTCAGATCCAACCTACCCAGCACCGTCTGAGATCCAACCTACCCAGCACCGTCTCAGATCCAGCCTACCCAGCACCGTCTCAGATCCAACCTACCCAGCACCGTCTCAGATCCAACCTACCCAGCACCGTCTCAGATTCAACCTACCCAGCACCGTCTCAGATCCAACCTACCCAGCACCGTCTCAGATCCAACCTACCCAGCACCGTCTCAGATCCAACCTACCCAGCACCGTCTCAGATCCAACCTACCCAGCACCGTCTCAGATCCAACCTACCCAGCACCGTCTCAGATCCAACCTACCCAGCACCGTCTCAGATCCAACCTACCCAGCACCGTCTCAGATCCAACCTATCCAGCACCGTCTACCCAGCACCGTCTCAGATCCAACCTACCCAGCACCAGCACCGTCTTAGATCTCCAACCTACCCAGCACCGTCTCAGATTCAACCTACCCAGCACCGTCTCAGATCCAACCTACCCAGCACCGTCTCAGATCCAACCTACCCAGCACCGTCTCAGATCCAACCTACCCAGCACCGTCTCAGATCCAACCTACCCAGCACCGTCTCAGATCCAACCTACCCAGATACCCAGCACCGTCTCTTCCCAGCACCGTCTCAGATTCAACCTACCCAGTACCGTCTCAGATCCAATCTACCCAGCACCCTACCCAGCACCGTCTCAGATCCAACCCACCCAACCTACCCAGCACTCCTCAGATCCAACCTACCCAGCATCTCCAGCACCGTCTCTCCAGCACCCAGCACCGTCTCAGATCCAACCTACCCAGCACCGTCTCAGATTCAACCTACCCAGCACCGTCTCAGATCCAACCTACCCAGCACCGTCTCAGATTCAACCTACCCAGCACCGTCTCAGATCCAACCTACCCAGCACCGTCTCAGATCCAACCTACCCAGCACCGTCTCAGATCCAGCGTACCCAGCATTCTCCACCTGACTCTCCACCCTGCTAATACTGATGTACAATAACCCAGGTAGATGTTTGTGACCTGATAAAGTCCACAGTGTGGACAAGGCGTTGTTCATAAATGATGGCGTTATTCTGCATTTCTGTTTATTTTTCCATTTTGTCGGCATTTTATACTATTTATCTCCACAGTGGTACAACAGCATTTGTTCTGCAAGCACATAAAAATAACACCAGACTCAAACAGCACTAGACACAGCAAGAATTTAAGACATGGCAACAGTTTCAGGTCTAGCAACAGCATCAGGCAGACAAACATCACTAGACATAGGAAAGCTGCAGTGTTAACAGCACCAGACATAAGAGTTGCAGCCATAACAGCACCAGACATGGCAACAATACCAGATAAAGCAAAAGCGCCGGATATAGCACCAGCACCAGACATTGCAACAGCATCAGACATTGCAACAGCATCAGACATTGCAACAGCATCAGACATAACAAAACCGGACATTGCAACAGCGCCAAAGAAAACAACAGCATGAGACAAAATAACAGCACCAGTCATAACAGCCTCGTTCTTACTCTGGTAACACCTCAACACAAGGGATGATGGAGACTCGATCTTCCTTCCTCCCATCACAAGACCAGACATTCTACCTATCAGTCACATGAGTAGATTTCTGAATCAACGTTGGTCAGTTGTGCTGGAGGTAGCCTTACTTGGCTGAGCTGTGACATGTCTGCTGTCTGAGCTATGTCTGCTCTCTCAGCTGTGTCGTCTGTCTGAGCTATGTCTACTGTCTGAGCTATGTCTGCTGTCTGAGCTATGGCTGCTGAGCTATGTCTGTTGTCTATGTCTGCTCTCTGAGCTATGTCTGCTCTTTCAGTTACATCTGCTATCTGGGCTATGTCTCCTGTCTGAGCTGTCTGCTGTCTGAGCTTTGGCTACTGTCTGAGCTATATCTGCTGTCTGAGCTATATCTGCTGCCTGAGCTATATCTGCTTTCTGAGCTATATCTGCTGTCTGAGCTATATCTGCTGTCTGAGCTATGTCTGCTGTCTGAGCTATGTCTGCTGTCTGAGCTATGTCTGCTGTCTGAGCTATGTCTGCTGTCTGAGCTATGTCTGCTCTCTGAGCTATGTCTGCTGTCTGAGCTATATCTGCTGTCTGAGCTATATCTGCTGTCTGAGCTATATCTGCTGTCTGAGCTATATCTGCTGTCTGAGCTATATCTGCTGTCTGAGCTATATCTGCTGTCTGAGCTATGTCTGCTCTCTCAGCTGTGTCGTCTGTCTGAGCTATGTCTGCTGTCTGAGCTATGGCTGCTGAGCTATGTCTGTTGTCTATGTCTGCTGAGCTATGCCTGTTGTCTATGTCTGCTCTCTGAACTATGTCTGCTCTTTTAGCTACGTCTGCTCTTTCAGTTACGTCTGCTATCTGGGCTATGTCTCGTGTCCGAGCTATGTCTGCCGTCTGAGCTTTGGCTACTGTCTGAGCTATATCTGCTGTCTGAGCTATATCTGCTGTCTGAGCTATGTCTGCCGTCTGAGCTATATCTGCCGTCTGAGCTATATCTGCTGTCTGAGCTATATCTGCTGTCTGAGCTATATCTGCTGTCTGAGCTATATCTGCTGTCTGAGCTATATCTGCTGTCTGAGCTATATCTGCTGTCTGAGCTATGTCTGCCGTCTGAGCTATATCTGCTGTCTGAGCTATATCTGCTGTCTGAGCTATATCTGCTGTCTGAGCTATATCTGCTGTCTGAGGTATGTCTGCCGTCTGGTCTGCCGCTGTAGTAGTACACTATCCGGTCTGGTATTGCTGTCATATCAGATAACTACGTTATAGTGTCTTATAGTTTATATTCAACTGTCAAGTAACTCGTGATCAAGAAACACTGGTTGACGATGACACTTACATCGTGCTTCTTGGGGTCTAGAGTCGCCATCCTCTTACTTGACATTTTCTTCTGTGCTGTGGAGATGTCTGTTATATTTTGCATGCGTCATCATACATATATTTTTTTTTCTCACTGCTGCCGGCAATACCTTTTCTGGATCCTTGCCATCAATCTCTTTCTATCTCCTTCACAGTTAGTACCCCTCTAAATTCTCCCTTCCACTAGTTTCCCCTCCCAGTCATCCTGTTCCTTAATATATACACTCTCTTCCTTCCCATCTTTCTCAATGATATTCTCTCCCTCTCAGCCCTTATTCCCCCTTCTTACTTAGTCTTCTCAGTCTTCCCCATATATTCCGTCCTAATTTTACTTTCTGTCTCCCTCTGTCACCCATTATTACCTATGCACAGTTCCCACACTTGTTCACTGGACAATTTTCATTCCACTTCCACATTACCGCTGCTACTCTACCTTCTGTTAACAGCGCTTACCTCACACCCATTAATTATTTAAAATTTAGACCCCTTTATTGGCCTCTAGTGAGGGAGATGAGGCTTGAGCGGAGAGGCAATGTTATAGTTTGAAGGTACAGAGAAAAGTTCCATTTCTGGGGGCGATGAGGATGGTGGTGATGCTGGAGGTGGTGAAACTGGTAGTGATGCTGGAGAATATGAAACTGGTGGTGATGCTGGAGGACGTGAAACTGGTGGTGATGCTGGAGGACGTGAAACTGGTGGTGATGCTGGAAGGCGTGAAACTGGTGGTGATGCTGGAGGACGTGAAACTGGTGGTGATGCTGGAGGACGTGAAACTGGTGGTGATGCTGGAGGACGTGAAACTGGTGGTGATGCTGGAGGACGTGAAACTGGTGGTGATGCTGGAGGACGTGAAACTGGTGATGATGCTGGAGGACGTGAAACTGGTGGTGATGCTGGAGGACGTGAAACTGGTGGTGATGCTGGAGGACGTGAAACTGGTGGTGATGCTGGAGGACGTGAAACTGGTGATGATGCTAGAGGATGTGAAACTGGTGGTGATGCTGGAAGGCGTGAAACTGGTGGTGATGCTGGAGGACGTGAAACTGGTGGTGATGCTGGAGGACGTGAAACTGGTGGTGATGCTGGAGGACGTGAAACTGGTGATGCTGGAGGACGTGAAACTGGTGGTGATGCTGGAGGACGTGAAACTGGTGGTGATGCTGGAGGACGTGAAACTGGTGATGATGCTGGAGGACGTGAAACTGGTGGTGATGCTGGAGGACGTGAAACTGGTGGTGATGCTGGAGGACGTGAAACTGGTGATGCTGGAGGACATGAAACTGGTGGTGATGCTGGAGGACGTGAAACTGGTGGTGATGCTGGTGGACGTGAAACTGGTGGTGATGCTGGAGGACGTGAAACTGGTGGTGATGCTGGAGGACGTGAAACTGGTGATGATGCTGGAGGACGTGAAACTGGTGGTGATGCTGGAGGGCGTGAAACTGGTGGTGATGCTGGAGGACGTGAAACTGATGGTGATGCTGGAGGACGTGAAACTGGTGGTGATGCTGGAGGACGTGAAACTGGTGATGCTGGAGGACGTGAAACTGGTGGTGATGCTGGAGGACGTGAAACTGGTGGTGATGCTGGAGGACGTGAAACTGGTGATGATGCTGGAGGACGTGAAACTGGTGGTGATGCTGGAGGACGTGAAACTGGGGGTGATGCTGGAGGACGTGAAACTGGTGGTGATGCTGGAGGACGTGAAACTGGTGGTGATGCTGGAGGACGTGAAACTGGTGGTGACGCTGGAGAACGTGAAACTGGTGGTGATGCTGGATGACGTGAAACTGGTGGTGATGCTGGAGGACGTGAAACTGGTGGTGATGCTGGAGGACGTGAAACTGGTGGTGATGCTAGAGGACGTGAAACTGGTGGTGATGCTGGAGGACGTGAAACTGGTGGTGATGCTGGAGGACGTGAAACTGGTGGTGATGCTGGAGGACGTGAAACTGGTGGTGATGCTGGAGGACATGAAACTGGTGGTGATGCTGGAGGACATGAAACTGGTGGTGATGCTGGAGGACGTGAAACTGATGATGTTGGAGGACATGAAACTGGTTGTGATGCTGGAGGACATGAAACTGGTGGTGATTCTGGAGGACATGAAACTGGTGGTGATGCTGGAGGACATGAAACTGGTGGTGATGATGGAGGATATGAAATTGGTGGTGCCTCTGGAGGATGAAGCTGGTGGTGCTTCTGAAGGATAGGAAACTGGTGGTGCTTCTGAAGGATATGAAGCTGGTGGTGCTTCTGAAGGATATGAAGCTGGTGGTGCTTCTGGAGGATAGAAAACTAGTGGTGCCTCTGGAGGATATGAAGCTGGTGGTGCTTCTGGAGGATAGAAAACTGGTGGTGCCTCTGGAGGATATGAAACTGGTGGTGCTTCTGGAGGTAAGAGTGGTGTATGTTAAGTATATTACAATTTATTAAGTGTTTATCACATAAGCACTTTTTGCAGTCCTTCTGTATCAGCCAGAGTGGCAGTTATGGCGTTGTGGTTGTCAGGGGCCTCAGCTACGCTGTAATTATCCTCCAGATTTACACATCAACCAACTGGGCGAAAGACTAACTACAACCGAATTAGTGTTACATTTACACCCCTAAATGGAGTTAGTTTTTCAATAGCAATCTGAGTACACATACTAATCTCTCTTGTATTAGTTCTAAGTCAATAGAAGTGAGTGAATTCGCATTTCTCTCTCACTCATAAGAACATTAGAAAGAAGAAACACTGCAACAGGCCTATTGACCCATACTTGGTAGGCCCAAGTCAAATCCAAACCCACTAAAAAAATATTTGCCCAACCCATTTTCAATGCTACCCTAGCTATAAGCTTTGATGATTCTTTTAACTCATGTGCAAGTCCTGCTTAAATCCAACTTATCTCACTCATGTATTTATCGAACCCCTCTCACTCATTTATTTATCCAATCTAAATTTGAAGCTACCCAAGGTTTCAGCTTTAATAACCCTATTATTATTACTTAGATCTGTAAGGTGTCTACCTAGAGTGCTGATCTACTGTACTATGAACATATTGTAAGCACTGGTGCTTGGAATATAAGAGAACTCAAAAAAAAAAAAAAAACTATCCCTGGTGTTCGCCTTTGTCTTCATCCTGGTGGTGTGTGCCTGGCCTGGGGACCTGGGCTAACAACTACTGCTCTTATTTTGTAATATCTTCCAATAAGAAAGATAAAAGCGGTGCCTAAAGGTTCCACCTTCCTCCCCTACCCTAAAGGTTTCACCTTCCTCCCCTACCCTAAAGGTTCCACCTTCCTCCCCTACCCTAAAGGTTCCACCTTCCTCCCCTACCCTAAAGGTTCCACCTTCCTCCCCTACCCTAAAGGTTCCACCTTCCTCCCCTACCCTAAAGGTTCCACCTTCCTCCCCTACCCTAAAGGTTCCACCTTCCTCCCCTACCCTAAAGGTTCCACCTTCCTCCCCTACCCTAAAGGTTTCACCTTCCCTTCCTCTGAGGTTCCACCTCTCATGAAAGTGTACAAGCAGACACAACCCTGCAAGTGTACAAGCAGAGAAAACCACATAAACATGGAAGCAGGAAGAACTATGGAGGTATGCAAGCAGACAGAACCATGGAAGCATACATTAACACAAAACCATACAAGTGCTAGCAGGCAGAACCATACGTGTGCTAGCAGGCAGAACCATACAAGCGTGCTAGGAGGCAGAACCATACAAGCGTGCTAGCAGGCAGAACCATACAAGCGTGCTAGCAGGCAGAACCATACAAGCGTGCTAGCAGGCAGAACCATACAAGCGTGCTAGCAGGCAGAACCATACAAGCGTGCTAGGAGGCAGAACCATACAAGCGTGCTAGCAGGCAGAACCATACAAGCGTGCTAGCAGGCAGAACCATACAAGCGTGCTCGCAGGCAGAACCATACAAGCGTGCTAGCAGGCAGAACCATGCAAGCGTGCTAGCAGGCAGAACCATGCAAGCGTGATAGCAGGCAGAACCATACAAGTGTGCTAGCAGGCAGAACCATGCAAGCATGCTAGCAGGCAGAACCATACAAGTGTGCTAGCAGGCAGAACCATACAAGTGTGCTAGCAGGCAGAACCATACAAGTGTGCTAGCAGGCAGAACCATACAAGTGTGCTAGCAGGCAGAACCATGCAAGCATGCTAGCAGGCAGAACCATACAAGTGTGCTAGCAGGCAGAACCATACAAGTGTGCTAGCAGGCAGAACCATGCAAGCGTGCTAGCAGGCAGAACCATGCAAGCATGCAAGATCATCGCTTCCTATCAACTTTGAGCACGACACATGGTTGTTGTGAACTGTGTTCAGCTGCGCAACACAACTTGCTGTGTGACCTTGCAATGTCAGGTTATGTGTGGGCTTGCAACACCGTGGTGTGTGAGGCCAGGCTGCATGACCATTGCAGGACAGGTCAACCCTTGTTGAAATATTAGATGCAAGCGAATCCACACTAACAGTATCAATTATTGCCAGAAACGACCACAAGAGCCTAACCCAGGGTATTTTAACCAGGGGTATCCATACCCCTTGGGAGTGTGGGAACCAAATAATATCGGTATGATACTCCATCTCTCAACATGTCTCTTTTTAAATAAATATGATAAAATCCTTATCTACCGCATCTGCTAGGAAAATGATAGGATGGATAATGAGAACCTTCAAAACTAGGGACACCAAGCCCATGATGATTTTCTTCAAATCGCTTGTTCTCTCTAGGCTGGAATATTTCTTTCAGCTGTTCTGCTCCTAGCTATCCATATGTAAAGTAAAATCAAGCTACTGATATCTTTCGAAGTCATACTGGTACCTAATAATATAGTGATGGCGAGTTCTAAAGTCCGAGGAAGGAGGTATGAGCATATACTGGGCAATCCACTGCGAGTCTTTAATCGTAAAATGGTTAAGAACCCCTGGCTCTGACCTCATTGAAGGCCATACAACAAACAAGAGATTGTGAAAGCAAATAAATGCCATTTTTGCGAGGGAAGAACTTGCTAGTGGAAATTGATGTCATCAACGGCGCACAAAAATGTGAACTGTCAATATTTGGGAAGCAATGAACTTTTTTTTTAACAGAACTGCATGTAACTGCTGCTAGCGAATAATTTAATATATACGAGAGCTGCATACTTACAATATTTTGAGGAACTGTTAAATGTTGATAAAGATAGAGAAACTGTGATCTCGCGTATAGGGCAAGGAGGAACAACATCTTGTAGAAGCGAAGAAGAGCCAGTTGTGAGTGTGGGGGAAGTGCGTGAGGCTGTGGGTAGAATGAAAGGGGGTAAGGTAGCTGGGAATGATGGGATAAAGATAGAAATGTTAAAAGCAGGTGGGGATATAGTTTTGGAGTGGTTGGTGCTTTTATTTAATAAATGTATGGGAGAGGGTAAGGTACCTAGGGACTGGCAGAGAGCATGCATAGTTCCTTTGTATAAAGGCAAAGGGCACAAAAGAGTGCAAAAATTATAGGGGGATAAGTCTGTTGAGTATACCTGGTAAAGTGCATGATATAGTAATTATTGAAAGAATTAAGAGTAAGACGGAGAGTAGGATAGCAGATGAACAAGGAGGCTTTAGGAAAGGTAGGGGGTGTGTGGACCAGGTGTTTACAGTGAAACATATAAGTGAACAGTATTTAGATAAGGCTAAAGAGGTTTTTGTGGCATTTATGGATTTGGAAAAGGCGTATGACAGGGTGGATAGGGGGGCAATGTGGCAGATGTTGCAGGTGTATGGTGTAGGAGGTAGGTTACTGAAAGCAGTGAATAATAGTTTTTACGAGGATAGTGAAGCACAGGTTAGAGTATGTAGGAGAGAGGGAGATTATTTCCAAGTAAAAGTAGGCCTTAGAGAAGGATGTTTGATGTCACCATGGTTGTTTAATATATTTATAGATGGGGTAGTAAGAGAAGTGAATGCTCGGGTGTTGGCAGGAGGTGGGGGGTTAAAAAATAAAGAATCCAACACAAAGTGGGAGTTGTCACAGTTGCTCTTTGTGATGACACTGTGCTTTTAGGAGATTCTGAAGAGAAGTTGCAGAGGTTGATGGATGAGTTTGGTAGGGTATGTAAAAGAAGAAAATTCAAAGTGAATACAGGAAAGAGTAAGGTGACAAGATTAACAAAAAATTAGGTAACGAAAACTTAGATATCAGATTGGAGGGAGAGAGTATGGAGGAGGCGAATGTATTCAGATATCTGGGAGTGGATATGTCAGCAGATGGGTCTATGAAAGATGAAGTAAATCATAGAATTGACGAGGGGATAAAGGTGAGTGGTGCACTAAGAAGTCTGTTGAGACGTAATTAGCACAGTACATCGCACATACTGCTGGTTTGTTACTACTGATAACACTGACTCAGTCCATCGGACGTGAAGTCACTGACATCAAAGTAACCTTTTATCTTTTTGAAACAAAGAGGGGAATATATGAGAATATAGTTATACTAGCGCTCTTATTTGGGTGCGATGCATGGATGGTGAATGTTGCAATAAGGATAAGGCTGGAGGCAGTGGAGATGTCGTGTCTGAGGGCAATGTGTGGCGTGAATATAATGCAGAGAATTCATAGTTTGGAAATTAGGAGAAGGTGTGGGATTACCAAAACTATTATCCAGAGGGCTGAGGAAGGGTTGTTGAGGTGGTTCGGACATGTAGAGAGGCTGGAACAAAATAGAATGACTTCGAGTGTATAAATCTGTGGGGGGAAGGCGGGGTAGAAGTCGGCCTAGGAATGGTTGGAGGCAAGGCGTGAAGGAGGTTTTGTGTGTGTTGCGCTTAGATTTCCAGCGTTAGTGTGTTAAATAGGAACGAATGGAGACAAATGGTTTTTAGGACTTGACGTGCTGTTGGAGTGTAGGCAGGGTAATATTTATGAAGGAATTCAGGAAAACCTGCAAGCCGGTTTTCCTGATGGTAAGTACAGTGCCTGCACTCTGAAGGAGAGGTGTTAATGTTGCAGTTTTATATAAGTGTCAACACGCCTCTGGCAAGACAGTGATGGAGTGAATGATGGTGAAAGTTTTTCTTTCTCGGGCCACCCTGACTTGGTGGGAAACGGCGATGTGTTAATAATAATAATTTCTAGATTTGATTTCGAACGATAACAACAACATAGATTTCGAAGATTTCAAATATTTATGACACGTTCATGCATATGTACATATGGTATCAGATTATGTGCACTGACAGGTACATGTTTCTCAGTGTATATACACAGAGTTCACTTTAATCTTACTTTAATCTCATTTTAGTAGTGAAAAAAGTTACATTATTAATGTCCCTTTTATAGTCAAAAGGCTTTAATACATCTTATTAATTCTGAAGAATATGTCATTGTTGATGGGTATGCACCGAGAACACCAGTGAACGTATATTTAAGAGTATCAATAACGAGTGGTGTTCAGGTGACACGCAGCCGATAGGATTTAAACCTAAAGAAGGAAGCATAGACACGCATCAGTGGTGTGTTTGTAAATATATGCGCATTTTACACAGGAAATTAGTGTCTACGACGCAGTTCAAACTGTTTCTATTAAAACCGATTTACAAGACGAGATTATTTAAGAAACACAACTGATGCACATCTGCTTACAGGGAACCAGGGTTTCATTATTAATGCAAGAGAGAGAGAGAGGTACCTGAGGTATGGTTGTTAATACAAGTGTGTACAGAGACAGACGACAGGTGGGAGTATATAAATGTATTAACACATTGGTAAATACACCTATTGCCTGTTTACTGTGGCATTTATGCACAAGAATTTAAAAGTGAATTTAAATTCACAGGCGTTAACTGGTGTATGATTTATACATACACAGATACCCTGATAATTATGTTTATATACTTACGTAATTAGCACAGTACATCGCACATACTGCTGGTTTGTTACTACTGATAACACTGACTCAGTCCATCGGACGTGAAGTCACTGACATCAAAGTAATCTTTCATCTTTATGATAGTATCCTTGTTTGCTCTCACGGAACTTGCTTTTGAAATTGCTCAGACATGAAGGTCTAAATGCGACATTTCATTTATTTACCACAGATGATGATACACTATCCTGACTCTCTGATAAATGATTCAGAAAGCCGACAAATTGAAGAATGAGACACTTTTGCAACATATGGGAATCTTTATTGAGGAAACGTTTCGTAACACAGTGGCTTAATCAGTCCAGTACAAAGAAAAGTGATGTAAAGAGAGTAGTAGTTTGAGGTAATCAGTCCCTCAGCCTGGAATTGATATGTCCAGTAGATGAGTATCTCCTGTTTCGACTCACCTGACTACAGTATACAAGTCACTTCTCCCACCACATGCTGTACTTTCTTCAAGACTGATGGACTGAATATAACGATTCCAGGCTGAGGAACTAATTACCTCAAACTCCTCTCTTTATACCGTTCTTCTTTGTACCAGACCGATGAAGACACTGTGTACTAAAACGTTTCCTCAATAAACATTCCTATATGTTACATAAGTGTGTCATTATACTGGCTCCCGGTGGAAGTTTTGTGCTGCCAGTACACGTAATATTCAGATAGGTCTAGACTATCATACTGCAGGATGATACAGTTCCCAAGTCTTTGAGTTGCTGTAAATTTTTCGTCTATCAGACCTAATATCCTTAACCTGATTGCTTGTATCAAGAGAATTATGGATGCCCAATTCTTGCTTAGTTTCTGGCCTGCCGCAAGCAGATCTTGCTTCCATGTCAGTGTTATTATAAAAGCAAATGCCTATATGGGAAGAACTCTAGACCACTGAAATGCAAAAGCCTTTTCTATGTAATATTTATGCAGTTTTAAATATCAATTATGAGATTCCTATTTCTATTGTTTAGTGCTCTCAAGTACTTGAAGAGGCCTCTTTGAGACACACAAGATCGCTCCACCTCTAGTGGTTTATTATCTTGGTTGCCAGCTTCAGTACAGCCAACTCTGTTAGTAACCAGCTCTGTGTTGAGTCAGCTCTTTAATGCATTACTGTGTTTGTATGCTCCACAGACAGCGGAAGTGTGACCTGTACACAGCTTGAATATTCAGTGTACGCATGAAGGTCACTGTGCCTTTTGTCTAGTACTGTATTGCATTCATTTTGTTCTTCGTAATGATGGGCATGTGTGTAGGATGATGCTGCTGGTTGGGAAATATTATATATTATGGACGTGCTCAGCATGATTACATTCTGTACTTGCCCTTAAACAATTATCGGGTGTTGCTGTTAACACCAGCTGAAATTGTAGATGAATGGTTCAGAGAACCGACACGTTCTCTGGACTGACCACATCGACTCAAGATTGAGGGATTGATTACCTTATTCTCCTCCTGTTCTTCAAGTTTCTCCCATGTATGGACTGATGAAGCCACTGTGTGGCGAAACGTTTCCTCAATAAAGATACCCAAGAGTTGCACATGTGTCTAATTTATCACCAGCTGAAATGTTTTAAGCTAGAAATAGGAAATGTCTAAACAGTTTGATGTCTGAACTTTGATAATCTCAACATAGAATGATGTATTCATCTGTACAATTATTTCATATGTAATAAGAGCTTCGGCTCTTTACTTACGTTAGTGCATTAAATTCGTACAGTGAGAACGATAAGACACATGCACAACATTTAAGTATCATTATTTCCAAACGTTTCGCCTACACAGAAGGTTTCTTCAGTGGAATACACAGGAAACAGCAGAAGCAGTGGAGATGTTGATGCAGTTTTGATGTGGCCAACACAGAATGACGCATTCATGTGTATAATTCTTTCAGTTTTATACTTACGTTAATGTATTTGGTGCGTATAATGGCAACAATAATTATAAGTCACATGTGAAATATTTAGGTATCTTTATTTCAAAACGTTTCGCATACACAGGAGTCTTCAGTCAGAAACAGCCTCGACGTAGTGTAGAGGTGGTCAGTCCCTCACCCTGGAGAAGAGTTCTGCACATAGTCTGCAACTATGTGCAGCTGAAGCATCAGAATGGAGACTTATATACTGACATAAGTGAGGCTTGAGCTACAAACTGTTCCAGACTATGAAGTAGAACTCTTCTCCAGGGTGAGGGACTGACTCCCTCTAAACTACGTCGAGGTTGTTTCTGACTGAAGACTCCTGTGTATGCGGAACGTTTTGAAATAAAGATACCTAAATATTACACATATGACTTTTAATTATTACCATTATACTCACTAAATACATTAACGTAAGTAAACAACTGAAAGAATTATACACATGAATGCGTCATTCTGAGTTATCAGTTCCAAGATCATCAAGATAACGGTATTACGTACCATTGTTATGTTCACAACCATAATCAACTATTGTTTTGTTTTGGATTACTCTAAACTTATTTAGTGGAGGATAATGGAAGCTGGCTGGGTCTAGAGCATGGTAGTTAATTAGAACTCTCAAGAGGCATTATATAGAGGAATCTTGCGTATTTGACGATGATACTATGACACTGTTTTTACCTACACCTGAATATTTATATTATTCACAGGTTTCAATATTACTGTTGGTAATTTAGACGAGTAGTTGATACGTGTTTTGCTGGTATTCCGCCATAAGAGCTCAAGCTTTGCCAACCAGGCCACGAGCCTGGTTGGCAAAGCTCTCTCTCTTCACACGCTTGGTGTCCGATTCCCCGCAAGGGTGGAAACATCGGGCGTGTTTACTTACACCTGTTGTCCCTGTTCACCCATCAGCAAAATGGGTACCTGGGTGTTAGTCGACTGGTGTGGGTCGCATCCTAGGACAGAACTGACCTAATTTGCCCGAAATGCTCTGAATAACAAGCGACTTTGTATATAGTATACCTTGTAAATGTACTTGTAGTAAATAAAGATATATTATTATTATTATTATATACAAACTTACGAGTCTTTGAGAATCTCTTAAGGGCTCACAGATGTTATAGACACATAACCGAGCCTTAAACTGATTTAACCCAGGATAAATAAAGTCAAACACTATGAATTACTGAATATTATAATGGTATACAATACTCACAAGTTAAAAAGTAGAACACAAGTGCAGCAGTTTCACCTGTGAATTATTTCTGATCAGAAGAGAATTCTTAAATTATTCCCCCCGAAAAACCAAGTTTGATTAATAAAACTGGCACTTGATAACTTACACAACCTTTCATGAAGATCTTGTTTTACTTGAGGAAAAACACTAAACGTTTAAACTTGACCAGAAGATCCATTTCCAGTTAATGCACAGAAAAAAAAAACTGTCACAATACAGACTAAACCCATCAAACATTTCCTTCATTTCATGTGACACGTCGGTCATTGCAGACTGTCAGTCTTCAATGGCCGATATATTTTATTCAGAATGGCCGATATATTTTATTCAGAATAACCGATATATTTTACTCAGAATAACCGATATATTTTACTCAGAATAACCGATATATTTTACTCAGAATAACCGATATATTTTACTCAGAATAACCGATATATTTTACTCAGAATAACCGATATATTTTACCCAGAATAACCGATATATTTTACTCAGAATAATTGATATATTTTACTCAGAATAACCGATATATTTTACTCAGAATAACCGATATATTTTACTCAGAATAACCGATATATTTTAATTAGAATGGCCGATATATTTTAATCAGAAGAAAGCGTTAAACCCTTAGGTGTCATAAAGCGCCTATGGAACGGAAGGCATTCAAATTAGATTCAAGCAAGGGGAAGATAAGTCTGATTCCTTGGATCAAAAGCCATTTACCAGTAACACGGGAAGAATAAGAGAAAAACTATTTTGGACTTAAAACTGGCAAAATGACCGACCAGAGGAGCGTCACTCCAGTAATCACACGGAAAGAAAATATTGAACCAGTTTATATAACACTGTATAGGTCGCCCACACATGCCAGCAGTCCCATGATCTTGCCAATGTTACATTAAATAAGCGTTGAAATTCTGAACCTAATCAAATAAGGCATTCCAGAGTAATAAACGAAAATTTGTAATGAAACAAATGAGAATATTGCTGGAAATATTCATAAAAAATAGGAAAGTCTCGCCTCGTTAAACTTTAAAACGCCATAAATCCGCAGATTTGGATTTTTTCCAGATTTTTTTCACATTCACATTTTATTTAAAATTCTCGACAATTCTGTAAGAAAAATATTTGATCTGGATGGTTTAGTGAAACCTAATTTGATGAAATTGGCAAAAAATGACGAGCATTTAGAGTTTGAGACTGATCAGGCGACACATTCACTGTTTATTTATACATGGGAAACAATTTGCTTAATAAATTTGTCAAACTGAAATTTACACAACTCAGAGTGACGAACTGCGGGATAATAAAGTCCATCAATGGTAAAAGTTTGAAGCCAATAAGAAAAGCATACTCGAGTAATTAATCGGATTTCAATGATTTTTTTACTTTTTCCAATAAAATTTATAATCTGGACCTTTTCCAAATAAACTTGTGGGTTATCAGTGCTGTTATAGAATGTATCGCCAGTAATGTTTTGAAACCAATCAGAAGAACTATCGTTATTAAATAAATAATAAATATAATTATTCAGTAAGCTGACAAATTGAGACTTATGACATCCAGTGGCAGTGTGAATCTTGTGTTCAGGAAACAACACTGTTGGTGAAGATATGAAGCCGATCAGATGAGTCATTCTCCAGTTCAAGCATGGATTTTAACGGTTCCTAGATTTATCGCTATTTTAGCACATCAACAAATTTGCCTGCACACAAACGAAACTTAATGGTGCTGTCTTGGGCCTAAGATGCATCAGACATTAAATACTGAAGCCGTTCAGAAGACCTAAACTTAATTTTATTTAATGTGATTTAATCGGAATAAGAATTTCACCCTATTTTATACACAGAATAGATAAATCTGCATCTACACATCTGAATTTCACTCTCCAGTGTCATCATATCTTTTTGGAACCTTTTGTGAATGTTTGAAGCTCCACCACTTAGTATTTTGGAAGTTATCTTAGCCATTACGAGAAACTTGGAACGGGTTCAGTAACTTAGGATACTGAGCACATGAATATGCTAATTGTTCCTTTAATTTGATCCTCGTTAACATACACAAGTGTTAAATATTTGGAGTCAATTGGAAGCGGCGTTCTCGAGTTATGCACAAAATAAAATCGAAAAGTTGGAGGAAGGAAAAAAAACCTTTGGAAACCTCTTAAAGGCAGCACTTCCAGGATATCTAAACCTTCTCAAACTGAAGTCGAGGAATTTCAACATCTACCCATTTTCTAAAGGTAATCTGTTCCTATAAGGAGAGTAGATGTTCCTCCAGTGCAGAACATTCTTTCATTCTCTTTTGAAGAGGAAGGTGAACTTAGATATTTACTGGCTGGGTTTGCCCAATATGGAAGGACTATCAAACTTTTTCTTCGTCATTCTAGGGAATTTCTTTCTTCAGGTAATAACACCAGTGCCACAAATCTGTCTAATTCTGTTTTTACGTTTGTGATAACAAATACCAGCGCTTTTTTTGGGGGGATGTTGCTATTTTGATATGGAAATGGATCCCAAAGCACCCGTTTGTGATGTGTTGTTGGGAATGCTGTCTACAATTTCTTTATAACATTCGTCACAATCAAATTTGTGAAGTTCCTCAATCCTTGTTTCAACACCTTAACTTTCTTCATTACACTCGTTGCTGCTTTATGCTGCTAGCAAACTAGTGCATTCTTTGAGTTCTTGAGCTGTTGCATTGTCTCCTGAGTTTCAGTTCATTCTCATTACAATAAAAAAGAAGCACAAAACCTACAAAGGTCATACAGCGCTGCAGGGCAGGGAAGGATAAAAGGGTAGCAAAAGGGAGAGGGATGATTATTAGGTCATGGAGTGCAGCAGGGCAGTGGATAGTGCAGGGGTAGAGGGTAGCAAGAGATTGAAGTAGAAAGGGCTGTGAGGAGTACTAGAGACATCAGAGTTTGTGTGGTAAATCAGTTGATGTCAAATAGTCAATGAGAGAGTCTGGGTTAAAGGAGGGTCCGTCAGCAAGAAGGGAAGGTAAAGTAAGGGCAGTAGAGAGGTGACGACGTTGGAGGTAAATTCTGCATGCTCGTTGATAGAGTGGACAGTCAACAGAATGTGGCTAACAGAAACTGGAACCTGACAATTCTCACAGAGTGGAACAGGGCGCCTCTCCAAGAGATACTCGAGAGTGAGACGAGTGTGGCCGATGTGAAGACGGGAGAGTGAAGTCTCCCAACCTCGACACTGATGACAAGACGACGGCCAGAAACCTACACTCGGTTTAATAGAATGTAGTTTACTGTAGAGCAGATCAGACCAACATTGTTGCCAATGGGTGCAAAGGTGGGTAGCAATTACAGCAAAATAGTCTGTCAATGGAACACCTCTATATGAAACTTGGAGGTCATGTACTGGTGACCGCACAGCAGTGTCTGCCTGTTCATTCCCCTGTACATCAACATGACCGGGGATGCAACAAAAAACAATATCTTTGTGCTTGATAGAGATATGGTGTAACTAAAGTTGGTCTGAAACGACCACAAATGGTGACACAGACGTAGATGCAATATGGAAAAGTGCTACGAGAATGGCATACAATTCAACCATAAAAATGCTAGCCGGGGATAATAAATGCCCTTGCACAATACTGTCCGGAAACACTGCTATGATTCTGATGCTGTCAGAAGACTTAGAACCAGACTTGGAACCATCGGTGTACACTGTGATGGCCTGAGAATGAGATCGGAAGTGGTTAAGAAAAAGAGAGCAAGATGCCACCATAGGCAGTTGGACTTTTGCACATGGCAGTTGGAAAGAACAGACATGAACTGTCAGAATTTCCTAAGGGGATATGGAAAAGTGAGATGCTACATGAACATAGAAAGGTGGTAACTGAAGAAAAAACAAGAGTGAATGTAGACGAAGAGAAAAGGGACGGAGTAGACAGGGGTGACGAACAAATAAAGAACGTCTCTAACATCAGTGACTATACTATATATATGGAAGGATTGTGGAGGTCATGAGAGCGAACATAATAGCAAAGGCAATGAGCATCACGGCGATTGGACAAGGATGGAAAATCCGCCTCGGCATAGAGGCTCTCAACTGGTGAAGAATGAAAAGCACCGAGGCATAAACGTAATCCCTGGTGATGGATGGGATTTAGGCTAGAGAGAGTTGCAGGAGAGGCCAATGAATATATCTAATCTCCATAATCGAGTTTCGATAAAATTAGGGCTCAATGTAGTCAAAGGAGAGTTCTATGATCAGCCCCCCATGAAAGATGACCGAGGGTATTATGGCAAGTTTCCTTCAGAGAGGTAATGTGAGGTTTCCAGGATAACCAATGGTCAAACAGAAGGCCGAGAAACCTGACCTTATCACGTTCTGGGATAAGCGAGCCATATAGGTACAATGGATGATCAGAGACGACAGAACGTCTAGTGAAAGTAATTTGGCGAGTTTTAGTACTAGAAAATTTAAACCCATGAGTGGTGGTCCAATGGGAAACGTGGTTGCATGCTGGAGAGAATCTGCAATGAGGTGACAGTCAGCACCTGCACAAGCTATAACGAAGACATCAACATAGAGCGATAACCAAATAATGGATGGAAGAACAGAGGCCAGATCATTTATAGTGAGGAGAAAAAGGTGTTTTCCTCAGAACACACCCCTGGGGGACACCTTCAGCTGGGACAAAGTCCGGGGAAAGCATATTATTAACTTGAACATGGAAATGTATTTCAGTTAAGAAGTTCCTAAGGAAAAATGGTAGATTGCCTCGGAGGCCTAAGGAGTGGGCCTGGTACAAGATATTATACCTCCAAGTTGTGTCTCATATGCCTTCTCAAGGTCAAAAAAGATGGCGATAGCTGAGTAGTCACTGGTAAAGGCATTGCAGACATACTGCACTGATAAGAGCAATGGGATGATAGCAGGAGGCATCATGTCCCGTAGTACCCGATTTGCAGAAAGGGAGAATAATGGCAGATTTCCACAGCTGGGAAAGAACTCCTTGTGACCAAATAAGATTAAAGAGTCATAAGAGGACTGCAAGGCTGACTGATGTAAATGCTGTAGCATACAAATATGAATGAATGCGTCAGGCCCAGCTGCCGATGATCGGCAAGCTGAGAGTGTTGTCTCCAGTTCCAGAAGTGTAAAAGGCACATTACAAGATTCTTCTCTGATAAAAGAAAAGTTTAAGGGCTCTAACTCTTTGGCAGACTTTGAGGAACGACACGAGGGGCACAGATGAAGCCCTTGAGAGATACGGACAAGATGATTACCAAATTCAGTGGCAACGTCAAGAGGGTCTGCGATATCAACACCGGCAACTGAAGAACAGGAGCTGGGTCGGGAGAGTATTTACCACTCAGCTTCTGTACTTTTTTCCAGACTGCAATCATAGAGGAAACAGAAGTGGTGGTAGAAACATAATCCCACCAGCAAGTGCGTTTAGCGTCATGGATAACATGGCGAGCGACAGGTCTCTTCTGCTTAAAATCAAGGAGTCTCTCTGCGATTCAACTGTGCCGGTACCTGCTCCACACAACACATTTCAAACATACTGCCCGAGCATAAGCAGGAAACCACCAAAGCATACACTTCTGAGAATACCTGCTCAAGGTTTGGAGTATATAATTTGAAGCTGCGGGTAAAACTGAGGTCGAGAAGAGGTGTAAAAGCACATCAATGGAGGGCGTAGAAGGAACCTCACTAAAACCAGTTAGATGCGAGTAAAGGTCCCAATTTGCTCAGTCAGACTGCCAGTGTGGGCTATGAGGAGGTGGTGAATACAAAGGAGAAGGATGATTGGAAAATGATTGCTGTCATGCAAGTCCAGGAGGACAGGCCAGGTGAAATTTGGTACAGTTGAGTAAGAGCAGACCAAGAGATAGATGCAAGAGAGAGAATGAGTATGAGGATCAAAATGGGTGGGAGTACCACTATTTAAAAATGGAGGGGGAGAAAAGTGTGAAAAGCTTCCAACTGAATGTTGCAGGAGTCACAGTGAGACGATTCCCCCCCGAGGAAATGGTGGACATTAAAATCACCAAGTAACAGAGGTGGTGGCGGCAAGGAAGAAACCAGAAATGCAACATCTGGGATAGATAATGCTCGAGGAGATATAAAGAATAGATTGTATACCACTTATTCAAATGGATACAAGCTACAGTGTAATGCAGCAAAGTATGAACAAAGAGCTGACGGTATGGAATACTGGTGCATATAAGAAGTGCACTTTCATTAAAGGTTCCATCGGGAAAAGGATCTGATGAATATAATAAATCATAGCCTGAGATGGGATGCATAACAGTGGAGGGTAATTTGGGTTTTTGCAAACACAAACAGGAGAAAACTGGGAGAGCAACACCTGAAGCTCACCCCGGTTACTTCTGAGGCTGCAGATATTCCACTGTAAATAAGCCATGATTTATGAAAAGAAAGATACAAGAAATCTGAAGGTTGATGCATTTATGGAGTAGTATGGTTAGAAAAGTACACACATGGAGGTACACTACAAAGAAAGGAGTTGTGCAGATGGACAAGAGTGAAGAGGAGGAACAGGAGGTGGATCGGTGTCCATTAATGGTCTAGTCTCCTCAACATATTCTGAGATAGCTTCAAGTGTTTCAGAGGACAAGGACGTTGTATGTAGTACAATACTGGAGATGGAAGGAGGGTGAGTAAATTTCGGGGTGACGATGGACTGTACCGAAGTATGGGGGGACGAAAGAGTAGAGAGAACTGGAGAAGAAGCTTGGGCCAGGACAGGAGAGGAAGCAACCTGTGAGGGGGTAGAAGAGTAAGAAACTTGGGAGGGGACAGGGAAAAAAGGTACTTTACGAGGAGGATGAACCTCCACACTCGTAACAGAGCCACTTAGAGGTGAAGAACCTGGTACAGAGACTGGGAAGGAAAAATGTGCAGGTTGCAGAAGGGAAGGAGGGGTTAAAGGAGATTTTAACGATGGGGATGTTTTGGACTTAGGAGAAGGAGAGGGGTGATGGAGAGTCTTGTAGACACAGAAACTTGTAAATGAGAAGAGGAAGAGCTGAGAACAGAATGAGGTGCTGAGGTAGGGAGTTCTGAGTCCAGGAGAGCAAATAATTAGAGACAGGGGTGACTGTAGAAGGGTGACCACATAGAAGGTTGCAGAAGTTGGGGCCACAGATGAAGGGTGACGTTTAGTAATTCGAGAATAAGAAATACGGGGAAGTTTCCCTTGGAGGAGTAGACGAGAGACTGCCATAGCATATGGGAGGCCTTCTGCCTCCTCAAGACAACGAATTTTACACTTATTTAAGTAAACTTGGCAATGGCGAGAGTAAGATGGGTGAGCCTCATGACAATTAAACAAGAGGGAGGTAGAATGGCTGAATGCCCACAGACTGGGCATTCAGCCATGGAACTTCAGTATTTTGCTGGGTGACCGAAACGCCAGCAATTTCTACACTGTTGCAGTGTAAGGATCACCTTTTGAACTTGTAAACAGTGTCCAGCAATATACACAGAGGACGGAAGCTCAGAGCAGTCAAAAGTTAAGCAAGCTACATTGCAAGGGTATCGTCTCTGCCTGCATGCAGGGAGGACATAAGTGTCTACTATGAGGATTGGGAGGTCTTGGAGTTCTAGCTGTTCCAGAAGGTCTTCGACACATGTCTGGAAATTCTGTTGGACAATGGTATGGGGCAGAATGACAGTACCATTACAAGAATTGAGGGAATGATGTTTTTCAATAGATAAGAACATAAGAAAGAAGGAACACTGCAACAGGCCTACTGACCCATGCAAAGCTGGTCCATGTTCCCCCCTGATTAGCCCAATGACCCACCTAGTCAGGTCACTTCCACTTATGGAAGGAGCACAAGCTAGTCAGGTCCAGCACATACCCACTCACACCCACTCATGTATTTAGCCTATTTTTAAAACTACACAACATTTTAGCCTCTATAACTGTTCTCGGGAGTTTGTTCCACTCATCCACAACTCTATTACCAAACCAGTGCTTTCCTATATCCTTCCTGAATCTGAATTTTTCCAACTTGAAACCATTGCTGTGAGTCCTGTCTTGGCTAGATATTTTCAGCACGATATTTATATCCCCTTTATTTATTCCTGTTTTCCATTTATACACCTCGATCATATCCCCCCCCCTAATTCTACGCCTTTCGAGAGACTGCAGATTCAGGGCCCTAAGTCTATCCTCATAGGGAAGATTTCTGATACACGGGATCAATTTTGTCATCCTCCTCTGTACGTTTTCCAGTGCATTTATATCCATTCTGTAATACGGTGACCAGAACTGTGCAGCATAATCTAAATGAGGCCTAACCAAGGATATAGAGAGTTGAAGAACAACCTGAGGACTTCTATTATTTATACTTCTTGATATGAAACCAAGGATTCTGTTAGCTTTATTGCGAACACTAATGCACTGTTGTCTTGGTTTTAGATTATTGCTAACCAGAACTAAATCCTTTTCGTAATTAGTAGTATTAAGATCTACATTATTTAGTTTATATGTGGCATGGTTATTTACCTGTCCAACATTTAGAACTTTGCGTTTGTCTATATTAAACTGCATCTGCCACTTCTCCGACCATTGCATCAGTCTATTCAAATCATCCTGGAGTGCTCTACTGTCCTTATTAGAATGAATCGGCCGGCTTATTTTGGTGTCATCAGCAAATTTGCTTATATCGCTATTTATTCCCTCATCTACGTCGTTTATATAAATTGTGAACAACAATGGCCCCAACACTGACCCCTGTGGAACACCGCTTGTGACGTGCCCCCATTCTGATTTCTCCCCATTTATGCAAACTCTCCTGCCTATTTGTCAGTCATGCCTCTACCCAGGAAAAAATTTCTCCTATTCCGTGTGCCTTAAGTTTCCTCAATAGCCTCTGATGTGGAACTCTATCGAAAGCCTTACTGAAGTCCATATACACAATATCATATTCATTACCATGATCTACCTCCTCAAACACCTTAGTGAAAAAAGTTAGTAAATTCGTAAGACAGGAACGCCCCTTTGTAAAACCGTGTTAAGATTCATTAATCAATTTATGCCTATCAAGATGGCTATGAATTGCTTGGGCAATTATTGATTCAATAAATTTTCCTACTATGGAGGTAAGGCTTATTGGTTTATAGTTCGAAGCTAAGGACCTGTCACCTGCCTTGTAAATAGGTATTATATTTACCATTTTCCACTTACCAGGCACTATGCCAGTTTGCAGTGATATGTTGAAAAGATTAGCCAAAGGTATGCTAAGTTCCTCTTTACATTCCTTTAACACCCTTGCAAACAGTTCATCAGGGCCTAGGGATTTGTTAGGTTTTAGTTTCTCTATTTGTCTGAGTAAGGAGAGAGAGATCGTGAGCATGGTTATCATTCTGGACAGTGATGATGCGTGTACCGCTCTTGAGAGCATGAAAGGATATGTATTTACCAACATGGCATAGGAGCGCCTTGCCAGTACTATGGTTAGAAAGATAGACAGTAGAGGAAGTTAGTCATAGAGTAAAAACTTAGTCCATTGTGTATTTTGAAACAGTGTGGAAAGGGAGTGCGAGACGTGCCGGTCTTTTCTGAGTAGAATGAGAAGGAAGTGAAGAAGTATCATCAGGTAATGGTCTTTGGCGTTTGGGTGTGGGACCAGAGTTGGTCCAACGTGGGATGGGCGGGAGGTCCGAAAATTGCCGCACTTTAGAGGGAGAAACCTGAAGCATAGTCAAAGAAGAGCGGAGGTCAGACACATCACAGGAGTCAGTCGAAACCGCGGTACTTGAAATGGGGGATGAAACGGCACCAGCACGAGGTACAGGGGCATTAAAAATGTCTGAAGAGTGGTCATATAATGCGGCAGGGTTGGAACAGGGTGCGGTATCAGTAAGGGGCCCGGGGGGAGCTGGTTCATGGATTTGGAATTCCATGGTCACTTCTTTGTTTTTTGTAAAAAAAAAAGGGGGGAACGAGGAAGAATAGCTCCTAGGAGGCAAAAAAGGGCCATAAATCCCCCTCCGCACCCAAGAGGACCCCAGCATCTCAAGTAGCGCAGATGTGGCATGGAACCCATGCCATACTGGGATAGCAACCTCACATCCACCAAGCCACCTCGGAGGACAAAAGAGAGGGCGGCCGGACACCCGCCACCGCCCCCAGGAATCCAACAGGCAGCCTCCAGAGATACACCGGTCACCCAAAAGACACCCAAAGCCTCCCCCTGAGAGACCGGAGAGGGATCGGGGCACCTCCAGGTGATCCATATTACACAGCAAACTATACCACCGCCAAGGTCCTCAACGGAATGGGGTGGACACCAGTATCCCTCCCCCTACCTGGGAACTAGAGTGCCTATGGGAAGAATCCCATAGGAAGGTAACAGGCGAGGGATGGGGAGGAGGAAAGGGAAAAAGGGAGGATGGGATAGGGAAGGGGGGATTGGAGGGTAATTAGGTTTGGTTTGAGGAAGGAGACCAAAAGGTCTAATTCCTCAGACCAAGAACTTCTTCACCGCAATAAGGGGATCCCCTTGAAGAGGAGTTCATTCTCAATATTGTCAAAGTTTCTTTTACATGACTCATTTACTTCATTGATGCTGAAGTTATTCTTATATCCGAGATCTAGAAATGTGCTGAGTATCGTGTTGCAGTTAGAGGTGTAACTCTCGAACCTAGTTAACACTAATACTTTGAGAGGTGATCGTGTGTTACCCAAGCGTGAAAATCTTGGATCTGTCAAACTTTTTTGATGAAATGCTTCAGCTATTGTCCTTGAAGCAGTATTTCTATAACAAGACTTCTTTCAGTGAGTCGTATAATTTTTCCAACGAGAAAGAATAAGGCAAAATTCTTCTTTTACTTTACTCAAATGATGGCAGATTTGTGTTATCTAAGCAATACTTTGCAATTATTTTATTCACATTTATAATTTAACATTAAGTGCTATTCCAGTGGGTAGGCACTGTATGAATGAGGTTGTACAGCACTTACCTATTATATGTATTTACATACATTTGGTCCTGTCTCTCAGCTTGCCTTTTGCCAGATGCCCTCACAATAGCCTCGTAGACTCAGTCATATCTGCTCTTAAAACTATTGTTGGGGCCTCTGCCTCCACTATCTTCGTCAAGGTCATGACACTTCCTGAACATCTTGAGGTAGAAGTAGTACTTCCCAGCATGACATCCTTTTCATTCATCTGCAGCTTTAACTGCCAACTATGTGCTCATCCATGAATCTTTTTCTCGCCTCTGCCTGTTCCTATCTGCCCTATTAATTCTTGTTCGGATTTCCTCTAATCCCATCAAGATCAGCTCCTTTAGCCTCTCCTTGTCGCTCATACACCTTAACTCTGGTACCAGTATCATTGCATACCTCTAAACTTTCTTCAGTTTAACATGTTTTAGCAGGGGAAGGAGGGGATTCATGTTGGTGTTGCGTACTCCAAGATGGATCTAACGTATGTTGCATAGAGGATCTTAATTTAATTTTTCTATATTCCTAAAGACTACTCTTAGATTTGCCAGATGAGCATTGGCTGTAAATGTTATTCAGTTGATGTACACCTCTAGCGATATGCTTGACACTATGCTCACTCTTAGGTCTTTCTCTGTCCTGCAACTCTGTACTCTGTGTCTGGACTTCTTGCCCTTTCCCCAGTTTTCGTAAGTGGGGTTGAATTCAAGTCTTCACTTATCTGACTAATCTTGCAGTTTGTTCAGATCCAATTGTAACCTCTTTTTTCTCATTAAGTTTACAGCATCAAACAAATACAACTGCTTAATCCCATCTGGATAGTTCATTCACATATATCTGCAACAGTACTGGTCCTAATACTGATCATTACAGAACCCCAATTGTTACTCTTCCCATTTTGGCATCTCTTCCCGAGCCATCACTCTTTACTTCCACTAATGAACTGATCCACAGGAATATATTCCTTGTTATTCTTATCTGCACATCAAGTTTTTGCCCTAATATCTTGCGAGGTACAGTATCAAATACCTTATTACAGTCCAAGAATCTTTGTCTCTCTCTCTACTTCATCACAGATCTCCAGCAGGTTTAAGAAAAGATTTGCCGTCTCTAAACCCGTGCTGATGATTGCTTATGAAATCACTTCCTTCAAAGTGCTTTATCACTCTCTGATTATCGTTCCTATTACCTTACATGTTATGTATATCTGATACTGGCATGTAGCTCAATAATTCCTGGCTTCTTTCTGAAGTGCACATTGACTAGTTTTAGATTCTAGCTGGTAGTTCATAGAATCCATTGATGACACTTTAGGTCCAATTGTCTGATGTATCCAGCTCACTTAAATTTTATTATCTATTATCCTGTTGTGTATATGTTTTCTAGTACAAGTCAGTGTACATGTTGCTCTAGACTCTAGTACAACCCGTTTCCACTGAGAACACCTCTTTAAGGCGTTTGTTCAACTGTGAAAGTATATTTACCCTTTCAGGCCCTCAAAGGGTCTTTGAAAAATAACCTATTTGAAAGAAAAGAAAATTTGATAACTGGAAAGAAAATTTTTAGGAAATTTATGCAAAAATAATTTATCGAGTATAAAACAAACATGAAAATTACTTATATGAAACAAAATATGAAAAAAAAAAAATAAGAAACGACTGTGGGAATCAAACTTAATATGCAGATGTATCAATTAAGACGCTGCGCTGGCCGAGACTCGAACCCTTGTTACCTTAACCCGTTGCCCTCGTAGCCTGTCAAAATACGAGTTCTAAACCACTTAACCATCAATGTCACATACATCAGGTGGCCAGTAGCACTGGACATGTCACTCCTGATGCGGACACATACGCTGCTGTGGCAAGCTAAGGAGTAATTTCATTCTCCTCTCGTTTGGAATACTAGTTACACAAGCAGTTTACATATTAGAGCATCTACGAATAAGTGGTTTTTAGCAAATAACACACTACACTGGCCGAGACTCAGACCCTCGATATTTTAACGCAGCTACCTATGTGTCAGTATCAGGAGCAACATGTCCAGTACTACTGGACGCCTGATGTATGTACCACTGATGGTTAAGTGGTTCAGGGCGTCTCAAATTTTTACAGGCTATAAGATTTAGAAAAAAATACGTTAATAAAGATAATTCAAGTCAGGTCAGGTGTGGCTAATATTAAAAATTAACAACCCAAAACCAATATGCAAGAAACATTAATGGAACCCTATAATTCCAGACTTGGTGGAGCAGGAAGGAAAGTGATTTGACTCGTTATGAGGGCTCCTTGTATACTCCACCAGGTGGTAAAAGGAATGGGGGTAGAGAGTTAACGATGCCTGACCCTTACTTAAACAAGCATTCACCAATTTATACAACCATCAATCATTCATACGTCTACTGTATTATCTAACAAACTTTTCCCTCGTAAACACTTCACAGACTTCTTTGTCATTACAAGGGAGTTATCTTCCTTCATGAATTACCTGTTTTTTTACTGCCGTCTTTCTTCTGATGTGGCTGTGAGGTAGTTTTGCATCAGTCTTGAGTTTTGTTGCTGTGTCACTTAAACTTTTGCTAAGAACTCTCTCCACACTTTTACATATTCGTTTCTTCTCTATTTATGATCGTCCTTCGCTCTCTACTTCCCAGGCAGTACTCCATCATCTTATTCAGTAACTTTCCTTCCAACTCCCTTTTCCACTGCATTGCATATAGGAAGTCACTCATTCCTTCAAAGTTGTCTCTTCTAAAGCCTGGTATCTCGCACCTTTCACCTGCCTCTCGACTCTCAGTATTTAGTTCCTTAAGAGATACGAAGTTTGGTAATGTATTGTCACTTAACACACAATGGTCTCTTACATTCTATTTCATCTATATTAGATGTGCTTGTGGTAAATACAAAATTCAGTTTCACTAGGTTTTACTCTCTCTTGTCGTGTCCTTAACATATTGATATAAAAGTTTTCCATAAAAACCTTCATCATCCTAGTTCTATAGGAAGCACTGAAATTTTGGTCAAAGCTGCATTCTTCAGCCATTATTCCTTATATACATCTCAGATTCAGTGCCAAATATGAAGCTGATTGGTTGAGGTTTAGCCTAACAGGATTTGCGATTGAAATTTTGGAATATGTCTGTATTACTGAGTAGCGCAGCGCAGTGTTTTATGTACTGCATCTATGTACTCTGCAGTATTTATAAACATTAACTAACTTTCTGTCTTTTCAGATACTCTGATTACTTATATACTTTACTACAGAGATGGCTACAATGTCAATGAGGAAAGCCACAGAACATGTATTGTTTGGACATTCCAGTGTTCTTCCGGTGAACAAACTTCCATCCAAAGGAGATATGTTAAGGAACTGTTGGCGATATAAACGTGACGAAGGAAAGTTTACTGATGTTTCAGTGATTATCAAGATAGCAGCTAAGGATTGTTCTGATCTGTGGGGGGAATCATTTGAAGACAAAGACTATTTCTATTCTCAGCCAGAAAACTATAGAGGAAAGATTGAGAAAATTGTACAGTAGAGGAACAAAACTTAATAAGAAGAAAAATATCTCCAAAACAGCTACATTTCAGGAAGAAATAAACTAGTTGTTTGATACATGTAGTTGTTTCTGTCCTGCTGCTTCCTGTCAAGATGTAGGATGCAAAATAAAGGGGTGTGACGGATATCACCTGGACTGTTAGAGATAAAGCTGTCTCAATGATAAGAAAAATTAGATAAGAGAATCAGCAGACAGAAGAAAGTACTGAGAGCTCTGATGATGGAGAAGATTCTGCTGATGCTGTTGACGACGACTTGTCAATCTACATTGATGATGAGGATGACAATGAAGATGAGGAGAATGACAATTTGGCTCCTATTGTCAACTCAAGAAAATTAGTGATTCCCAAACTAAAGTGGCAAGCAAAGAACTATCATTCCATGATTGACTGGAAGACTGAAATCAAAACTGAGCCTCCTTTCATTGCTTCTCTTACAGATCAACAGGTTCTGAAAATTACTGAGACTCCACTTGGCCCAAGTGGCCTAACACTCAGGCTGTTGAGAGAGGGATAAAATTGATGACTGAAGCTTGCACTGAAGTGACTGGACAGAAGGCAAGAGATGGATATGTCAGACAAAGAATATTTTCCAGGAAAGTGATGCCTAAGTTCCGCATCAAGAAAGACTTCACTTATAACTTGTAATAGTTTAAAATTAAATACTTGATGATTGATATAACCCATGTACACTTGATTACACAATCTTCACAACTAAAAATGATATAAACCATGTACATTTGATTATTGTCCTGACAACCAAACCAATAATTTATAACTAATTGCTTTCAGTGGTGTATAATTTGACGAAAAGTCGATCGCGATGCTGCTGGGTAAATGGGGATGAAATGGACTGAAATTTTGCACAGAAGTTTGTGACCATACAAATGCCTGAAAAATGTAGCTTGCATCTCGAAAATTTGCATTTTTTTCAATGCTCCATATAGTTCTACATGTTTTAGGTCCCCCAAAGGTATCCCAATTCTCCCAGTTTCTTTGTGGCTGAAATCATTCATGATTAATAACTTTGCTATGGTGTCAATCATTGCTGTGTTGTTCTTTTCATATTGCTTGGTGGTGGGTTGCAAACCACTGCTGCAATCACTAATTTACCCTATTATGTAATCAATTGGCTTATTTTCATTTGTCCTCACCCCTTCAAAACTCCACTAATTTTTGACTAGCAAAGTCATTTCCCCCTTCTCCTCTTTCTAGTGTCTTTTCTTATTACCTGGTATCCTATTGGAATATGGCATCAGTTATTATTTTGGGTAGTTTCGTCTCTGTGATAACTATGATGCCTGGGTTTACCTCTGAAACCCATTCTATAAATTCCTCACTTTTGTTTGATAATCCATCCACATTAGTGAGCTTTCTTTCCATTACCATGCTCTGGTTGTTGTGATTTAGTATTTCTGTTTGTCGAACATCTGTCTTGAGTAGGGTAGGTGGGGCTGGGCCCACCTAGGTCAGGCATGGGCCCAGAAGGTCAGCTTGATTGGGCGTTACTTGTTGTGGCATACCTTGCGATTCTCAGAAAAAATTTTCAACTGCTCAATGTATTGAAAGTTAAGACACATGTGCAACATCTGGATATCTTTATTGTAGACATTTCGCCATCCAGTGGCTTTATCAATACAGATTCTAGGACATAATTGGAAGACAGTAGAACTATATACAAAAGATGAGGTAATCAGTCCCTCAGCCTTGGAGTTAGTGTTCACAGCATCGTGGTGGAGGAGAATCTGGAGCAAAGGCAAGAAGACTGGCGGTTATATAGGCGTCAGTGGATAAGGACGTGCAGCAGACGAGGGCATAGTCACTGGTAGGTGGGATTCCCCAGTGGAAGTAGGTCAGATGCTCAATGTATTCTTATCCTGTGAACTCAATGATTCCTTTATTCAAACTTAAAAGTGTTTTTCACGTCCTCCACAAGCTCCTTTCATGCTATATTGTGCATTCCTCTCAGTTTCCTCCTGAAGATAACTGAATTTTCCTTTCCATTCCTCATCCAGTTTGCTCTTTAGACCATTTCTAATCATATCTACATAGATCAACTCACCTCCTGCACTCTCCTCAGCCCCTCGTAAGACTACCGTAAAGTAAAAGCCAATAAACTATGTTACTTGTGTGTGTACTCACCTACATGTTACTGCTGAGGTCGAGTTCAAGCTCCTGGCCCCGCCTCTCAGTTTGCTGCCTGCCAGCTTCGCTCCCTCCTTGGTGAATTAGACACATGTGCAACACTGGGTATCTTTACTGAGGAAACGTTTCGCCACTGTGTGGCGTCTTGATACAGGGAATTTCTCACTTGCCTGACCTATAAGCATGATCTACTTCCACATGTGGATTTGTCCACTGTGATATCGCCTACGACTGCTTCACCTCACCTGTCTACAGTATATAAGACACGTCTTCGCCCATATGCTGTATTCTTTTCAAGACTGATGGAATGATTACATTGACTTCAGGCTGAGGGACTGACTACCTCAAACTCCTTCACCTTCTGTGTGGCGAAACGTTTCCTCAATAAAGATACCCAATTGTTACACATGTGTATAATTGACCAACTTGTCGGTTCTCTGAGCCTTTAATCTACACTCCCTCCTTGCCTTATGGATCCTACTCTTAACTAAGCCCAAGTATGGAGCCTGTAATCACCTATTTGTGGCAGAAGGGGTCATTTCATAGCTCCTGGCCCCGACTGCGCTGGTCTCTACTAGGTCCACTCTGTACCTCTTCTTAATGCTATGCTCCAGATTGTTTCACTTCCTGACAACTCTAAGGATGAAGAAATACTTCCTAACATCAATATGACTCATCTAAGTTTTCCATTTCCAGTTGTGTCCTTTTGCTCCTGTGTCCTATTTCTGAAACATTCTCTCCCTGTTCACCTTATTTACCTTTGTGTAGTAGTTCGTCAGTTTCCAGTTGTCAAAGGTACCTGTCGATATATGCTTTACCTGTTCTGTTTCAAAGTATTGGTGTGTGCGCGAGTGTGTGTGTAGAGGTGGGGGGCAGTAACCTGCTGGCCTATATATACTGCCTCCTTCTCTCTTTTTTGTCAGTGTGACTTTGTAAAACGTTCAAGTCGGACCGAAATATCGTGGTAAGCTTCTCTATCCTATATGCGGGTTTTCTGTATACAGTAACCTGCAATTCAGCACTCACATCCAACACATATGTATGAAAATTTCCAAAAATAAACGTTACTCAATGTGTAATACTCTCTAATCAATCCCAACCTCACTTATTATATCTGTACTTAATTTACTCAACATACAACAAATCCGACTCCTTTTGGAGAGCTATAATAAAATCCAGACACAATGCAAGAAAAACGTATTTTTTTTAATATACAAAGTTTTCAAGTCAACCTATCTAGGAAGTCGATACAAATAAAAGTACCTAAAATTCGGAACTCTCTTCCAGACGATGCAAACTATTTCCCTTCTGCCACAAACTTCAAAAATGTAAGTAATCACCTCCTAAATCTAACCTAAACCCAGTTTAAGCTATTCATATTAAAGACCTGTTTGTCAACATTATTCCAGTTACATTAGCAGGAATTTTACGACCCCTACAGGATTGATGCGATCTTTGATTAAATTATTATTATTAAAGATTCGCCGGTATTCTCCGGCCCGGGCCTTTTCCAAATGGTGGCCCGTCCTTGGCTCTCTGTCTAGGGAGTGTCTGAGACCCAAGTCTGCCATGGGAGGAGGCACAAGTACCTTCTCATCTTTGGGACCAATTGTCCCCAGGCCTAGCCACAAGCTAGGCATCTCTGGTCTGCCATCCCCGCCTCAAGGGGGCTAATGAGAATGACAGGCTTGTGAGCTGCAAGCTCCGGCTCAGGAACCTACCTTGCCCTAGAAGGGCTGGGCATGGTGTCGATCTTTGATTAAAGTAATAATCGTTATATTATACGTGGTACCCCGAATTTCGAACAGCTCCCAACTCGAAAAAAAATATGTAAGTGTATTTTTGTAAGTGCCTTTGTAAGTATATTTTTGGGGGTCTGAAACGGACTAATGTAATTTACATTATTGCTTATGGGAACAAATTCGTTCGGTAACGGCACTCGAACAGCCTCCTGGAACGAATTACGACCTAAATTAGGGGTATCACTGCGTAAAGAAAAAAAAAATTTATCGACTTTTGTTGAAAATCCAAATTTTTTCTCATTTCTATTCAATTCACACTTCTATCCACAGCATTCTCACCGATGGTCTCACATCGCCAGTATATTTCAAAACGTGTAATGACCAAATATATGTTTAACTTCAGTACTAATGTTTTTATCAAATTGTTATACAAAACGTCGAATATTGCAAAACATACCATTCCAGTACATTAACCTAGTTAAATAATTGTACAGTAGTGACGAGGCTGCCCAAATTGTTTTGCATAACTGGGGTTTTTCTGTCTATTAGTTTTATAAGGCAATTAACCCTCTGACAATCATGTATGTACCTCATTGAAAAACAGTTTTTCATTATTTTCATTTTAATAATACTGGGGCCTCAACACGTTTCCCTCATTTTATTGCAGGGGCCTGAACACGTTTCCTTTTTTCTGTAACGCTGGCGGCCTTCCTTTCATGCAGGTGCCCCAACATCTTTCTCCCTTTATGAAGCTTCTACCCACAACGCTTTTTTCTCTGTGTGATGCTGGTAGTCACAGCACGTTTCCTCCATTATACCGGTCACCAGTCACTAATCCCAGGTCGGACAAGCAATTCGACATGTGACAGCACAACCGGGCCGCAGGTCGAACACTACCTGGCCGCAGGTCCAACACTACCTGGCCGCAGGTCCAACACTACCTGGCCGCAGGTCCAACACTACCTGGCCGCAGGTCCAACACTACCTGGCCGCAGGTCCAACACTACTTGGCCGCAGGTCCAACACTACTTGGCCGCAGGTCCAACACTACCTGGCCGCAGGTCCATCACTACCGGGCCGCAGGTCCAACACTACGTGACCGCAGGTCCAACACACTACGTGGCCGCAGGTCCATCACTACCGGGCCGCAGATCCAACATTACCTGGCCGCAGGTCCAACACACTACGTGGCCGCAGGTCCATCACTACCGGGTCGCAGGTCCAATTGCATACCGGCGAGGGTACTGCGGCACCAGTGTGGAAACAGTGCATTCCGGGCCACCAGTCCAGGAGTGGTTAATGGGCCTAGACTAGGCCACGCGCGGGCTGTCTTTCGGAAAGAAAGGGAAGGGAGACGTGGGAGCCAGGGGATCGAAGGACCTGTGGAAATCTCCCGATGGGTGGGTAGAGGATAGAGGTGCCATGCCTAGGGTATGCCAGTTAGGGTACTGATCGAGGTCTCTCCCCAGGATATTCTTAAGCCACGGATACTCCGGATGGGACTAATTTCGTGTGGTACAAGAACCTTTCTGAGAGTCCTTTACAGCTGACTACTTCCTCCATTATACAGGAAGTCCGCACTTAACGTCGTTTCGTTCAACACCGTTTCATTAAAACACTGATGACAAAAAGAAATCAATTCCGAGCCAGGAATAGAAAATGTGGAAAGACTTTTAAAGATCAGGATGGAAGACGTGCATCGACATAACTCTTTACCTAAAATAATAAAATTGTCAGTAAAGTATACGACTTTATAGTGCCCCAGAGCAACATACTCCATAGTTAAGGTGTCTGCAGCACAACTGCCCTCCCTCTCGGCTCTCCCTTGCCGTTGCAATCTAACTTGTTTTTATCAATTAACCTAGGGTAAAATTTGTTTCGTTATACGTCATTTTGCTTAAAGTCACAGTTTCCAAGAACCTATGAACGACGTTAAGCGAGGACTTCCTGTACAGCAATGCTGGTAGTCCCAACACGTTTCTCTCTTCATAAGCTGATCATAATATATTTCCTATCTTTCAATACTGGTGACTTGATCACGTTTCCTTCCTTGTAGTACTGCTATTCAAAGCACGTTTCGTTCCTTATAATGCTGGTGGTCCCACCACATTTCTCTTCATAATGTTGGTTGCCCCAACACTTCTTTCAGTTCTGGTGACTCCACTACATTTTTCTCTCCATAATGCTGGTAATTCAAACTTATTTTTTTTTTTTGCTCTTTAAGTTGGTATCTCAAATACATTTCTTTCCTTTTCAATGCTGGTTATCCCAACACGTTTCTATCTATACTATGCTGGTGGCCACACGTTTCCTTCCTTTTAGTGCTGTTGACCTCAACACATTTATTGAAAGAGACTTATCGCCATTTATGGCTCTATCACTCTTATGGATTATGCCTTTAATATTACGATTGATAAATCCTTAACTGGCAAAAAGTGTCCTTTAGTAAATGTCTTGATTATATGTGTCTTACTCCCAATAATCTGTCGGTACTGACATACTTGTACTATATCGTGATAATCACAATTTACTTGTAATTATAACTCAAAATATTCTGAAAAAACGGACCGTAGGTCTTATGGAGTAGCCCCTTGTTATTAATATGGGCCCCCCGTTCCTATGGACCTCTTCTTTATATAGGTCCCTTGTTTATGTAGCCCCTTGATATTCATACGGGTTTCTTGTTGCTTATATAAACCACTTGTTTTCTACTTAGCACTGTCCAATAAACCTGTTGTAATACTTCTCCTTTCACGTGTTGTTATATTCTTACAAAGGATACATAAAGAGGAAGTTTAATACGGGGACTTTTAGTATTTACATTTCTTGGGCTCACATCAAGAAGTATAGATACATGAAGATTAAAACTTATTTCAAACACAATTTTCTTGAAAACTAATAATGCCTCAGGGAAGAAGCATCACTGAAGCAAGAACTCTGAGTGACTTCAGAAATTGGTCGGGCCAGATGTACGTCAACAATGTTAATAAGATGCAATGTGCAATAAATGACAATTTGTTGAGAAGACGTTTCGCCAGACAGAAGTGAAACAGTCCCCGGTGGGTGAAACGTATCCTCAGAGTTACGAGAAACAGTCATGCATCTACGCCATCCCTTGTAGAAGTTGTAATGAAGTATGTGTGGGTGAGACAGCTAAGGATTTGTCCATGCCAGAGTTTTTCTACTTCCAGACACTGGCCTTGGGCCAGGGTCTCCTGGAGCTGACCTGGTCAACCAGGCTGTTGCGCCATTAACATAGCATGTGTCAGTAGGCTTACTACGGCATGTTATCACTCCCACACATGTTATCACGCCCACACATGTTATCACGCCCACACATGTTATCACGCCCACACGTGTCATCACGCCCACACGTGTCATCACTCCCACACGTGTCATCACTCCCACACGTGTCATCACTCCCACACGTGTCATCACTCCCACACGTGTCATCACTCCCACACGTGTCATCACTCCCACACGTGTCATCACTCCCACACGTGTCATCACTCCCACACGTGTCATCACTCCCACACGTGTCATCACTCCCACACGTGTCATCACTCCCACACGTGTCATCACTCCCACACGTGTCATCACTCCCACACGTGTCATCACTCCCACACGTGTCATCACTCCCACATATGTCATCACTCCCACGCATGCCATCACTCCCACACATGCCAGCACTCCCACCTCTTATTATGCCCACCCATGTTAACATTCCACACGTTATCACGCCCACACAAATTATCACGCCCAAACATGTTATCGCACCCTCAAATGTTATCACCCCCACACGTTATCACGCCCACACATGTTATCACGCCCACACATTTTATCACGCCCACACATGTTATCACGCCCACACATGTGATCACGCCCACACATGTTATCACGTCCACACATGTTATCACCCCCACACATGTTATCACGCCCACACATCACACCCACACATGTTATCACGCCCACACATGTTATCACGCCCACACGTGTTATCACGCCCACACATGTTATCACGCCCACACATATCACACCCACACACGTTATCACGCCCACTCACGTTATCACGCCCACACACGTTATCACGCCCACACATGTTATCACGTCCACACACGTTATCACGCCCACACACGTTATCACGCCCACACATGTTATCACGCCAACACATGTTATCACGCCCACACACGTTATCACGCCCACACACGTTATCACGCCCACACATATCACACCCACACATGTTATCACGCCCACACATCACACCCACACACGTTATCACGCCCACACACGTTATCACGCCCACACACGTTATCACGCCCACACACGTTATCACGCCCACACACGTTATCACGCCCACACATGTTATCACGCCAACACATGTTATCACGCCCACACGTGTTATCACGCCCACACACGTTATCACGCCCACACACGTTATCACGCCCACACATATCACACCCACACATGTTATCACACCCACACATGTTATCACGCCCACACATCACACCCACACACGTTATCACGCCCACACACGTTATCACGCCCACACACGTTATCACGCCCACACACGTTATCACGCCCACACACGTTATCACGCCCACACATGTTATCACGCCAACACATGTTATCACGCCCACACGTGTTATCACGCCCACACACGTTATCACGCCCACACACGTTATCACGCCCACACACGTTATCACGCCCCCACATCACACCCACACATGTTATCACGCCCACACATATCACACCCACACACGTTATCACGCCCACACACGTTATCACGCCCACACGTTATCACGCCCACACACGTTATCACGCCCACACACGTTATCACGCCCACACACGTTATCACGCCCACACACGTTATCACGCCCACACACGTTATCACGCCCACACACGTTATCACGCCCACACACGTTATCACGCCCACACACGTTATCACGCCCACACACGTTATCACGCCCACACACGTTATCACGCCCACACACGTTATCACGCCCACACACGTTATCACGCCCACACATGGAGACAACTTACTGATCCCAGAATAGGCGAGTGAATTTTACTGAAGAAATGTGCATTATATTTTATAATGGATTATTATTATAATCGAGGGGGAAGCGCTAAACCCGGAGGATTATACAGCGCCTGGGGGGGGGGGATGTGGAAGGCATTCAGGCTTAATTCGGGGAACTGGAGCACAGATCCAATTCCCTAAATCAAGAGCCCCTCACCAACATCAAGGAACCTTCCTTGAGGGGATTTTATAATGGAATTATTATAAAAGTTGCATCCTGTTTTATAAGTTTTGTACTCGCCTATTTGTGGTTGCAGGGGTCGAGTCATAGCTCCTGGCCCCACCTCTTCACTGATCGCTACGTTCTTCACTGATCACGGACGTTCTCCACTCATGAGCCAGATAGTCTAAGCTGTTATTAAAACCCCTTGACTGTCTCAACCCCAAATCCTGAGGTGTCTCCTGGTGTCGCAAAATTTCCGAAAAAAAATATTTTTCTTATGAAATGATAGAGAATCTGTACCCGATTTTAATGACACAAAAAGAAGAACGAAATTTGATGGAAAACTTATGGAATTACGTTCTCGCGAGGTTAGCGACCTCGGCGGTATTTGCGAATCGGCGATTTTCGCCCACTTTGAGCCCTATTTTCGGTTAATTCCGTTGTGCCAGTCGATCAAACTCATAGCTATTTCTTTAGAACTCCATTTGTTCTATCGATTGAATAAAAGAAACTGCCCATTTATCGATTTCAACTACCCAATAACGTGGTCAGAAATTTGCAATTTGGCCAATTTCACGCAAATTAAAAAATATGCCAATTTCAAAATAGGGTCCAGAATTAACAATGCAGACATTCCTGGCTCTAAAATAACATTTTCTTTGTCCATCAGTCATGTCTCCAGGCCCCTCTGATATTACTCTTGTTTTCTATTTCGAATTTTTATTCAAACAAAAAATAGAAGATTTACTGTTTTGCAGACTACTGCAATATTGTAATAATTGTATAAATAATGTCAACCCATTCATGACTGCATATTAGAAGGGCTACTTGGACATTTATTGTAAAATGACATCATTTGTTTACTTTTGAACATTGGCAAAAATCAAACATTTCCCCTACTTTGAGGTCCATTTCAAGGTTCTTTTCATAGTAAAACCAATCAAAATCACATCTATTTCTATAATATGTTTCCAATTCTGTCAAATGAGACCAAGAAAACGAGAATACAACCATAAATACTATACGAAAATACACCACAAAGTCGGCGTTTTAATCCAAAAAAACGGTCGGAGTTTCTCATTATGCACTGCATGTTGCAGGATTTTTTTTATATGGTTCACACTGACCACACAGACCCATTCTCTGACATGTGGTCCTGCCAGCTTTCTCCTGCTTGATTTGAAGCTGCTAGAATTTATGAGCATATATACGTCAAAAACGGTGGCTCGTAAGACGTGTATATACGACCGAAACAGTCAAAGGGTAATAACTATATTTTTGTTCAGCATACCGGCGGTCTCCCACCGGGGCAGCGGGATCCTAAGAAGAAACGAAAGATTTTTCTTCTTTTTTACATTTAGCAATTCATACAGAAGGGGTTACTAGCCCCTTGCTCCCGGCATTTAGTAATTTATACTGGGGAAGGTGTTACTAGCCTCTGACTCTTACATCTATATCAACTAAATATTTTCCCTACATATTTAGCTCTCAAGAAATTCCTACAAGATAAAGAGATACTTAAGGTTCTCCTGCTGATATTATATTAGGATTAAATACGAAAATATACGAAGTGGAAGAACAATGAAAGTGTACGTATGTGTTGAGCTGGATGTTGTGTTCACATTATTAACTCTGAATATTTCAAGAAAGTCAAGAAGTGTAAGTGAGAGGTTGAAAATATACACTGTGTGTACACTCTCTTACCATGAACTGTCTCTTGAAGCTTCATACCTTTGTTCGTTCTGAAAGAAATATTTAGTACCATGGCCCGTGGCCTGGGGGCAAAAGATCTCGCTTCACACAGTGAGGGTACGGGTTCGATTCCCGGCGAAGGGGTGGAAATATCGGACGTCTCTCCTTACACCGGTTGTCTATGTTCACCCATCAGTAAAATAGGTACCTGGGTGTTAGTCGATTGGTATGGATCGCATCCTGGGACAAAACTGACCTAATTTACCCGACATGCTCAGTATAACAAGCGGCTTTCTATATAGTAGTGTCACTGATGTCAACTAGGACTGTATACCTTGTACATGTACTTGTAGTAAATACAGATTTTATATTTTATTATATTATGACTCACTATCACTGATATTTCTTCCCTGAAACATACATTTTTTCCCAGGAAACACTATCACATAGCACATACTTTCATAATCCTCACATGTAACTTTCACAAGACGTGTATAACACTGTCACATCATCTTTGTCAAGATTACTTTTAAACTCCTTCAAAATTTCTTCATACATATACTAACTAAAAGCAGTTAAAACTTTAAGGGGAATAATAACCTGTCGGGGGAGTTATTCCAGAGAAATACATTACTTTGAACACTGTACCTTCCTTAACCACCTTGAAACACAATACCTTGATATAACACCTTGGAACACATTTACTTTGAATCAGGGTTCCATGGAAGGGTTCCAATCCCTTGGAACATACAGAATACAGGGTAACAATGAAACATTGTAGACGAATACATGGTAACAATGAAACACTGTAGACAGAGTTCATGGTAACAATGAAATTTTGTAGAGTTCATGGTAACAAGGAAATATTGTAGACAGAGTACATGGTAACAATGAAACATTGTAGACAGAGTACATGGTAACAATGAAACATTGTAGACAGAGTACATGGTAACAATGAAACATTGTAGACAGAGTACATGGTAACAATGAAACATTGTAGACAGAGTACATGGTAACAATGAAACATTGTAGACAGAGTACATGGTAACAATGAAACATTGTAGACAGAGTACATGGTAACAATGAAACATTGTAGACAGTACATGGTAACTGTGAAGCATTACAGAGTACATGGTAACAATGAAACATTGTAGACAGTACATGGTAACTGTGAAGCATTACAGAGTACATGGTAACAATGAAACATTGTAGACAGAGTACATGGTAACAATGAAACATTGTAGACAGAGTACATGGTAACAATGAAACATTGTAGACAGTACATGGTAACTGTGAAGCATTACAGAGTACATGGTAACAATGAAACATTGTAGACAGTACATGGTAAGTAACTGTGAAGCATTACAGAGTACGTGGTAACAATGAAACATTGTAGACAGAGTTCATGGTAACAATGAAACATCTTTTCTCCTGGAACTGTAGAAGGTAAATTGTGGTTGATAAGTGAGCAAAGAACATGACTCCCCTACACGAGGACATGTTATGTGGGTAGGCGAGTACAAGTGGTTGGTGTATAGTGGTGGTAGTGGTGGCTGGTGGTGGTAGTGGTGGCTGGTGGTGGTGTTGGTAATGGTGCCGTTAGCATGTGGAGTTTCCCAAGGTACTATTCTGGGTACCTTATTGTTCTTATGCTATGTCAATGACATGCCTATCAGTGTCAAGTGCAAACTCCTACTGTATGCAGATGACAGTGCTCTGTTAGTGTCAGGTAAAGATCCACAATATATAGCTAATGTATTAACACTGGAACTGGAGTCCTGCAGCAAATGGTTAGTAGACAACAAACTATCATTACACATCTGAAGCCACTCTCTTTGGCACGAAACAAACTGAGAAGGGTAAATAATTTTAATGTCCGGTGTAATGGGGAGCTCATCACTTCAGTTTCCTCAGTAAAATATCTGGGAATCCCCTTTGACCCATGCATGTCAGGAGAACTGATAGGGAAAAGTGTAGTAAAGAAAGCGAATGCCAGACTGAAGTTCCTCTATAGACAAGCACAGTGTCTACCTACTGAGGCTCGCAGGACCCTATGTCTAGCCCTTATACAGTGTCATATGGATTACGCATGCTCTTCTTGGTACTCTGCCTTGACAAAAAAAAACTGAAAGATAAACTGCAAATCACCCAGAACAAAATCGTAAGATTCATCCTGGGGCTGGGACCAAGAGAACATGTAGGCCAGGATGAATTACAGCAGTTGGATATGCTGAATGTTGAAGACAGAGTAAAACAACTGAAGCTAAATCATGTTTATAAAATTGCTCACAGTGTCCAGAATATCTTACTGTCAATTTTGTCAAGGTTGGGAACCAAAGCAATCATAGTACTAGGGGGAGAGAGCACAACTTTGTAGTAGCCACAGTCAGTGGCCAGGCTTAAAACATTTTTTATTGTATGGTGATGGTGGTGGCGATGGTGGTGGCGATGGTGGTAGTGGTGGTGGTGGCGATGGTGGTAGTGGTGGTGGTGGCGATGGTGGTAGTGGTGGTGGTGGCGATGGTGGTGGTGGTGGCGATGGTGGTAGTGGTGGTGGTAGTGGTGGTGGTAGTGGTGGTGGTAGTGGTGGTGATGATGGTAGTGGTGGCGATGGTGGTAGTGGTGGTGGTAGTGGTGGTGGTAGTGGTGGTGGTAGTGGTGGTGGTAGTGGTGGTGATGATGGTAGTGGTGGCGATGGTGGTAGTGGTGGCGATGGTGGTAGTGGTGGTGATGGTGGTAGTGGTGGTGATGGTGGTAGTGGTGGTGATGGTGGTAGTGGTGGTGATGGTGGTAGTGGTGTTGATAGTGACAGACGCAAATAAATAATTAAATGTAATTAATAAATGGATGATTTGAAAACAGTAAGACCCAGGAGGAGGCGAACAAGGAATAACAGTAAGACCCGGGAGGAGGCGAACAAGGAATAACAGTAAGACCCGGGAGGAGGCGAACAAGGAATAACAGTAAGACCCGAGAGGAGGCGAACAAGGAATAACAGTAAGACCCGGGAGGAGGCGAACAAGGAATAACAGTAAGACCCGGGAGGAGGCAAACAAGGAATAACAGTAAGACCCGGGAGGAGGCGAACAAGGAATAACAGTAAGACCCGGGAGGAGGCAAACAAGGAATAACAGTAAGACCTGGGAGGAGGCAAACAAGGAATAACAGTAAGACCCGGGAGGAGGCGAACAAGGAATAACAGTAAGACCCGGGAGGAGGCGAACAAGGAATAACAGTAAGACCCGGGAGGAGGCGAACAAGGAATAACAGTAAGATCCAGGAGGAGGCGAACAAGAAATAACAGTAAGACCCGGGAGGAGGTGAACAAGGAATAACAGTAAGAACCAGGAGGAGGCGAACAAGGAATAACAGTAAGACCCGGGAGGAGGCAAACAAGGAATAACAGTAAGACCCGGGAGGAGGCGAACAAGGAATAACAGTAAGACCTAGGAGGAGGCGAACAAGGAATAACAGTAAGACCCAGGAGGAGGCGAACAAGAAATAACAGTAAGACCCGGGAGGAGGCGAACAAGGAATAACAGTAAGACCCGGGAGGAGGCGAACAAGGAATAACAGTAAGACCCAGGAGGAGGCGAACAAGGAATAACAGTAAGACCCGGGAGGAGGCGAACAAGGAATAACAGTAAGACCCGGGAGGAGGCGAACAAGGAATAACAGTAAGACCCAGGAGGAGGCGAACAAGGAATAACAGTAAGACCCGGGAGGAGGCGAACAAGGAATAACAGTAAGACCCAGGAGGATGCGAACAAGGAATAACAGTAAGACCCAGGAGGAGGCGAACAAGGAATAACAGTAAGATCCGGGAGGAGGCGAACAAGGAATAACAGTAAGACCCGGGAGGAGGCGAACAAGGAATAACAGTAAGACCCGGGAGGAGGCGAACAAGGAATAACAGTAAGACCCGGGAGGAGGCGAACAAGGAATAACAGTAAGACCCGGGAGGAGGCGAACAAGGAATAACAGTAAGACCCGGGAGGAGGCGAACAAGGAATAACAGTAAGACCCGGGAGGAGGCGAACAAGGAATAACAGTAAGACCCGGGAGGAGGCGAACAAGGAATAACAGTAAGACCCGGGAGGAGGCGAACAAGGAATAACAGTAAGACCCGGGAGGAGGCGAACAAGGAATAACAGTAAGACCCGGGAGGAGGCGAACAAGGAATAACAGTAAGACCCGGGAGGAGGCGAACAAGGAATAACAGTAAGACCCGGGAGGAGGCGAACAAGGAATAACAGTAAGACCCGGGAGGAGGCGAACAAGGAATAACAGTAAGACCCGGGAGGAGGCGAACAAGGAATAACAGTAAGACCCGGGAGGAGGCGAACAAGGAATAACAGTAAGACCCGGGAGGAGGCGAACAAGGAATAACAGTAAGACCCGGGAGGAGGCGAACAAGGAATAACAGTAAGACCCGGGAGGAGGCGAACAAGGAATAACAGTAAGACCCGGGAGGAGGCGAACAAGGAATAACAGTAAGACCCGGGAGGAGGCGAACAAGGAATAACAGTAAGACCCGGGAGGAGGCGAACAAGGAATAACAGTAAGACCCGGGAGGAGGCGAACAAGGAATAACAGTAAGACCCGGGAGGAGGCGAACAAGGAATAACAGTAAGACCCGGGAGGAGGCGAACAAGGAATAACAGTAAGACCCGGGAGGAGGCGAACAAGGAATAACAGTAAGACCCGGGAGGAGGCGAACAAGGAATAACAGTAAGACCCGGGAGGAGGCGAACAAGGAATAACAGTAAGACCCGGGAGGAGGCGAACAAGGAATAACAGTAAGACCCAGGAGGAGGCGAACAAGGAATAACAGTAAGACCCGGGAGGAGGCGAACAAGGAATAACAGTAAGACCCAGGAGGAGGCGAACAAGGAATAACAGTAAGACCCGGGAGGAGGCGAACAAGGAATAACAGTAAGACCCGGGAGGAGGCGAACAAGGAATAACAGTAAGACCTAGGAGGAGGCGAACAAGGAATAACAGTAAGACCCAGGAGGAGGCGAACAAGGAATAACAGTAAGACCCAGGAGGAGGCGAACAAGGAATAACAGTAAGACCCAGGAGGAGGCGAACAAGGAATAACAGTAAGACCCAGGAGGAGGCGAACAAGGAATAACAGTAAGACCCGGGAGGAGGCGAACAAGGAATAACAGTAAGACCCGGGAGGAGGCGAACAAGGAATAACAGTAAGACCCGGGAGGAGGCGAACAAGGAATAACAGTAAGACCCGGGAGGAGGCGAACAAGGAATAACAGTAAGACCCGGGAGGAGGCGAACAAGGAATAACAGTAAGACCCGGGAGGAGGCGAACAAGGAATAACAGTAAGACCCGGGAGGAGGCGAACAAGGAATAACAGTAAGACCCGGGAGGAGGCGAACAAGGAATAACAGTAAGACCCGGGAGGAGGCGAACAAGGAATAACAGTAAGACCCGGGAGGAGGCGAACAAGGAATAACAGTAAGAGGCCAAGGAATAACGGGAGGAGGCAAACAAGGAATAACAGTAAGACCCAGGAGGAGGCGAACAAGGAATAACAGTAAGACCCGGGAGGAGGCGAACAAGGAATAACAGTAAGACCCGGGAGGAGGCGAACAAGGAATAACAGTAAGACCCGGGAGGAGGCGAACAAGGAATAACAGTAAGACCCGGGAGGAGGCGAACAAGGAATAACAGTAAGACCCGGGAGGAGGCGAACAAGGAATAACAGTAAGACCCGGGAGGAGGCGAACAAGGAATAACAGTAAGACCCAGGAGGAGGCGAACAAGGAATAACAGTAAGAACCAGGAGGAGGCGAACAAGGAATAACAACAAGACCCAGGAGGAGGCGAACAAGGAATAACAGTAAGAACCAGGAGGAGGCGAACAACGAATAACAGTAAGAACCAGGATGAGGCGAACAAGGAATAACAGTAAGACCCAGGAGGAGGCGAACAAGGAATAACAGAAGGAGATAAGACAATACTAACTTAAGTGTCGATAAAGGTCAAAATAAAGAGAGGTAAAGTATCAGCGACTGACCTAGAGACAACTCTTGACGCCACCACAAGTAGCTGTGCGAAATACGCTCTAAGAATGTACGTTATTTTCCGTCCGTTGCGTCCGTGGCTTGGCAACCGTTGCGCCCTAAGAATGTACGTGGCTTACCGTTCGTTACGCCCTATGAATATACGTGGCTTTCCGTCCGTTCCACCCTAAGAATTTATATGGCTTACGTCTGTTGGGCCCTATGAATATACATAGCTTGGCGTCCGTTGTACTCTAAGAATGTACGTGGCTTACCGTCCGTAGCACCCTAAGAATGTACGTGGCTTACCGTCCGTAGCACCCTAAGAATGTACGTGGCTTACCGTCCGTAGCACCCTAAGAATGTACGTGGCTTACTATCAGTTGCACCCTAAGAATGTACGTGGCTTACTATCAGTTGCACCCTAAGAATGTACGTGGCTTACTGTCCGTAGCACCCTAAGTATGTACGTGGCTTGCCGTCCGTAGCACCCTAAGTATGTACGTGGCTTGGCGTCGATACCACTGAAGTATTACATGACAGAAACCACAGATGTACTACACTGACAGAAACCACTAACGTATTACACTGATAAAAACCTATTATTCACTTTTCTGGCCTGTATCACTTATGTAGTACACTGGAACAACCATTGTATGACACTGGAACAACCATTGTATGACACTGGAACAACCATTGTATGACACTGGAACAACCATTGTATGACACGAACAACCATTGTATGACACTGGAACAACCATTGTATGACACGAACAACCATTGTATTACACTGGAACAACCATTGCATTACACTGGAACAACCATTGTATGACACTGGAACAACCATTGTATTACACTGGAACAACCATTGTATGACACTGGAACAACCATTGTATGACACTGGAACAACCATTGTATGACACTGGAACAACCATTGTATGACACTGGAACAACCATTGTATGACACTGGAACAACCATTGTATGACACGAACAACCATTGTATGACACTGGAACAACCATTGTATGACACGAACAACCATTGTATTACACTGGAACAACCATTGCATTACACTGGAACAACCATTGTATGACACTGGAACAACCATTGTATTACACTGGAACAACCATTGTATGACACTGGAACAACCATTGTATGACACTGGAACAACCATTGTATGACACTGGAACAACCATTGTATGACACTGGAACAACCATTGTATGACACTGGAACAACCATTGTATGACACTGGAACAACCATTGTATTACACTGAAACAACCATTGTATGACACTGGAACAACCATTGTATGACACTGGAACAACCATTGTATGACACTGGAACAACCATTGTATGACACTGGAACAACCATTGTATGACACTGGAACAACCATTGTATGACACTGGAACAACCATTGTATTACACTGGAACAACCATTGTATTACACTGGAACAACCATTGTATGACACTGGAACAACCATTGTATGACACTGGAACAACCATTGTATGACACTGGAACAACCATTGTATGACACTGGAACAACCATTGTATTACACTGGAACAACCATTGTATGACACTGGAACAACCATTGTATGACACTGGAACAACCATTGTATGACACTGGAACAACCATTGTATGACACTGGAACAACCATTGTATGACACTGGAACAACCATTGTATTACACTGGAACAACCATTGTATTACACTGGAACAACCATTGTATGACACTGGAACAACCATTGTATTACACTGGAACAACCATTGCATTACACTGGAACAACCATTGTATTACACTGGAACAACCATTGTATTACACTATTGTATAACACTGGAACAACCATTGTATAACACTGGAACAACCATTGTATGACACTGGAACAACCATTGTATTACACTGGAACAACCATTGTATGACACTGGAACAACCATTGTATTACACTGGAACAACCATTGTATAACACTGGAACAACCATTGTATGACACTGGAACAACCATTGTATGACACTGGAACAACCATTGTATTACACTGGAACAACCATTGTATTACACTGGAACAACCATTGTATTACACTGGAACAACCATTGTATTACACTGGAACAACCATTGTATGACACTGGAACAACCATTGTATGACACTGGAACAACCATTGTATGACACTGGAACAACCATTGTATGACACTGGAACAACCATTGCATTACACTGGAACAACCATTGTATTACACTGGAACAACCATTGTATGACACTGGAACAACCATTGTATTACACTGGAACAACCATTGTATGACACTGGAACAACCATTGTATTACACTGGAACAACCATTGTATTACACTGGAACAACCATTGTATTACACTGGAACAACCACTGCATTACACTGGAACAACCATTGTATGACACTGGAACAACCATTGTATTACACTGGAACAACCTTTGTATTACACTGGAACAACCATTGTATGACACTGGAACCATTGTATGACACTGGAACAACCATTGTATGACACTGGAACAACCATTGTATGACACTGGAACAACCATTGTATTACACTGGAACAACCATTGAATTACACTGGAACAACCATTGTATTACACGGGAACAACCATTGTATTACACTGGACCAACCATTGTATTACACTGGAACAACCATTGTATTACACTGGAACAACCATTGTATTACACTGGAACAACCATTGTATGACGCTGGAACAACCATTGTATGACACTGGAACCATTGTATTACACTGGAACCATTGTATGACACTGGAACAACCATTGTATGACACTGGAACAACCATTGTATGACACTGGAACAACCATTGTATGACTGGAACAACCATTGTATTACACTGGAACAACCATTGTGTGACACGAACAACCATTGTATGACACTGGAATAACCATTGTATGACACTGGAACAACCATTGTATTACACTGGAACCATTGTATGACACTGGAACAACCATTGTATGATACTGGAACCATTGTATGACACTGGAACAACCATTGTATGACACTGGAACAACCATTGTATGACACTGGAACAACCATTGTATGACACTGGAACAACCATTGTATGACACTGGAACAACCATTGCATGACACTGGAACAACCATTATATTACTCTGGAACAACCATTGTATGACACTGGAACAACCACTGTATGACACTGGAACAACCATTGTATGACACTGGAATAACCATTGTATGACACTGGAACAACCACTGTATGACACTGGAACAACCACTGTATGACACTGGAACAACCATTGTATGACACTGGAACAACCATTGTATGATACTGGAACCATTGTATGACACTGGAACAACCATTGTATGACACTGGAACAACCATTGTATGACACTGGAACAACCATTGTATGACACTGGAACAACCATTGTATGACACTGGAACAACCATTGTATGACACTGGAACAACCATTGTATGACACTGGAACCATTGTATGACACTGGAACAACTATTGTATGACACTGGAATAACCATTGCATGACACTGGAACAACCATTGTATGACACTGGAACAACCATTGTATGACACTGGAACAACCATTGTATGACACTGGAACAACCATTGTATGACACTGGAACCATTGTATGACCCTGGAACAACCATTGTATGACACTGAAACAACCAGTGTATGACACTGGAACAACCATTGTATTACACTGGAACAACCATTGTATGACACTGGAACAACCATTGTATTACACTGGAACAACCATTGTATGACACTGGAACAACCATTGTATGACACTGGAACAACTATTGTATGACACTGGAATAACCATTGCATGACACTGGAACAACCATTGCATTACACTGGAACAACCATTGTATGACACTGGAACAACCATTGTATTACACTGGAACAACCATTGTATGACACTGGAACAGCCATTGAATGACACTGGAACAACCATTGTATGACACTGGAACAACCATTGTATGACACTGGAACAACCATTGTATGACCCTGGAACAACCATTGTATGACACTGAAACAACCAGTGTATGACACTGGAACAACCATTGTATTACACTGGAACAACCATTGTATGACACTGGAACAACCAGTGTATGACACTGGAACAACCATTGTATTACACTGGAACAACCATTGTATGACACTGGAACAACCAGTGTATGACACTGGAACAACCATTGTATGACACTGGAACAACCAGTGTATGACACTGGAACAACCAGTGTATGACACTGGAACAACCATTGTATTACACTGGAACAACCATTGTATGACACTGGAACAACCATTGTATGACACTGGAACAAATAACTGATGCAGGATGCTGGCAATTTCCTCAATTGCATCATCATCTCGCATAATCCTCAGACTGGGCTGGGATAGGAGATAATCTGTCTACTTGTGACCGACACCTTGGAAATAAAATTTATGTATACAAAATGGTACAGCGACCTTCATGGTCTAACTTAAAATAATAATGATAACCTAGTCAAAGCATCAAAGGTTAAAAACATACAAATAACCCTGTCTGTGATTTTCATCTGTGGGCTGAGGATGAAGCTGCTGTTGTCTATTGATATACTCCAGAGAACCATGGAAGAGCCAAGATTAGGCTACGCTCTTTGCACAATTAACGATGTTCTTTGAATTGAGTGTCTTGCGTTCTCATGTATTGGGCGGGGGTTTCCATAATACCTTGTGTTCTGTAAGTGTAGCTGTCATAACTTATTATGTCCAAGAATCTGTATTGATAAAGCCACTTGATGGCGAAACGTCTACAATAAAGATAACCAGATGTTGCACAAGTGTCTTAACTTTCATCTTGTCGATATTGTATATCTGTCTTGCACAACAGAGAATATTGTCTTGCTTCACGTATACCTCTACTCTGAAAGAGTATTTTTCGTACATTACATACCACTTACGCCTGAATTCACTTAATGGAAACTAACCCTCATGCTATACTAGAAGTAATTAAGCAATAACACCATTCTCGGCTCGCATCTCAGGACGGGATCGCACTTCATTAGCATCGCTTGGTACTGTGTGTGTGTAGTCCTGTACGAAAGATAACACCTTGATACCTGGCAGCACCACTCTGTGACCCATGTATACTTCTGGACAAGGATTATCACCTTCGTGATGCCAGGCAGGAATTACATCGAGCGTCTCAAAAAGTCATACCACCGTTATATAAGCCCAAGGAAGACAAAATCAAGAGGCTTCAGAAAAGACCAACGCTCATCACGTTGTGAGCCGCAGAGCCAGAATGTCCGAGAGTACATTTTACAAACTTGCTCAAGAAATAAATAACAGCATGTTAAAAGACACGATTATACCATAATTTTTTCCATAGAGATTATATAAAGACAGATGTAAACAGTTTAAGATTCACACACTCGAATACCTGTTTGGATTATTCTAGGCTAAGTATACTAAGTTTTACTGTGTTTTTTTGTGACCATTGGATAACTAACTGTATAGCCTAAATAACACTTTTTTAATCTAATCTTTCTCGAGACTGGGACTGATAGTGAATATAACAATATCAGAGCAAACCAACAGCACGACTTTATTTGCAAGATCTGTGATACTTAAATCATGAGTGGATGGACGGACTTCCAGCTGGGACAATAACCTTAAACTCGAGTACCAGGATAAACTGACGAGTAAAGAAGTGAATATCAAAAATGCCACCAAAGATAAAATATATCACAGTTATGTTAACTTGGGAGTTATAATAATCATATGTTGGGTTATCATCAGCCCCGAAACTTATCATCTGCTGGAAGAAGAGTTGGGCCTGATAACAGCAACAATCTAGCCATATATCAGTAAGGTCTCGAGAACTTATTCGGATGCCATGGAAGCGTGACCCTGAATACATTCCAGGTGGGTCACAACCCTAAATGGCTAGTCATCTCTAAAACGAGGTCCCAAGAAGTACCCAGCTCCGGAAATCAACTGCAAAAAAAATAAATAAATATGGTCTCAAGGGCACAGACTGCACGGGGTCATAGATACCCGGGCTCGCTAGCCCGCCAATGGGATAAATAAGGGGGTGATGGGTAACCTTACATTGCATTGTTTACACAGAGGGCGAGCAGCATGAAGTAGTAGCTGTTCATCCCTTGAGCTGCATCAGCGGGAATATTCGCCACTCTTCCTGGGGCCATAGAGGTCAGTGGGCTGAAGAATAATGAAGAGGAGACAGAGGGGATGGGAGGTTCCTCTCAAGGGAGAGGAAGGGGTGAATATCATACTGGTGGGGAGGAGGATGACTCCTCACTGGGGCATGTTGGTGATATGGGATTTTAATTTTAATACAATTTCCTCAGATTTAAGTATGAGCATCGAGCATGAAGTACCGACGGACATGTTTTTTCTTAAATGGGAAGTCAACAGCTCCTGGGGAGAGAGTCGAAGCTTTGGCAATGGCACGTTAGGAAGGAGGTTAGGCTAGGTAAGGACAAGTGTTTCCTGACGCGGGTCTTAGTCATATAATGATCCACAGCTGGAGCTTTTGGTCATCTGACCGAGGCCTTCCGCTGGCTTACGGGAGGAAGAGTTACTCCTATCGCAACCTCTCGAATACTGTAGAATATTACTGTACTTTTTGCCTCCCTTGTATGCACCAGCTCAGACAAAAACAAACATCTTGATGTATGGCGACTTAGAGATGAACATCCTTCCATACTCTCTTTAATTCGGCAGAAAGTACAGAATAAACTAAGCATAGTTCGGTCGCTTCACTATCTGATAAAAGTATTCCCTCTATCCTATAGATGGAACATTCTATGCACTAACGGCTTCTTTCAAGGCAGGCGAAACCGCAGACCTGGAGAATATACAGAGAACTTTCACTGCACGTGTAAGTACAAGAAAACACCTAAATTACTGGGAACGGCTAAAGTCCCTTGACCTGTACTCCTTGTAAAGCAGGCGAGAAAGATGCATGATAATATGCACTTGGAAAATTAGAGGAACTAATCCCAAATTTGCACACGGAAATCAATCCCTACGAAAAGAAAAGACTTGGCAGGCGGTGTAACATTCCCCATTGAAAAACCAGGGGTGTCAGGAGTACGCTAAGAGACAACACAATAAGTGTCAGGGGCCCAAGACTCAACTGCCTTCCAGCATACATAAGGGGGGATTATCGATAGACCCTTGGATGTCTTCAGGAGGGAGCTGGTCAGGTACCTAAAGTCAGTTCTCATCCAACCGAGCTGTGGTTCGTACACTGATTTGCTTGCAGCCAGCAGTAACAGCCTGGTTGATCAGGTTCTGATCTACTGGGGTATGCTCTGCAGGTATCCTCCGGGTATACCCCAGCCCCCTATAACTCAATACATTCGTGAGGGATATGGGATATGGAGGTCGACATACTGACGTAAAATAGTTCAGTACTCAAGAAGGCTATAGTACCTGTACATCAGAACCTTTAAGAGGACCAGGAACTGTTATAATTTGAATCTTCTTGTAACATACGTTGGTACTGAAGGTTTCAAACCAGTTGGCACTTATTACATGCATAGGTGTAGAATATTGGCCTGTACATTTTGCCGTAGCATGATAACCAATTTGGAACGTGCAGAGAGAATAAATGATTTTATTTCCTTCACCAAAAGTAAGCTGGTATTTAATGTGTATATAGCCTATATACATTATAACTATGAATAATGAGGCGAATGCAAGCACAAGACACGGTGACCCGTGGCAACCAGCTGGGGAGGTAAATGTGCCAAAGCTGCTTCATGAGCGTCACTCTTCGCATCACAGCTATGGTGAGCTTCCTTGTGATCGGTAGGTTGAATCAAGGTACTGGTATAACGATGGGGCCCCTTCTAGTTAGCACTCGGTTCGTTGTCAACCTTTTCTTGAGTAAAATACACCACTGCTGAAAATTTGAAGGTAATCAGAATAGGTATTCTTAGTTTTTGGACGGAATACTATCTTTCTTAAGAGTAAAATTAGCATCTCAACTCATCTCTAACAGTCTGAACCTTCCTCTAAGTTTTAAAGTTGGATACATCTGTGTTGAAACCAAATAAGAAGAGAAATTCTCCAGTTATCACAATTTGATTAATTGTATTTTCTAACCTTCCGTGTTTTTAACAATATATACCAGTGATGGAAGATTGACGCTGATCAAAAAGGGGCTTCTCTCTATACATCGCACGATAACAAATGATCCCATTTTTTTAACTCTGTAATAAACTAGTAAATCTGAGGCTGATTAGAGTACAAATTTTATGAGAAGTTCAAAATAGACGTTTTCAATCTTTAGCAGGGAACACTAGATATATTTTGGCTGCAGCGCGATACAAGAAATGCATCGTGTGTATTTCCCGGTACCTCAACGAATGCGAGAAGAATAGTACAGAGCCATGGAGGAAAATGTAATTCGTAAAAATATAAAAATATGTATGCTTGTGCGTATATGTGTGTGTTTATGTTTGTATTTGAAAACAAATAAATCAATCACTTAAAAGTGCCCCGTCGGGGATATCTATCAGCCAGACCTATCATTTAACGAATTATTTAACAAGGTTAAATAACTGACATGTACACTCCAATAAGAGTCCGAACCTACTGAGTAGGGCACACTTGTGTTGAAAGTCTGAAGCCAATCTGAGTAGGTGTTCTCAAGTTATTGAAAGAAGAAGAAGGAAAAGAAGAAGAAAAAAGAAGAGGAAAAAGAAAAAAAAAGTATAAGACAAAGAAGATGATTTCCAACAGTCACTGAAAAATACCTTCCTTATGAATATCGTATGACATTTGTTTATGTATTCCCCTCACTCTCTCTACTTAGACCTTGAATATAAGACGGTAAAGCTTGTAGTGAGGTGGGAGGACGGAGAGTGGTAGCCATGGGCTGCCATCTCTAGGCTGGGAGAACCCTGTCGTGTCCTTGGCCGATCTAGTTTCATGTAAACAGAAACAGCAAGATTAAGAGAAGCTACTTTGAAATAACCTGTTATGTTATGTGAGTGTGAAGACTAGTTGCTATCACCTGTCATTAGCAACCTTAGACTCTAACATGTGAGTGCCTTTATGATCTGGCTTCAGTAAGTGCTCTTAATTAGTGCCAGTCTATACAAGAGTGTGTGACTTGTCAATTTCTATGCAATATCTAATTGAATTACTAAACCTCATTCTGAAGATGACTACCTGATGTGTCTTATACCAATAAATATGCAAATCCACTGATGGAAGGTTCATCTAAGGATAAACACACAGAGGAAACTCAGAGGAGAAACATGATTAATAGAGAGAGCAACACAACTGTTGGAGCTTGTGTGAGGACGCATGTAAACATTGCGGAATGATGGAGATAAAAGATATAAAATACCGACAGGATATAAAAATAAACACAAATGCAGTATAATGCGATCTTTTATTGATTACGTTTCGCCCACACAGTGAGCTTTATCAAGTCACAACAGATAAAGCTCACTGTTTAGGAAAAACGTAGTCAATAAAGGATCGCATTCTACTGCATGTGTGTTTATTTTTTCAACACTGTTGAACAATGAACTGGATACTCAGTGATGTCATTGCTGAACCACGTGTTAAATGTTAGAAATACGGGCGACAAGAATCCAGCATCGATAAAGCCTATTCCTTTTCTGCTGGATAAAAACGTTAGAAAAATTCTGTTAACACACTTTCCGCCTCTCACCGAAGCAGGGTGACCCAATAAAGAGAAAACACCTTAACCATCCCTTATTCAACCACTGTTTTGCCAGAAGCATTGTGACATCCCAGCTCAGATGGCTCTCCTAGCTGCCACATCACCACACAACCTTCAGAGTGCAGGCATTGTACTTCCCACTTCCAACACTCATGTCCGGCTTATCAGTTTTCCCGAATCCTTTCAGAAATGTTTCCTTGCTCACACTCCAACAGCACGTCAAGTCATAAAAACCAATTGCCTCCACTCACCCCTAACACGCTTGCATGCGCCTGCTGGATGGTCAAGCTCCTCGCACATGAAACCTTATTTAACCTCTCCCTCCACCCAAAATTTATACACCCTTCTAATCATCCTATTTTTCCTCATCCTCTATAAATGTCCAATAATCCCTCCTCAGACCTCTGAATAACACTTTTGGCAACCCACACCTTCTTCCAGCCTCCAAGCTCCAAATTCTATGCATAATATTTACACCACACATTGCCCTCAAACATGACATCTCCACTGCCTCTAACATTTAAGACTCATACTTCACACCATATTCAACAGTGTTGGTACCACTATACTCAGGTACTGTCCGCTCATTAATCTCTATGGATAATTTTTTTTTGTTTTCAGAGATGCATCAGTGCACCACCCACGTTTGTTTATCCTCGTCAGTTTTATGGTTCACCTCGTCTTTCATAAACCCATCAGCCGACAAGTCCACTCCCGGATTTCTAAACACATTTATTTCCTCCATACTCTCTAACTCAAATCCAAAATCCAATATTTCGTGACCTATATTTTTTATTTAATCGCATTACATTGCTCTTTCCTACATTCATTTTTAATTTCTTTCTTTTACATTCTCTTCCAAATTCCTCCACCAAGGTTTCAACTTCTTCAAAAACTTCCTTAAGACCCGTGTCATAAGTAAAAATCAACTTCCAGTTCCACACTTCTACCTCCACATTCTCTGCTTTTACAGTCCCATTTATAAATATGTTAACCATCTATGGTACCATAACACATTCCTCTCTAAATCCTACTTTTACTGGAAAGTAATTCGCTCTCTCTTATATATAAGAACCAAAGCCTCACAATCCACATAAAAACTCTCAATATATACTGCTTAAAGTAAGCTGCCGCCTATTCCATACAACAGCAATATTTGCTACGTTGCTTCCCTTGCTACATTATCGTATGCCTTTTCTAGATCCATATATCCAACAAAGTTTCTTGGCTTTATTTATATTCACTTCAATGCTTCAACGAAAACACTTGGTCTGTACATCTCCAGCACTTTCTAAGACCTGATTTCCCTCTACAATCCTACTTTCTGTCTTACCCTTAATTCTTTCAATAGCAACTCTACTTTACATTTTATCCGGCATACCAAACAGGTTTAGCATCCTATAATTGTTACACTCTCTTTCATTCCTGTTTCCCATATGCGAAATGTTGCTCTCTGCCAATCCTTATTTATCCTTCTCTTTTTATATTTTATGTTCAGTGCAATCACAATACTGTGTGTACCAGTAATTATACCGCTGGTTACCACCAGGTTATGTTGTGAGTTTTCAAAAAGCGAGAGCTAAATGTAGGTTTAGTGAGGGTTTAGTGTGTGACTGAGTGAGGTAGCAAGTATACCGGGTAACATTCCGCTCATTTTCTCCTTCACCATACTCTATACCATATTGGTCACTGTAATATATTTACATGTTTTCTGACCTGTGAAATAATTTGGACTGACCCTGCGTTCCTGACAGATTAATACTGAGAGTGCAAAACTTGCAGCCTCTGGCAACGCCTCTCACTAGGCACGATGTATCTAGCTGAATTCATAATTGCAAAATGCTTGTTCAGCTGCTTCTTGAATGACTGTGTTGTTTTCATGCTTACACAATTTATGGGTAGTTAATTGAATTCTGCACTAAAATTTGTTTGCAATAAAACCGTGCATAGGTTCACGTTGCATCTTTTGCCTCGGAATTTCATTGTTCCGAGTTATGGACTCATTCAACACTTTAGATTGTTCTTCATGTATGAGTGTGTCAAAGCCACTCAATATCTTAAAAGTTTTTTTTTTTTATATTTTATTTATCTTAAAAGTTTTATACGATCTCGTAGTCTCCATTTCCTAAGAGGGGAAAACAGGTCGAGTGCTTTGACACCTTCATAAAGTTTGTTTCTGAGTGATGCTAAGACTCTGGTAACTCTTCTCTGCACCCTTTCCACGTATCTAGGTCATAAATATAATTTGAGACCAAAACTGGGTGGAATGCACCGAATATGTCACTTTTATTCGGAATGCGTCACACAACCACACATTCCCTCCACAATCGACCAAAAGCCCGGTAGTTATTACTGTTACAGGTGTTGGGACGCCACTCTTATTAAGACGACAAAAACGTTAACCAAATCAGGGGTGACGGGTTGAAATGCAGACTAGTCGAGTCCAGTATCTAACTAGCTTGTGAGTAATTAACTCAAAATGGATTCTGTCTGTATATGGGCCAATGACAATAGTAAGTGTACTCATTCTTGCTTTTTCTTATTCCATTACTCACAAGTAAAATATCTGATAATCTGCTGTATTGTTGTACTCACCGTAAATATTGTAAATTTTGATATGGGTGGTAGGAATATGCGGGCACTTTAAAGAACTATCTATGGTGTTTGCCTTTCCCTTCAGTATTCTTTGGTTGCTCCTTTACTGGTAATGTAAGTCACAACCAGGTAACACAGGACTTCTAGTTGTACCCGTGTTCACAATGACGATATATTCAAGATGCCGTTTAACATGCCCTTTATGATGTATATAAGCCGCTTCTCTGTACATCTGTTGTACTTTTCTCAAGAGTGATGGACTGAACACATCGACTCCAGGCTGAGGGACTGATTACCTCAAATTCCTCATCTTTCACCATTATTCTCTGGATTGGACTGAAGAAGACACTGACTAGTGAAACGTTTCCACAATTAAGATTAAAAAAAATGTTGCACAAGTGTCTCGTTCTTCAACATGTCCGCTACAGAGAGTCAATGTTCGTAGTAACTGATGCTTTCTAAAGTTAATGTTGATGCTCCTAGAAAGACGTTGTTTGGCACTTGTGAGGTCAGTGTTTGGCACTTGTGAGGTCAGTGTTTGGTACTTGTGAGGTCAGTGTTTGGTACTTGTGAGGTCAGTGTTTGGTACTTGTGAGGTCAGTGTTTGGTACTTGTGAGGTCATTGTCTGGTACTTGAGAGAGAGAGAGAGAGAAATTAGGTTTGGTCTAGATTTTTCCATCCTCTAGACAGTGAGACAAGAACTTATAGATATATAACAGATCTAGGAACTAGTTCTCAACAGGACTAAGACGAGAACATCCGGAGATACAATATATCTACAATTTCTTTCATCTATTACAAACAAATTTACAACATTTATTCAAAATATATAGTGTCTTATTTTAATTAAAAATCTACTGCGACATCTCACACTGGACATGTTCTTCAACAGTGTCTACAAACTTTAAATTGTGTAAACACCAGACTGTCAAGGAATACTTGTAGCCAAGCCTAAGTCTGACTACTACAACTTCAACCAGTCTTGGTAGATAAGACACACAGGCAACATTTAGGCAGCTTTATTCCGAAACGTTTCGCCTACACAGTAGGCTTCTTCAGTCGAGTACAGAAAGTAGGCAGAAGCAGTAGAGATGTGAAGACGATGTAATCAGTCCTTCACCCTTGAAGTCGTAGATTTGAGGTTGTCAGTCCCTCAGCCTGGAGAAGTTCTGTTCCAAAGTCTGGAACTAACTGAAGATCAAGCGACAGTGTTGAGACTTAAATCTACGACTTCAAGGGTGATGGACTGATTACATCGTCTTCACATCTCTACTGTTCCTGCCTACTTTCTGTACTCGACTGAAGAAGCCTACTGTGTAGGCGAAACGTTTCGGAATAAAGTTGCCTAAATGTTGCCTATATGTCTTACCTACCAACCTGTCGGTATTGTATACAATTTCATAATCATTCAACCAGTCTTGTTTACGTTGCAAGTTGTTTTGTAAATGTGCTTATCTCTATGGCCATGTTATATTAATGAGTCATAGATCTAATAAAGTTTTTTACCTATATTTCTATAACATGCGGGTTCATAATTTTCTTTTCTCCTGATGTTATTCATAACAAACATAATCAAGTTACTTTTTAGTTATTCCTTCAAGGTATTTCCGTCGCTTAATTTATCAACTTTTCCATAATGGATCCAACTGAAACTGTACATTAAACCTCTTATCTCTGATTTTTGAGTCACCAAATATGGCTACCACAATGAGCATGTTGTTTTAGTTACAATATGTGCCAGTTGTCTTCAGTGATGTCACAAAATTCGTAGTAATTAAAAGAATGAAGCTCAGTATCATCAGTTAATTTTTTTGCCATTAAGATGTACTGTTGAATTCCAGATGTTAAATATCCACCTCATTCTGCCTATTACTAGTTCCAGTTCACATTACACCATCACATAATAGTACACATTACACCATCACATGTAGGACAAGTATAAACTGGATAGAGGCAGCCTGTTTGTCATGATTGTGACTAGACCTACCTGGAGTTCATCCCAAGACAACGACGTACATGCCGCCTATGTAAATCTTAATTCATATGCCTTAATTAACACGGTTTCTGCAGTTCTTATCTGGGGAGGTGGAGAAACGGAGGATGTATAAAGACTATAATGCATTTATTAGGTTCTAATGCATTATTTCTTAGTGTTAATTGTTGTTTCTTAAGAGAGGCTCTTATGTTGGAGGGCCTGGGAGCATCTCCTATTACCAGAGTGCTCTGAGAGCCTGCTGGTGCTCTGGGAGCCTGCTGGTGCTCTGAGAGCCTGCTGGTGCTCTGAGAGCCTGCTGGTGCTCTGGGAGCCTGCTGGTGCTCTGAGAGCCTGCAGGTGCTCTGAGAGCCTGCTGGTGCTCTGGGAGCCTGCAGGTGCTCTGGGAGCCTGCTGGTGCTCTGGGAGCCTGCTGGTGCTCTGGGAGCCTGCTGGTGCTCTGGGAGCCTGCTGGTGCTCTGGGAGCCTGCTGGTGCTCTGGGAGCCTGCTGGTGCTCTGGGAGCCTGCTGGTGCTCTGGGAGCCTGCTGGTGCTCTGAGAGCCTGCAGGTGCTCTGAGAGCCTGCTGGTGCTCTGGGAGCCTGCAGGTGCTCTGGGAGCCTTCAGGTGCTCTGGGAGCCTGCTGGTGCTCTGGGAGCCTGCAGGTGCTCTGAGAGCCTGCTGGTGTTCTGAGAGCCTGCTGGTGCTCTGGGAGCCTGCTGGTGCTCTGGGAGCCTGCAGGTGCTCTGAGAGCCTGCTGGTGCTCTGGGAGCCTGCAGGTGCTCTGGGAGCCTGCTGGTGCTCTGGGAGCCTGCTGGTGCTCTGGGAGCCTGCTGGTGCTCTGGGAGCCTGCTGGTGCTCTGAGAGCCTGCTGGTGCTCTGGGAGCCTGCTGGTGCTCTGGGAGCCTGCTGGTGCTCTGAGAGCCTGCTGGTGCTCTGGGAGCCTGCTGGTGCTATGAGAGCCTGCTGGTGCTCTGAGAGCCTGCTGGTGCTCTGAGAGCCTGCTGGTGCTCTGAGAGCCTGCTGGTGCTCTTAGAGCCTGCTGGTGCTCTGAGAGCCTGCTGGTGCTCTGGGAGCCTGCTGGTGCTCTGAGAGCCTGCTGGTGCTCTGGGAGCCTGCTGGTGCTCTGAGAGCCTGCTGGTGCTCTGGGAGCCTGCTGGTGCTCTGAATATTTCGTTCTGAGCTCCCAGTGATGCTCTGATTTATAACCAGTGCTTTGAGAAGCTGCTGCTCTAAGATTCTGGTGTTCTGAGAACCTCTTGGTGTTCTGAGAACCTCTTGGTGTTCTGAGAACCTCTTGGTGTTCTGAGAACCTCTTGGTGTTCTGAGGACCTCTTGGTGTTCTGAGAACCTCTTGGTGTTCTGAGAACCTCTTGGTGTTCTGAGAACCTCTTGGTGTTCTGAGAACCTCTTGGTGTTCTGAGAACCTCTTGGTGTTCTGAGAACCTCTTTGTGTTCTGAGGACCTCTTGGTGTTCTGAGAACCTCTTGGTGTTCTGAGAACCTCTTGGTGTTCTGAGAACCTCTTGGTGTTCTGAGAACCTCTTGGTGTTCTGAGAACCTCTTGGTGTTCTGAGAACCTCTTGGTGTTCTGAGAACCTCTTGGTGTTCTGAGAACCTCTTGGTGTTCTGAGAACCTCTTGGTGTTCTGAGAAGATACTGCTCATACTTATACTCTCCTCCAAAACACGAGCACCCTCTCCACCACACCAACACCCTCTCCACCACACCAACACCCTCTCCACCACACCAACACCCTCTCCACCACACCAACACACTCTCCACCACACCAACACCCTCTCCACCACACCAACACACTCTCCACCACACCAACACCCTCTCCACCACACCAACACCCTCTCCACCACACCAACACCCTCTCCACCACACCAACACCCTCTCCACCACACCAACACCCTCTCCACCACACCAACACCCTCTCCACCACACCAACACCCTCTCCACCACACCAACACACTCTCCACCACACCAACACCCTCTCCACCACACCAACACCCTCTCCACCACACCAACACCCTCTCCACCACACCAACACCCTCTCCACCACACCAACACCCTCTCCACCACACCAACACCCTCTCCACCACACCAACACACTCTCCACCACACCAACACCCTCTCCACAACACCAACACCCTCTCCACAACACCAACACCCTCTACACCACACCAACACCCTCTCCACCACACCAACACCCTCTCCACCACACCAACACCCTCTCCACCACACCAACACCCTCTGTACCACACCAACACCGTCTGCACCACACCAACACTCTCTCCACCACACCAACACCCTCTCCACCACACCAACACCCTCTCCACCACACCAACACCCTCTGCACTACACCAACACCCTCTGCACCACACCAACACCCTCTGCACCACACCAACACCATCTCCACCACACCAATACCCTCTCCACCACACCTACACCCTCTCCACCACACCAACACCCTCTGCACCACACCAACACCCTCTCCAATATTCCAACACCCTCTCCACCACACCAACACCCTCTCCACTACACCAACACCCTCTCCACCACACCAACACCCTCTCCACCACACCAACACCCTCTACACCACACCAACACCCTCTCCACCACACAAACACCCTCTCCACCACACCAACATCCTCTCCACCATTCCAACACCCTCTCCACCACACCAACACCCTCTCCACCACACCAACACCCTCTGCACCACACCAACACTCTCTCCACTACACCAACACCCTCTCCACCACACCAACACCTCCACCATTCCAACACCCTCTCCACCACACCAACACTCTCTCCACCACACCAACACCCTCTCCACCACACCAACACCCTCTCCACCATTCCAACACCCTCTCCACCACACCAACACCCTCTCCACCACACCAACACCCTCTGCACCACACCAACACTCTCTCCACTACACCAACACCCTCTCCACCACACCAACACTCTCTCCACCACACCAACACCCTCTCCACCACACCAACACCCTCTCCACCACACCAACACCTCCACCATTCCAACACCCTCTCCACCACACCAACACTCTCTCCACCACACCAACACCCTCTCCACCACACCAACACCCTCTCCACCACACCAACACCCTCTCCACCACACCAACACCTTCTCCACCATTCCAACACCCCCTTCACCCCAGCAACATTCTTCTCACTGGGAAGATAAGTGTGTTTGAGTGACGTGGGAAGGAGCGGATATACGGGCTGTGGTTTGACGCTTGTTCTCTTATAATTTGAGAGAAACATGCCCCCCCCCCCACCCCTTCCTTGTCTGTTTGTCTGTCTGTCTTTCCCTCTCCCGCTTCCTTCCTCTCTCCCTCTCTCTCTCTCCCCCCTATTACCTGGAGAGGGTCTCGAGGGTCAACGCCCCCGCGGCTCGCTGTGAGACCAGACCTCATGGTGGATCAGGGTCTGACCAACCAGGCTGTTACTGTCGGCCGCACGCAAACTCACGTACGAACCACAGCCCAGCTGGTCAGGTACTGAGTTGAGGTGTCTGTCCAGTGCCTTCTTGAAGACAGCCAATGGTCCATTGGTAATCCCTGTTATGTATACTGGGAGGCAGTTGAACAGTCTTGGGCCCCTGACACTTACTGTGTTGTCTCTCAAAGTACTCGTGGTGCTCCTGCTTTTCATCGGGGGAATGTTGTTTCTCCTGCCGAGTCTTTTGCTTCCATAAGGAGTGATTTTATACTTTCTGTTTACAAATGTTTGGCTGGGTGTTAGGTTTAGTGGCACTTCCCCCACTCTGGTTGTATAGTCATTAACCGTTGTTTACTCTGTAGTATGAAGTGTTTATTTATTAATTTAAAAAAAACTCTAAGTTGCCAAAGTTTTAAGGAACTAAGAAATATCTTTGCCATGTCACTTTAAGTGTTCTTCTGTCATAGAAAGTTCCTGCTAGACAATACTACCGTCCCGGTGCGGTCAGCCTACCCTCATTATACCGCCTTAATTTATAATGACGCACCTGTCGCCAACTTTTTAATTCTTCCAGTTCATCTACAAGTAGTATTTCAATATTTTTTATTTGGATGGGTTAAGAAATGGCACTTTACGTAAACCAGTTGAAATATTTATGTAGCCAGAAATAAACTCAGTAATAAAAACTGTCTCGGGAGGAATACGTCAGAAGTGTTATCGTAAACTGAGGGTCGCGGGTCCCTACCCTTCACCAGGGTTGTACTGTCGTAACACCTTGTTTATCCTGGCATTCATCTCAGCCAGTAGTGGTGTCAGGCTGCCTGTAACCCTTCACTCTAGCACCCAGCCAGTAGTGCTGTCAGGCTGCCTGTAACCCTTCACTCTAGCATCCAGCCAGTAGTGGTGTCAGGCTGCCTGTAACCCTTCTCTCTAGCACCCAGCCAGTAGTGCTGTCAGGCTGCCTGTAACCCTTCACTCTAGCACCCAGCCAGTAGTGCTGTCAGGCTGCCTGTAACCCTTCACTCTAGCATCCAGCCAGTAGTGGTGTCAGGCTGCCTGTAACCCTTCACTCTAGCATCCAGCCAGTAGTGGTGTCAGGCTGCCTGTAACCCTTCTCTCTAGCACCCAGCCAGTAGTGCTGTCAGGCTGCCTGTAACCCTTCACTCTAGCATCCAGCCAGTAGTGGTGTCAGGCTGCCTGTAACCCTTCTCTCTAGCACCCAGCCAGTAGTGCTGTCAGGCTGCCTGTAACCCTTCACTCTAGCACCCAGCCAGCAGTGGTGTCAGGCTGCCTGTAACCCTTCACTCTAGCATCCAGCCAGTAGTGGTGTCAGGCTGCCTGTAACCCTTCACTCTAGCACCCAGCCAGTAGTGGTGTCAGGCTGCCTGTAACCCTTCACTCTAGCATCCAGCCAGTAGTGGTGTCAGGCTGCCTGTAACCCTTCTCTCTAGCACCCAGCCAGTAGTGTTGTCAGGCTGCCTGTAACCCTTCACTCTAGCACCCAGCCAGCAGTGGTGTCAGGCTGCCTGTAACCCTTCTCTCTAGCACCCAGCCAGTAGTGCTGTCAGGCTGCCTGTAACCCTTCACTCTAGCATCCAGCCAGTAGTGGTGTCAGGCTGCCTGTAACCCTTCACTCTAGCACCCAGCCAGTAGTGCTGTCAGGCTGCCTGTAACCCTTCACTCTAGCATCCAGCCAGTAGTGGTGTCAGGCTGCCTGTAACCCTTCTCTCTAGCACCCAGCCAGTAGTGCTGTCAGGCTGCCTGTAACCCTTCACTCTAGCATCCAGCCAGCAGTGGTGTCAGGCTGCCTGTAACCCTTCTCTCTAGCACCCAGCCAGTAGTGGTGTCAGGCTGCCTGTAACCCTTCTCTCTAGCACCCAGCCAGTAGTGGTGTCAGGCTGCCTGTAACCCTTCACTCTAGCACCCAGCCAGTAGTGCTGTCAGGCTGCCTGTAACCCTTCACTCTAGCATCCAGCCAGCAGTGGTGTCAGGCTGCCTGTAACCCTTCTCTCTAGCACCCAGCCAGTAGTGGTGTCAGGCTGCCTGTAACCCTTCTCTCTAGCACCCAGCCAGCAGTGGTGTCAGGCTGCTTGTAACTCTTCACTTTAGGACCCAGCCAGCAGTGGTGTCAGGCTGCCTGTAACCCTTCACTCTAGCACCCAGCCAGCAGTGGTGTCAGGCTGCCTGTAACCCTTCACTCTAGCATCCACCCAGTAGTGGTGTCAGGCTGCCTGTAACCCTTCACTCTAGCACCCAGCCAGTAGTGGTGTCAGGCTGCCTGTAACCCTTCACTCTAGCATCCAGCCAGTAGTGGTGTCAGGCTGCCTGTAACCCTTCTCTCTAGCACCCAGCCAGTAGTGGTGTCAGGCTGCCTGTAACCCTTCTCTCTAGCACCCAGCCAGTAGTGGTGTCAGGCTGCCTGTAACCCTTCACTCTAGCACCCAGCCAGTAGTGCTGTCAGGCTGCCTGTAACCCTTCACTCTAGCATCCAGCCAGCAGTGGTGTCAGGCTGCCTGTAACCCTTCTCTCTAGCACCCAGCCAGTAGTGGTGTCAGGCTGCCTGTAACCCTTCTCTCTAGCACCCAGCCAGCAGTGGTGTCAGGCTGCTTGTAACTCTTCACTTTAGGACCCAGCCAGCAGTGGTGTCAGGCTGCCTGTAACCCTTCACTCTAGCACCCAGCCAGCAGTGGTGTCAGGCTGCCTGTAACCCTTCACTCTAGCATCCACCCAGTAGTGGTGTCAGGCTGCCTGTAACCCTTCACTCTAGCACCCAGTCAGTAGTGGTGTCAGGCTGCCTGTAACCCTTCACTCTAGCATCCAGCCAGTAGTGGTGTCAGGCTGCCTGTAACCCTTCTCTCTAGCACCCAGCCAGTAGTGGTGTCAGGCTGCCTGTAACCCTTCTCTCTAGCACCCAGCCAGCAGTGGTGTCAGGCTGCTTGTAACTCTTCACTTTAGGACCCAGCCAGCAGTGGTGTCAGGCTGCCTGTAACCCTTCACTCTAGCACCCAGCCAGCAGTGGTGTCAGGCTGCCTGTAACCCTTCACTCTAGCATCCACCCAGTAGTGGTGTCAGGCTGCCTGTAACCCTTCACTCTAGCACCCAGCCAGCAGTGGTGTCAGGCTGCCTGTAACCCTTCACTCTAGCATCCAGCCAGTAGTGGTGTCAGGCTGCCTGTAACCCTTCACTCTAGCACCCAGCCAGCAGTGGTGTCAGGCTGCCTGTAACCCTTCACTCTAGCATCCAGCCAGTAGTGGTGTCAGGCTGCCTGTAACCCTTATCTCTAGCACCCAGCCAGTAGTGGTGTCTGGCTACCTGTAACCCTTCACTCTAGCACCCAGCCAGCAGTGGTGTCAGGCTGCTTGTAACTCTTCACTTTAGGACCCAGCCAGCAGTGGTGTCAGGCTGCCTGTAACCCTTCACTCTAGCACCCAGCCAGCAGTGGTATCAGGCTGCCTGTAACCCTTCACTCTAGCACCCAGCCAGCAGTGGTATCAGGCTGCCTGTAACCCTTCACTCTAGCACCCAGCCAGCAGTGGTGTCAGGCTGCCTGTAACCCTTCACTCTAGCACCCAGCCAGTAGTGGTGTCAGGCTGCCTGTAACCCTTCTCTCTAGCACCCAGCCAGTAGTGGTGTCAGGCTGCCTGTAACCCTTCTCTCTAGCACCCAGCCAGTAGTGGTGTCAGGCTGCCTGTAACCCTTCTCTCTAGCACCCAGCCAGTAGTGGTGTCAGGCTGCCTGTAACCCTTCTCTCTAGCACCCAGCCAGCAGTGGTGTCAGGCTGCTTGTAACTCTTCACTTTAGGACCCAGCCAGCAGTGGTGTCAGGCTGCCTGTAACCCTTCACTCTAGCACCCAGCCAGCAGTGGTGTCAGGCTGCCTGTAACCCTTCACTCTAGCATCCAGCCAGTAGTGGTGTCAGGCTGCCTGTAACCCTTCACTCTAGCACCCAGCCAGCAGTGGTGTCAGGCTGCCTGTAACCCTTCACTCTAGCATCCAGCCAGTAGTGGTGTCAGGCTGCCTGTAACCCTTCACTCTAGCACCCAGCCAGCAGTGGTGTCAGGCTGCCTGTAACCCTTCACTCTAGCACCCAGCCAGCAGTGGTGTCAGGCTGCCTGTAACCCTTCACTCTAGCACCCAGCCAGTAGTGGTGTCAGGCTGCCTGTAACCCTTCACTCTAGCACCCAGCCAGCAGTGGTGTCAGGCTGCCTGTAACCCTTCACTCTAGCACCCAGCCAGCAGTGGTGTCAGGCTGCCTGTAACCCTTCACTCTAGCACCCAGCCAGTAGTGGTGTCAGGCTGCCTGTAACCCTTCACTCTAGCACCCAGCCAGCAGTGGTGTCAGGCTGCCTGTAACCCTTCACTCTAGCACCCAGCCAGCAGTGGTGTCAGGCTGCCTGTAACCCTTCACTCTAGGAACTCAAAGGTGTTAGTATTTGACTCAAGAAATCGTAATGACACGATTGCAAACAAACCATACCCCCGGCCGGGATTGAACCCGCGGTCATAGAGTCTCAAAACTCCAGCCCGTCGCGTTAGCCACTGGACCAGCTAGCCACAATAAGATTCATCCAACTAGGTATATTTCTACACCATAGGAAGGTTAGCTCAGGCACCTCTGTGACCACAAATGCAAGTTTTTACAGACGAATCTCCAGCTAGCGTGGCCGTGACGATTTCTTGAGTCATGTTGACGGCAGTGAAGGGACTTGAGCTAGAGTTCGTCACGGCCACGCTAGCTGGAGATTCGTCTGTAAAAACTTGTATTTGTGGTCACAGTGGTGCCTGTGCTAACCTTCCTAATCCCGGCCGGGGGTATGGTGTGTTAGTATTTTTAGGAGGAAACGAGATACAGCCACATTGCCCAGTATGTCTGATATATGTGATAATCACTTAATATGTATATAGTTTACGCAGGATGTCTTTCCTGTCACACTCCATCACGCAAGACGATTTACACATTCTTGAGATAATAATAATGGTAAAAACAATTCTCATTTCTATAAATTCATGATACAAACCTAGCCAATATCAGTATCATACAATATAATGTCTCGGGTTACGCAGAGCATTTCGGGCAACTTAACGTAGTCCGACGTTCAACATTACAACACAGTGACGTTCCCGTTCACACTTATTGTAATAATGCTTCAACACTTCGTATGTGTCCTCTCAACTAGACTGATTTTTTATTATCCAAGTGTCCTGTAGCTCGGTTAGTAACGCACTCAGCTAACACACTCAGGTCTGTGGTTTGATTCCCGGTACGGATAGAAACTTTAAGAGAGACTTGCTGTCCCTAGGATGTTAGCAGACTGGTGTGCGTCCCATCCTGGGGAACAACATCAGCTTAATGTTTGAACAAATGTTTGTGTCTGACAGAGTTGTACATAATTGGTGTACAATACCGACAAGATGAAAATTAGACACATGTACAACATCTGGGTATCTTTATTGTATTCGTTTCGCCATCCAGTGGCTTTATCAATACAAATTCAAGGACATAACTTGGAGACAGTAGAACTATATGCAAAAGATGAGGTGATCAGTCCCTCAGGAGTTGGTTGATCTGACAGTGTTGCTTATTAAAACATTATTGATGATTAAAACAGTTTTCAGAACTGGCCTAGTGTTGATGTCTGACACAGTGATGAAGACTGAACCTGTGTTAGTGATTGTCCTTGTGTTGCTGAGTGCCCCGTGGCCTGGTGGATAAAACTCTCGCTTCACATGGCGACTGTCCGGGTTTGATTCCCAGCGAGGGAAGAAACATTGGGCGTGTTTCTTTACACCGGTTGTCTATGTTCCCCATCAGTAAAATGGTTACCTGGGAGGTAGTCGACTGGTGTGGGTCGCATCCTGGGACAAAACTGACCTAATTTACCCGAAATGCTCAGCATAACAAACGGCTTTCTATATAGTAGTAGGTCACTGATGTCAGCTAGATCTGTATACCTTGTACATGTACTTGTAGAAATAAAGATATTATTATTATTATGTCTGACACAGTGTTGCTGACTGTCCTAATGTTGATGTCTGACACAGTGTTGCTGACTGTCCTAATGTTGATGTCTGACACAGTGTTGCTGACTGTCCTAATGTTGATGTCTGACACAGTGTTGCTGACTGTCCTAATGTTGATGTCTGACACAGTGTTGCTGACTGAAATAGTGTTGCTGTCTCACACATTGTTGGTACTTGACTAACCCTTCAGCAATGTGACATACTCGTGGTTCAGGCAGCAATGTGACACACTCGTGGTTCAGGCAGCAATGTGACACACTCGTGGTCAAGGCAGCAATGTGACACACTCGTGGTCAAGGCAGCAATGTGACACACTCGTGGTCAAGGCAGCAATGTGACACTCATAGTCCAGGCAGCAATGTGACACACTCGTGGTCCAGGCAGCAATTTGACACACTCGTTGTTCTACCAGCAATGTGACACACTAGTGATTCAGCCAGCAATGTGACACACTAGTGATTCAGCCAGCAATGTGACACACTAGTGGTTCAGCCAGCAATGTGATACACTAGTGGTTCAGCCAGCAATGTGATACACTAGTGGTTCAGCCAGCAATGTGACACACTAGTGGTTCAGCCAGCAATGTGATACACTAGTGGTTCAGCCAGCAATGTGACACACTAGTGGTTCAGCCAGTAATGTAATACACTAGTGGTTCAGCCAGCAATGTGATACACTAGTGGTTCAGCCAGCAATGTGATACACTAGTGGTTCAGCCAGCAATGTGACACACTAGTGATTCAGCCAGCAATGTGACACACTAGTGGTTCAGCCAGCAATGTGATACACTAGTGGTTCAGCCAGCAATGTGATACACTAGTGGTTCAGCCAGCAATGTGACACACTAGTGGTTCAGCCAGCAATGTAATACACTAGTGGTTCAGCCAGCAATGTGATACACTAGTGGTTCAGCCAGCAATGTGATACACTAGTGGTTCAGCCAGCAATGTGACACACTAGTGGTTCAGCCAGCAATGTGATACACTAGTGGCTCAGCCAGCAATGTGACACACTAGTGGTTCAGCCAGCAATGTGATACACTAGTGGTTCAGCCAGCAATGTGACACACTAGTGGTTCAGCCAGCAATGTGATACACTAGTGGTTCAGCCAGTAATGTGATACACTAGTGGTTCAGCCAGCAATATGATACACTAGTGGTTCAGCCAGCAATGTGATACACTAGTGGTTCAGCCAGCAATGTGATACACTAGTGGTTCAGCCAGCAATATGATACACTAGTGGTTCAGCCAGTAATGTGACACTCATGATCCAGATAACAATGACACACTCGTGGTTCTAACAGCAATGTGACACACTCGTGGTTCTACTAGCAATATGGCACTAGTGGTCTAGCCAGCAATGTGACACTAGTGGTTCAGCCAGCAATATGGCACACTCGTGGTTCTACCAGCAATGTGACACACTTCTGGTTCAGCCAGCAATGTGACACTAGTAGTTAAGCCAGCAATATGGCACACTCGTGGTTCTACCAGCAATGTGACACACGTTGTTCTACCAGTAATGTGACACTCGTGGTTCTACCAGTAATGTGACACACTCATGGTCCAGCCAGCAATGTGACAAACTAGTGGTTCTACCAGTAATGTGACACACTTGTGGTCCAGCCAGCAATGTGACACACTAGTGGTTCTACAAGTAATGTGACACACTCGTGGTCCAGCTAGTAATGTGACACGCTCGTAGTCCAGCCAGCAATGTGACACACTAGTGGTTCTACAAGTAATGTGACACTCGTGGTCCAGCTAGTAATGTGACACACTCGTGGTCCAGCCAGCAATGTGACACACTAATGGTTCTACAAGTAATGTGACACACTCGTGGTCCAGCTAGTAATGTGACACGCTCGTGGTCCAGCCAGCAATGTGACACACTAGTGGTTCTACAAGTAATGTGACACTCGTGGTCCAGCTAGTAATGTGACACCCGTGGTCCAGCTAGTAATGTGACACACTCGTGATCCAGCCAGCAATGTGACACACTAGTGGTTCTACAAGTAATGTGACACACTCGTGGTCCAGCTAGTAATGTGACACACTCGTGATCCAGTTAGTAATGTGACACACTCGTGGTCCAGCCAGCAATGTGACACACTAGTGGTTCTACAAGTAATGTGACACTCGTGGTCCAGTTAGTAATGTGACACACTCGTGGTCCAGCCAGCAATATGACACACTAGTGGTTCTACAAGTAATGTGACACACTCGTGGTCCAGCTAGTAATGTGACACACTCGTGGTCCAGCCAGCAATGTGACACACTAGTGGTTCTACAAGTAATGTGGTCCAGCTAGTAATGTGACACACTCGTGGTCCAGTTAGTAAAGTGACACACTCGTGGTCCAGCCAGCAATATGACACACTAGTGGTTCTACAAGTAATGTGACACACTCGTGGTCCAGCAAGTAATGTGACACACTCGTGGTCCAGCTAGTAATGTGACAGTCGTGGTCCAGGCAGCAATGTGACACGCTAGTGGTTCTACAAGTAATATGACACACTCGTGGTCCAGCTAGTAATGTGACACACTCGTGGTCCAGCCAGCAATATGACACAGTAGTGGTTCTACAAGTAATGTGACACACTCGTGGTCCAGCTAGTAATGTGACACACTCGTGGTCCAGTTAGTAATGTGACACACTCGTGGTTCAGCCAGCAATGTGACACACTAGTGGTTCTACAAGTAATGTGACACACTCGTGGTCCACCTAGTAATGTGACAGTCGTGGTCCAGCCAGCAATGTGACACACTAGTGGTTCTACAAGTAATGTGACATACTCGTGGTCAAGCTAGTAATGTGACACACTCGTGGTCCAGCCAGCAATGTGACACACTAGTGGTTCTACAAGTAATGTGGCACTCGTGGTCCAGCTAGTAATGTGACACTCGTGGTCCAGCTAGTAATGTGACACACTCGTGGTCCTGCCAGCAATGTGACACACTAGTGGTTCTACAAGTAATGTGACACACTCGTGGTCCAGCTAGTAATGTGACACACTCGTGGTCCAGTTAGTAATGTGACACACTCGTGGTCCAGCCAGCAATGTGACACACTCGTGGTTCTACAAGTAATGTGACACACTCGTGGTCCAGCTAGTAATGTGACACACTCGTGGTCCAGCTAGTAATGTGACAGTCGTGGTCCAGGCAGCAATGTGACACACAAGTGGTTCTACAAGTAATGTGACACACTCGTGGTCCAGCTAGTAATGTGACACACTCGTGATCCAGTTAGTAATGTGACACACTCGTGGTCCAGCCAGCAATGTGACACACTAGTGGTTCTACAAGTAATGTGACACACTCGTGGTCCAGCTAGTAATGTAACACACGCGTGGTCCAGCTAGTAATGTGACAGTCGTGGTCCAGCCAGCAATGTGACACACTAGTGGTTCTACAAGTAATGTGACACTCGTGGTCCAGTTAGTAATGTGACACACTCGTGGTCCAGCCAGCAATATGACACACTAGTGGTTCTACAAGTAATGTGACACACTCGTGGTCCAGCTAGTAATGTGACACACTCGTGGTCCAGCCAGCAATGTGACACACTAGTGGTTCTACAAGTAATGTGGTCCAGCTAGTAATGTGACACACTCGTGGTCCAGTTAGTAAAGTGACACACTAGTGGTTCTACAAGTAATGTGACACACTCGTGGTCCAGCTAGTAATGTGACACACTCGTGATCCAGTTAGTAATGTGACACACTCGTGGTCCAGCCAGCAATGTGACACACTAGTGGTTCTACAAGTAATGTGACACACTCGTGGTCCAGCTAGTAATGTGACACACTCGTCATCCACACACAAGATGCTGCCTCGTCTGCCACACACAAGATGCTGCCTCGTCTGCCACACACAAGATGCTGTCTCGTCTGCCACACACAAGATGCTGTCTCGTCTGCCACACACAAGATGCTGCCTCGTCTGCCACACACAAGATGCTGCCTCGCCATCCACACACGAGATGCTGCCTCGTCTGACGCACACATCCACCTGCCTCGCCTGCTACGGCTGCCGTTGAAAAATCTGAGTCTTTAAAATCTTCAGTAACCCAACCCTCTCACAGCTACCTAAATCCTATCTGCATACATTTCATTGAGGATTCTAAAGATCTCTCTGTATTTAATTGCATGAGGATAGCCAGACACATTTCAGGGATAAAAATAATATACTGTGAGTGGTCTTGTCTTGTGATTTCACTTTCAATAAAATGCATTTTAATTATTATCATTTTTGTATGTACAAATAGTTGTGTGTTGAAGCTATGTTGTGTAATGCAGTAGCCATAGTTGTATAATACAGTGTTCTAGTGACATACACAGTATACTGGTGGCACACACACACACACGCAAGCACACACAAAGTGCAAGGTTTGCAAAGGTTTGCAACAAGACTAGTCCCAGAGTTAAAAGGTATGTCCTATGAGGAGAGGTTAAGGGAAATCAACCTGACGACACTGGAGGACAGGAGAGATAGGGAAGACATGATAACGACTTACAAAATACTGAGAGGAATTGACAAGGTGGACAAAGACACGATGTTCCAGAGACTGGACACAGCAACACGGGGACACAGTTGGAAGCTGAAGACACAGATGAATCAAAGGGATGTTAGGAAGTATTTCTTCAGCCACAGAGTAGTCAGGAAGTGGAATAGTTTGGGAAGCGATGTAGTGGAGGCAGCATCCATACATAGCTTTAAGTAGAGGTACGATAAAGCTCATGGTTCAGGGAGAGTGACCTAGTAGCGACCAGCGAAGAGGCGGGGCCAGGAGCTTGGATGCGACCCCTGCAACCTCAACTAGGTGAGTACAACTAGGTGAGTACACACACACACACACACACACACACACACACACACACACACGGTGAGTTCTGGTGACACACACAGTGTTCTGGTGACATACAGTGCTCTGGTGACATACAGTATTCTGGTGACACACACACATACAGTGTTCTGGTGACACACACACACACACACACACACACACACACACACAGGAGAGCTTTCTGAAAAAAATGGAGACAGAGCTTTCTGTGAAATTAGAAAAGAGGTTGGAGAAGGAGAAGAATTGGGAGGCACAAGTCGAAACTGCAGTAGCCAGCATAAGGGTCCTAGAAGATGAGGTAAACAGGCTGAAGCGAGTTACAGGGGCACTGACCAGAGAAGATACAGCATATGAAGCTGAGAGGCCGAACAGGAAGGAAGGAGACATGAATTATGCTAAGGTCACATCAGCCTGCCAAGAAGGGCCAAGGAATGAAAGGAGAGAGCAGCTGGGTGCAGATGGAGAGGGTGATAGGTCAAATGCAGAGGCACAACCATGTTACTAAGAGCCACTGGAAAAAAACAAGGGAGAAAATGACCACGTACAGACAGGAACCAGAGTCACAGAGGGAGAGGCAATGGGAGGAGGAAAGGGCAAAATCAGTGTTTATCCATGGGCTTCAGGAGAGAGAGGAGAGGACACACACTGAAAGACGGCAGGCAGAAAGAAAGGAGATTGAGAACATCATCATGGAAATAGATGAAGAAGACATGGACGAGATTGTAAATTTTCAGAGAATAGGGGGGGGTACCTGAAGGCGAGAAAATGACCGATCAAGCTGATTCTCAGGACAGAAACAGTGCAGAACAGGATCCTCCAAGAGAAATCACGGTTGAAGTACTTGGAAGAGTACAAGAGGGTGTTCGTAGACAGAGACAGAACACAAACAGAACGACAGCAGCTCAGGGAGAGGACAAAAAAGTGAAAGGAGCTAGGAAAGGAAACAAGGACAGAACCAGCAGAGGTCAATCAGAGCAAGACAGAGCAGCAAGGGCAAGCACATACAGAACCATCCTCAGAACCCCCCAACCTATCACACCATCCCAACACAAACTACAATCCATACTCACAGCTTCCACCCAACACCCAGCTATAGAATCCCACAGTATGCTACCAGGTCTCTCACCCTCACAGGCCCCCCAAACCACAGTGTTCGAGAGGAAACTGAAGGTATGGTATACAAACGCTGATGGAATAAAAAATAAGTAGGAGGAGTGGCACAAAAGAGTCAAAGAGGCAGCATCGGACATCATAGCTCTCACAGAAACCAGATCCTGAGAAAAGACAGAGGGAACAGCAGGGGTGGAGGAGTGGCACTGCTGATCAAAAACCGATGGAATTTTGATGAGCTGGAGAGAGGAGACATAGCAGGAACGCTTCACTCTGGAGGCCCCAAAGTGGTAATTGCAGTGATGTATAACCCACCACAGAACAGCAGGAGGCTAAGGAAAGAGTATGATGAGAGCAATAGAGCGATGGTTGACAAACTGGCTGCAGTGGCCAGAAGAGCTCATGCATGCAGGGCAAAGCTCCTGATCATGGGTGACTTTAACCACAAGGAAATCGATTGGGAGAACTTGGAGCCACATGGGGGCCAAGATACATGGAGGGCTAAGATGATGGAGGTGGTACTGGAAAACTTCATGTACCAACATGTGAGGGAAAAGTTCAACAGATAGGAGTAGTGAGCGAGTATATGGTAACGATAGTTTGATTGCCAGCTGCTTGTTAAGATAGGGTAAGTCTAGCTCCCGCTATCCCCCCCTTTTCCCCCCACCCCGAAAGGTGACGTGTGGGGCTCCGGCCAAACAGTAATCACTCGACTCACAGCTCCCAGCACAACTCTTGGAATGACAGAGCAGGTCACCTGCCAACCAATGAGAAGTGTTGAAGGAGAAGGACTTTTGCAAAAGTCCGGAGACGTCGCTTTTTTGGATCTACCTACCTGATTAACTGTAGGCGACAGCAGACAACCCCTCATCTTTGTAGTGGTAAAGAACCTGCTTTCCTGTCATCTGGACTGACTATTCAAGGCTATAGGCTGTGTGAAGAACTAGCCATTGGGTTGTCACCAACACCTGTGATCCCCCCCCCCACATCATCAGTAACGGCTACAATTTCTACAAGACGGTGTCAACCTCCACCAGACACCCCAGTCTAACTGTACATATTAGCGTTGAATTCAAATATCATTTTTTCATTTCATTTTTCATTTTTCTTTCAAATAGGATATACCTTCATGTTTCACTGTTTTATTTTTGCATTAATAAATAATAAAGTGTTTATCTTTGTGAATTATTATATCTTTTTCTATTCATTAATTTTCCTGACGAGGAGCCAGCCTTGGTAATACTGTCTGAAGTTGTTACGGGGCTGAGTAAGCCTTCACACAACACATAAGGAACACTACAGGAGAGAGATGAGAGGATGAACCAGCAAGACTGGACCTAGTATTCACCTTGAGTACTGCAGATATTGAGGTCATCACATATGAAAGACCCCTTGGGGCCAATGATCATGTGGTTTTAAGCTTCGAATACACAGTAGAGCTACAAGTGCAGGGGAAGCAGGAAGGCCAGGGTGAATGAAGCCAGACTACAAGAAAGGGGACTACACGGGAATGAGGAACTTCCTGAACGGGGTTCAGTGGGACAGAGAACTGGCAGGGAAGCTAGTTAATGAGATGATTGAATATGTAACAACAATGTGCAAGGAGGCTGAGGAGAGGTTTGTACCCAAGGGTAACAGGAATAATGAAAAAGCCAGGATGAGCCCATGGATCACCCAAAGGCAGGGAGGCAAAAACCAAGTGTGCTAGGGAATGGAAGAAATATAGAAGGCAAAGGACCCAGGAGAATAAGGAGAGCAGTTGTAGAGCCTGAAATGAATATGCACAGATAAGAAGGGAGGCCCAACGACAATATGAAAACGACATAGCAGCGAAAGCCAAATCTGACCCGAAGCTGTTACACAGCCTCATCAGGAGGAAAACAACAATCAAGGACTAGGTAATCAGGCTAAGGAAGGAGGAGAGACAGCAAGAAATGACCATGAAGTATGTGAGGAACTCAAGAGATTCAAAGGAGTGTTCACAGAGGAGACAGAAGGGGCTCCAGAAAGACGGAAAGGTGGGGTACACCACCAAATGCTGGACACAGTACACACCACCGAGGAAGAAGTGAAGAGGCTTCTGAGTGAGCTAGATACCTCAAAGGCAATGGGGCCGGATAACATCTCTCCATGGGTCCTGAGAGAGGGAGCAGAGGCGCTATGTGTACCCCTAACAACAATATGCAATACATCTATCGAAACAGGGAGATTGCCCGAGGCATGGAAGACAGCAAATGTAGTCCCAATCTTTAAAAAAGGAGACAGACATGAAGCACTAAACAGACAGGTGTCACTGACATGTATAGTATGCAAAGTCATGGAGAAGATTATCAGGAGAAGAGTGGTGGAACACCTAGAAGGGAATGATCTCATCAACAGCAGCCAACGTGGTTTCAGGGATGGGAAATCTTGTGTCACAAACCTGCTGGAGTTCTATGACATGGTGACAGCAGAAAGACAAGAGAGAGAGGGGTGGGTGGATTGCATTTTCTTGGACTGCAAGAAGGCGTTTGACACAGATCCACACAAGAGATTAGTGCAAAAACTGGAGGACCTAGCAGGGATAACAGGGAAGGCACTATAATGGATCAGGGAATACTTGTCAGGAAGACAGCAGCGAGTCATGGTACATGGCGAGGTGTCACAGTGGGCACCTGTGACCAGCAGGGTCCCACAGGGGTCAGTCCTAGGACCAGTGCTGTTTCTGGTATTTGTGAACGACATGACGGAAGGAATAGACTCCGAAGTGTCCCTGTTTGCAGATGACGAAGTTGATGAGAAGAATTCATTTGAACGAAGACCAGGCAGAACTACAAAGGGATCTGGACAGGCTGCAGACCTGATCCAGCAATTGGGTCCTGGAGTTCAACCCCACCAAGTGCAAAGTCATGAAGATTGGGGAAGAGCAAAGAAGACCACAGACGGAGTACAGTCTAGGAGACCAGAGACTACAAACTTCTTTCAAGGAAAAAGATCTTGGGGTGAGTATAACACCAGGCACATCTCCTGAAATGCACATCAACCAAATAACTGCTGCAGCATATGGGCGCCTAGCAAACCTCATGACAGCATTCCGGCATCTTAATAAGGAATCGTTCAGGACCCTGTACACCGTGTACGTTAGGCCCCTATTGGAGTATGTGGCACCAGTTTGGAACCCACACCTAGCCAAGCACGTAAAGAAACTAGAGAAAGTGCAGAGGTTTGCAACAAGACTATTCCCAGAGCAAAGAGGTATGTCCTACGAGGAGAGGTTAAGGGAAATCAACCTGACGACACTGGAGGACAGGAGAGATAGAGGGGACATACCGACATAAAATACTGAGAGGAATTGACAAGGTGGACAAAGACAGGATGTTCCAAAGATGGGACACAGCAACAAGGGGACACAGTTGGAAGTTGAAGACACAGATGAATTACAGGGATGTTAGGAAGTATTTCTTCAGCCACATTATTATTATTATAATCAAGGGGGAAGCACTAAACCCGTAGGATTATACAGCGCCTATGGGGGGATGGAAGGCATTCAGGCTTAATTCAGGGAACTGGAGCACAGATCCAATTCCCTAGATCAAGAGCCCCTCACCAGCGTCAAGGAGCCTTCCTTGAGGGGATTCTTCAGCCACAGAGTAATCAGGAAGTGGAATAGTTTGGGAAGCGATGTAGTGGATGCTGGATACATACATAGCTTTAAGCAGAGGTACAATAAAGCTCACGGTTCAGGGAGAGTGACCTAGTAGCGACCAGTGAAGAGGCATGGCCAGGAGCTTGGACTCTGCCCCTGCAACCTCAACTAGGTGAGTACAACTAGGTGAGTACAACTAGGTGAGTACACACACACACACAGTATTCTGGTGATACACACACACAGTGCTCTGGTGGCAAAAACACACACTGTTCTGATGACACACACAGTATTCTTGTGACACACAAACACACACGATTCAGCAGCATACAAGAGGGTGTTCCTAGACCGAGACAGACCAAAAACAGAACGACAGCAGCTGAGGGAGAGGACACAAAAGCCAAACGAGCTAGGTAGAGAGACATGGACAGAATCAGCAGAGGACAACCAGTGCAGGGGAGACTAACAAGAGCAAGCACACACAGAACCATTCCCAGAACCCTACATCCAATCACGCTATCCCAACACAGACCACAATCCACACGCACAGCTTCCACCCACACTATGCTGTAGAATTCCGCAGTGCACTGCAAGGACCCCCACCCCCAGAGACCCCCCCCCACAACACAGTGCTGGAGAGGAAACTGAAGGTATGGTATACCAGTGCTGATGGAATAACAAATAAGTGGGAGGAGTGGCACGAAAGAGTCAAAGCGGCATCATAGCCCTCAAAGAAACCAAGCTCACAGAGATGATAACAGATACCATCTTTCCAACATGATATCAGATCCTGAGGAAAGACAGAGGGAACAGAAGGGGTGTAGGAGTGGCACTGCTGATCAAAAACCGATGGGATTTTGATGAGCTGGAGAGAGGAGACACAGGAGAAGCAAAAGATTACATAGTACTAACGCTTCAGTCTGGGGGTCCCAAGGTGGCAATTGCTGTGATGTATAACCCACCACAGAACAGCAGGAGGCCGAGGCAAGAGTATGATGAGAGTAATAGAGCGATGGGTTGACACACTAGCAGAAATGGCCAGAAGGGTTCATGCGAGCAGGGCAAAGCTACTGATCATGGATGACTTCAACCACAAGGATATCGTCTGGGAGAACTTGGATCCACATGGGGGCCAAGAAATATGTAGGCCTAAGATGATGGAGGTGGTACTGGAAAACCTCATGTGAAAGCTAAGATACATGTGCAACAACTGGTTATCTTTATTGTAGACGTTTCGCCATCCAGTGACTTTATCAATACAGATTCCAGGACATAATTAGAAGACAGAAGAACTATATACAAAAGATGAGGTAATCAGTCCCTCAACCTTGGAGTTGGTGTTGAGAGCATCACGGCGCTCTCAATACCCTAGAGAACCCTAGAGAAAGTGCAAAGGTTTGCAACAAGACTAGTCCCGGAGTTAAGAGGTATGTCCTACGAGGAGAGGTTAAGGGAAATCGATCTGACGACACTGAAAGACAGGAGAGATAGGGGGAATATGATAACGAGATATAAAATGCTGAGAGGTATAGACAAGGTGGACAGAGACAGGATGTTCCAGAGATGGGACACAGCAACAAGGGGTCACAGATGGAAGCTGAAGACTCAGATGAACCACAGGGATCTTAGGAAGTATTTCTTCAGTCACAGAGTTGTCAGGAAGTGGAATAGCCTTGGTAGTGATGCAGTGGAGGCAGGATCCATACATGGCTTTAAGAAGAGGTATGATAAAGGTCACGGAGCGGAAAGTGTGACTGGGTAGCGGCCAGTTGAAGAGGCGGGGCCAGGAGCTGTGAATCGACCCCCACAACCACAACTAGGCGAGTACACACACACACACACACACACACAGTGTTTTGGTGAACAAACACACAGTGTTCTTGTGAGAGTGTTTTTGTGACACAGTGTTCTGGTGACAGTGTTCTGGTCACACACGGTGTTCTGGTGACACACGGCGTTCTAGTGACACACGGCGTTCTGGTGACACACACTGTTCTGGTGACGCACAGTGTTCTGGTGACGCACAGTGTTCTGGTGACACACAGTGTTCTGGTGACACACAGTGTTCTGGTGACACACAGTGTTCTGGTGACACAGTGTTCTGGTGACACACACACACACTGTTCTGACACACAGTGTTCTGATGACACACACACACACAGTGTTCTGGTGACACACAGTGTTCTGATGACACACAGTGTTCTGGTAACACACAGTGTTCTGGTGACACACAGTGTTCTGGTGACACACAGTGTTCTGGTGACACACAGTGTTCTGGTGACAGTGTTCTGGTCACACACAGTGTTCTGGTAACACACAGTGTTCTGGTGACACACAGTGTTCTGGTAACACACAGTGTTCTGGTGACACACAGTGTTCTGGTGACACACAGTGTTCTGGTGACACACAGTGTTCTGGTGACAGTGTTCTGGTCACACACGGTGTTCTGGTGACACACGGCGTTCTAGTGACACACGGCGTTCTGGTGACACACACTGTTCTGGTGACGCACAGTGTTCTGGTGACGCACAGTGTTCTGGTGACACACAGTGTTCTGGTGACACACAGTGTTCTGGTGACACACAGTGTTCTGGTGACACACAGTGTTCTGGTGACACACAGTGTTCTGGTGACACACAGTGTTCTGATGACACACAGTGTTCTGGTAACACACAGTGTTCTGATGGCACACAGTGTTCTGGTGACACACAGTGTTCTGGTAACACACAGTGTTCTGGTGACACACAGTGTTCTGGTGACACACAGTGTTCTGGTGACACACAGTGTTCTGGTGACACACAGTGTTCTGGTGACACACAGTGTTCTGGTGACACACAGTGTTCTGGTGACACACAGTGTTCTGATGACACACAGTGTTCTGGTGACACACAGTGTTCTGGTGACACACAGTGTTCTGGTGACACACAGTGTTCTGGTGACACACAGTGTTCTGGTGACACACAGTGTTTTCGTTTTACTGGTAATGTTTGCTAATATTGTTTTTATTTTTCCGTAGGTAAGTTTCAACATGGTGGGATCATCGTCCCTGGAAGCTGCAGTAAGTACCCTGTGTTGTGCATGATGCGTATTGCAGCTCTGTCGCTCACCCGGAGTGACCAACAGTGTGTCAAACACTCATCAGTGTGTCAAACACTCATCAGTGTGTCACACGCTCATCAGTGTGTCACACACTCATAAGTGTGAGGGTTGGCACCCCTCACACAACTGAGGGTGCCAACCTAAGGTTAAGACACAGCTGCATACATTTGTGTTCCACTTACGTCTGTTTCTTCTCATGTCTAGTTCTGTGTGTTTCACTTGTGCCTGTGTCTTCTTGCATACTTCTGTGTATTCCTTTTTTCTCTGCAGTTGACCTCACTGTGTATACGTCTGTGAATATTTCAAGCGTCACTGTATTCATCGTGTAAACATTTGCGAGTACCTGCTGTATGTTGTCTTCTGTGTATGTACACAAGAGTATCGCCTCTGTGGAATATTTGACAGCTTACTGTGAGAGAGGTGATGTGCTCATGCATAACCCTGCATACCAAAGATGGCTGGATACCGAGTTAATGTATGTCAACAGTGTTGTCTACCAGTTGTAGTGGATTGGGTAAAAATAAATAAATATTTATGTGATATCGTGGTTCCCTGGAGAAGCTGCGGAAATGCTTCCTGGCTCACCCCTGACACGTTCTGTACACTCTCAGCCGCGTCTTTGTCTTTCCCTCATAAGATCCTCTTTCTACCATCGTATGTTTTGTCGTCCTAAGTTTATGTCGCTAAAATACCTGAAGTTTTATTTAACGCATATGTGTTTAGTTTACTGAGATATATGGCCCATCCTAGTTTAGTTTATTGAGAAATATGGGCTATTCGTTCTTGATTTATTGAGATATATGACCCATCCGTGGTTGGTTATCTTCTACAACCCTATTGTTAACCTCTGAGCTAATTCTTGGATATCATGTACTTCCACAAGAGCCCCCCCATCAATGATGATAACGTCACCTTGGTTCTGGCTCCAGTAAGTATTCATCCTTCAGCCTCTGAATCAGACTGCACACGAGTTAATACTTACACATGAGTTTAGCCTGCCAGGGCAAAATGTTACCGCAATGAACGTCTCTAACTCTCCATATTTTTCACTTTCCACATAGTCATCTGTATTTGATGTAATTTCCCTATTTGAAATATATGCGGAACTGTCATGTGAACAACCATCATCACCGTCTGTCCGACGTCTCGCACGATAATCCCTAGGAATACCTATCTCTGAGTGGATGAAGTGTGTCCAGATCAAAAAACAAGTTCTCTGACTTGGGTTCAGAACGTCAACAGGTATGCATAATTTAATGTTGTCAGTGAACCTGTACGGTAACTCGTGGATCATAACATTAACCAATACCCTAAACAAAAAATGAACGCTCGGCAAATTCTTCATCAGTTAGAGATAAGACATAAGATAAGATTTCGTTCGAATTTTTAACCCCGGAGGGTTAGCCACCCAGGATAACCCAAGAAAGTCAATGCGTCATCGAGGACTAACTTATTTCCATTGGGGTCCTCAATCTTGTCCCCCAGGATGCGACCCACACCAGTCGACTAACATCCAGGTACCTATTTGATGCTAGTGAACAGGACAACAGGTGCAAGGAAACGTGTCGAAATGTTTCCACCCCCCGGGAATCGAACCAGTGGGAGCTTTAGCCACCAGGCCACCGGGCGCATGGCAATTCTGTCATCTCAGCTCAAGTATTCTTGTGTGAAGGTTCAAGTACATGTTGAACCAAACTGTGTGTTCCAGTAATTTCTGAATATTTTCCTGGGTAGACCGAAAAGTGACCAGGGAGGACGCGACGACTTCCGATGTCCCCCGTTAGCTGAACACCTGCTCGGCCCCTGGGCGATTCATACCGTTGGTTTCCTCAGTGAGCTCAGTTCTAGGCTCTTCGAAACCACCAGAGGCCCAAAAGTTGAAACTTTGCTTTTTTTTTTTTTGTTTTTTTTTTTTTTTGCTCCTCAGCGTGGCGATCCAGAGAACCAAAAGCCTTCTCCATTTTATTTACATATACACAGCTAATAATTTCCGTCAGAGGACATCACTTTATACTCGTCATGAAGACCAGTAAAAGGAGACACAAAAGTAAGAATACGATGTTTTATTGATAATACTTCGCCCAAACGGTCGGCTTTATCAAGTCACAAACAGATCTGTTTGTGGCTTCATAAAGTCCACTGTATGGGCAAAACGTTGTCAATAACAGATCGCAATATACTGTACTTGTGTCTTCTTTTCCATCTTGTCGGTATTTTATACATTTTATCTCCGAAGACGAGTACAATACTGAAGCTTTTCTTTTTCTCTTAAATATTAGTAATTTTTTACCAACATTTCTCTACGTCTAACTACCTGCCATTTTATTTCACCAAAAACCTGTTTTGTATAACATTTTATCAAGTTTTAATACTAATCTACACAACAATAATTTAGTAAAGACGTAAAAATATAAAGAACAATGAATTTAAAAAAAGAGGCATAAACTTATTGGATTTTAAATGTGATAAAGATAAGAAACAAGTGAGCGGCAGCTGGACGCCAGGAGCCTCCTGAGGTAAGAACGAAAATTGACAAAAAAATTCAATAGCCAGTCCCGTTATAGCAGTTCAATAGGAGACCAATTTTCAGAAAACGCGAGAAGGAAAACAAAGATAAAAAATGTAAGGGGGAAAAAAAGCGAGTGAGCCAGGAGATGAGAACCTTTACAGCAGTGAAAAGTGGATGTGAAAGACGGAAGACGGAGGTGGAAATTGATGATGAACTCCCGCCATAGACAGTGTAAGAGAAGTGAGCTAGCAAGAGGTGCTGACATTCATGACGCAACCTTTTCACGTGACATCTTCAGTACGCTAACTGCATGACTGAAGTGCGTGTGTGTGTGTGTGTGTGTGTGTGTGTGTGTGTGTGTGTGTGTGTGTACTCACCTATTTGTACTCACCTATTTGTGGTTGCAGGGGTCGAGTCTTAGCTCCTGGCCCCGCCTCTTCACCGGTTGCTACTGGGCCCTCTCTCTCCCCGCTCCATGAGCTTTATCAAACCTCGTCTTAAAACTGTGTATGGTTCCTGCCTCCACTACGTTATTTTCTAGGCTATTCCACTGCCTTACAACTCTATGACTGAAGAAATACTTCCTAATATCTCTCTGACTCATTTGTGTCTTCAACTTCCAACTGTGGCCACTTGTTTCTGTGTCCCCTCCCTGGAACATCCTGTCTTTGTCCACCTTGTCTATTCCACGCAGTATTTTATATGTCGTTATCATGTCTCCCCTGACCCTCCTGTCCTCCAGTGTCGTCGGGCCGATTTCCCTTAATCTTTCTTCATAGGACATTTATGTGTGTGTGTATATGTGTATGTGTGTGTTAGTTACCATTTTGTCCTAGGCACATGTTGATTAGACACTAGGCCTGTTGTGTGTGTGTGTGTGTGTGTGTGTGTGTGTGTGTGTGTGTGTGAGTTTGTGTATGAGTGTGTGTGTGTGTGTGAGTTTGTGTATGAGTGTGTGTGAGTGTGAGTGTGAGTGTGAGTGTGAGTGTGAGTGTGTGTGTATGAGTGTGTATGAGTGAGTGTGTGTGTGTGTGTGTATGAGTGAGTGTGTGTGTGTGTGTGTGTGTGTGTGTATGAGTGAGTGTGTGTGTGTGTGTACTCAATTGTGGTTGCAGGGATCGAGTCATAGCTCCTGGCCCTGCCTCTTCACTGGTCGCCACTAGGTCCACTCTCTCCCTGTTCCACGAGCTTTATCATACCTCTTCTTAAAGCTATGTATGGTACCTGCCTCCACTACATGACTCTCCAGACTATTCCACTTCCTGACAACTAAACGACTGAAGAAATACTTCCTAACATCCCTGTGACTCATCTGAGTCTTCAACTTCCCTTGTTGCTGTGTCCCATCTCTGAAACATCCTGTTCTTATCCACCTTGTCAAATCCTTTCAGTTATCATGTTGTCCCTATCCCCCCTGTCCTCCAGTGCAGTGTCGTCAGGTCGATTTCCCTTTACCTCTCCTCGTAGGACATGCCCCTTAGCTCCGGGACTAGTCTCGCTGCAAACCTTTGCAAATTCTCTCGTTTCCCGACGCGCTTGGCCAGGTGTTGGTTCCAAACAGGAGCTGCATACTCCAATATGGGCCTCATGTACACGGTGTGCGGGGCCCGGAATGACTCCTTACTGAAATACCGGAATGCTACTCTTAGGTTTGCTAGTCGCCCATATGCTGGAGCAGTTAATTGGTAGACATGCGCCTTAGATGTGCTCGGTATTATACACACTCAAGATCCTTTTCCTTGAGTGAGGTTTGTAGTCTTTGGCCCCCTAGACTGTCCTCTGTCTGCGGTCTTCTTTCCCCTTCCCCGATCTTCATGACTTTGCACTTGGTGGGATTGAACTCCAGGAGCCAGTTGCGGACTAAGCCTGCAGAATATCCAGATCCCTCTGTAGTCCTGCCTTGTCCTCCTCCGACTGAATTTTTTTCATTAACTTCACACTGTCTGCAAACAGGGATACTTCTGACTCTATTCCTTCTGTCCTAGGACTGACCCGTGGAACCCCGCTCGTTACAGGCGCCCACTCTGAAACTTCTTCACATACCACGACTCGCTGATGCTTTCTCGTCAGGTATTCTCTCATCCACTGCAGCGCTTTCCTTGTTATACCTGCCTGTTCCTCCAGCTTTTGCACTAATCATTTGTATGGAACTGTGTCAAAAGCCTTCTTGCAGTCCAAGAAAACGCAATCTACCCACCCCTCTCTTTCTCTTGTCTTACTGCTGTCACCTTGTACTCACCTATTTGTACTCACCTATTTGTGGTTGCAGGGGTCGAGTCACAGCTCCTGGCCCCGCCTCTTCACTGATTGCTACTAGGTCCTCTCTCTCCCTGCTCCATGAGCTTTATCATACCTCGCCTTAAAACTATGTATGGTTCCCGCCTCCACTACTTCACTTTCTCGACCACTCTCCTCCTGATAATCTTCTCCATGACTTTGCACTCAAGGGATGTGTGTGTGTGTCTGTGTGTGTGTCTGAGTGTGTGTGTCTGTGTGTGTGTCTGAGTGTGTGTGTCTGTGTGTGTGTCTGAGTGTGTGTGTCTGTGTGTGTGTCTGTGTGTGTGTGTACTCACCTAGTTGAGGTTGCAGGGGTCGAGTCCAAGCTTGTGTGAGTGTGTGTGTGTACTCACCTAATTGTACTCTTAGTTGAGGTTGAAAGGGTCGAGTCCAAGCTCCTGGCCCCGCCTCTTCACTGGTCGTGAGCTTTATTATACCTCTGCTTAAAGCTTTGTATGGATCCTGCCTCCACTACATCGCTTCCCAAACTATTCCACTTCCTGACTACTCTGTGGCTGAAGAAATACTTCCTAACATCCGTGTGATTCATCTGTGTCTTCAACTTCCAACTGTGTCCCCTTGTTGCTGTGTCCCATCTCTGGAACACCCTGTCTTTGTCCACCTTGTCAATTCCTCTCAGTAATTTGTATGTCGTCATCATGCCCCCCCTATCTCTCCTGTCCTCCAGTTAGACATACCTCTTAGCTCTGGGACTAGTCTTGTTGCAAAATTTTGCACTTTCTGTAGCTTCTTTACGTGCTTGGCTAGGTGTGGGTTCCAGACTGGTGCCGCATACTCCAATATGGGCTTAATGTACACGGTGTACAGGGTCCTGAACGATTCCTTATTAAGATGTCGGAATGCTGTTCTGAGGTTTGCTAGGCGCCCATATGCAGCAGCAGTAATTTGGTTGATGTGTGCTTCAGGAGATGTGCCTGGTGCTATACTCACCCCAAGATCTTTTTCCTTGAGTGAGGTTTGTAGTCTCTGGCCCCTAGACTGTATTCCGTCTGCGGCCTTCTTTGCCCTTCCCCAATCTTCATGACTTTGCACTTGGTGGGGTTGACCTCTAGGAGCCAATTGCTGGATCAGGTCTGCAGCCTGTCCAGATCCCTTTGTAGTTCTGCCTGGTCTTCGATCGAATGAATTCTTCTCTTAAACTTCACGTCATCTGCAAACAGGGACACTTCGGAGTCTATTCCTTCCGTCATGTCGTTCACAAATACCAGAAACAGCATTGGTCCTAGGACTGACCCCTGTGGATCCCCGCTGGTCACAGGTGCCCACTGTGACACCTCGCCACGTCCCATGACTCGCTGCTGTCTTCATGACAAGTATTCCCTGATCCATTGTAGTGCCTTCCCTGTTATCCCTGCTTGGTCCTCCAGTGTTTGCACTAATCTCTTGTGTGGAACTGTGTCAAACACCTTGCAGTCCAAGAAAATGCAATCCACCCACCCCTCTCTTTGTCTTACTGCTGTCACCATGTCATAGAACTCCAGTAGGTTTGTGACACAGGATTTCCCATCCCTGAAACTATGTTGGCTGCTGTTGATGAGATCATTCCTTTCTAGGTGTTCCACCACTCTTCTCCTGATAATCTTCTCCATGATTTTGCATACTATACATGTCAGTGACAGTGGTCTGTAGTTTAATGGTTCATGTCTGTCTCCTTTTTTAAAGATTGGGACTACATTTGCTGTCTTCCATGCCTCGGGCAATCTCCCTGTTTCGATAGATGTATTGAATATTGTTGTTAGGGGTACACATAGCGCCTCTGCTCCCTCTCTCAGGACCCATTGAGAGATGTTATCCGGCCCCATTGCCTTTGAGGTATCTAGCTCACTCAGAAGCCTCTTCACTTCTTCCTCGGTTGTGTACTGTGTCCAGCACTTGGTGGTGTACCCCACCTCTCCGTCTTTCTGGAGCCCCTTCTGTCTCCTCTTCTTTGAGTTCCTCACATACTTCACGGCCATTTCTTGTTGTCTCTCCCCCTTCCTTCCTTAGCCTGATTACCTGGTCCTTGTCTGTTGTTTTCCTCCTGATGTGGCTGTATAACAGCTTCGGGTGAGATTTGGCTTTCGCTGCTATGGCGTTTTCATATTGTGGTTGGACCTCCCTTCTTATCTGTGCACATCCATTTCCGGCTCTACGACTGCTCTCCTTATTCTCCTGGGTCCTTTGCCTTCTACATTTCTTCCATTCCCTAGCACACTTGGTTTTTGCCTCCCTGCACCTTTGGGTGAACCATGGGCTCATCCTGGCTTTTTCATTATTCCTGTTACCCTTGGGTACAAACCTCTCCTCAGCCTCCTTGCACATGGTTGTTACATATTCCATCATCTCATTAACTGGCTTCCCTGCCAGTTCTCTGTCCCACTGAACCCCGTTCAGGAAGTTCCTCATTCCCGTGTAGTCCCCTTTCTTGTAGTTTTGCTTCATTCGCCCTGGCCTTCCTGCTTCCTCCTCCACTTGTAGCTCTACTTTGTATTCGAAGCTTAAAACTACATGATCGCTGGCCCTAAGGGGTCTTTCATATGTGATGTCCTCAATATCTGCAGTACTCAAAGTGAATACTAGGTCCAGTCTTGCCGGTTCATCCTCTCCTCTCTCTCTTGTAGTGTCCCTTACGTGTTGGTACACGAAGTTTTCCAGTACCACCTACATCTTAGCCCTCCATGTATCTTGGCCCCCATGTGGCTCCAAGTTGTGTGTGTGTCTGTGTGTGTATGTGAGTGTGTGTGTGTGTGTACTCACCTAGTTGTGATTGCAGGGGTCGATTCACAGCTCCTGTCCCCGCCTCTTGACTGGTCGCTACTGGGTCATTCATCCTGCTCTATGAGCTTTGTCATACCTCTTCTTGAAGCTATGTAGGGATCCTGTATCCACTACATCACTTCCCAAACTTTTCCACTTCCTGACAACTTTGTGACTGAAGAAATACTTCCTAACATCCCTGTGATTCATCTCAGTTTCAACTTCCAACTGACCCCGTGTTGCTGTGTCCCATCTCTGGAACATTCTGTCTGTCCACCATGTCAATTCCTCTCAGTATTTTATGTCGTTATCATATCCACCTTATCTCTCGTGTCTTCCAGTGTCTTCAGGTCGATTTCCCTTAACCTTTCTTTGTAGGACATACCCCTTAGCTCCGGCACTTTCTTTAGTCTCCTTACGTGCATGGCTAGGTGTGGGTTCCAAACTGGTGCTGCATACTCCAATATGAGCCTAACGTAAACAGTGTACAGGGTCCTGAACGATTCCTTATCAAGATGTCGAAATGCTGTTCATAGGTTTGCTAGGCACCCTCATTCTGCAGCAGTTATTTGGTTAATGTGCGCTTCAGGAGATGTGCCTGGTGTTATACTCACCCAAAGATCTTTTTCTTTGAGGTTTGTAGTCTCTGGCCCCCTAGAATGTACTCCGTCTGCGGTCTTCTTTGCCCTTCCCTAATCCTCATGACTTGCACTTGGTGGGGTTAAACTCCAAGAGCCAGTTGCTGGACCAGGCCTGCAGCCTGTCCAGGTCTCTTTGTAGTTCTGTCTTGTCCTCGTCCAATTGGATTCTTCTCATCAACTTCACATCATCTGCAAACAGGCCCTGGTGGCCACCAGGGGCTCTGGTGGCCTGGTGGTTAAAGCTCTCGCTTCACACAGCGAGGACCTGGGTTCGATTCCCAGCCAGAGTTGAAACATTGGACGTGTTCCTTTCCACAGGTTGTCTATGTTCCCCATCAGTAAAATGGGTACCTGGGTGTTAGTCGACTGGTGTGGGTGGCATCCTGGGACAAAACTGACCTAATTTGCGGGAAATGTTCAGCATAACAAGCTGCTTTCTATATAGTTGTATGTCACTGATGTCAACTAGGTCTGTATACCTTGTACATGTACTTGTAGTAAAGATATTATTATATTATTATTATTAGTCTATCCCTTTCCACCTTACGATGTATTCTAAGTGTTTACGTCATTATCAGGTCTTACCTGATTCCTCTTATCGTCACCTAGTTATTTATGGTCTCTTCCTGGTTATCTCCCTTAGGCCTTGTACAAGTCTCTCTGCAGACCTCTGCACTTTCTCCTATTTTTTTTAATTGTTTTATCAGGCGAGGGTTTCATGCTAGTGCTACATCCTCGAAAAGAGGTTTGACATGTCGTGAATGACTTACTGTTGAGATTCCTGAAAGCTAATTTTACATTCTCAGAATTGTTACAGACATTATGCATTACGCAGGCGATATATTCAGCATTGTGTTCTCCTCTTAGATCTTTCTTCTTGAGTGAAGTCAGCAGCTTTTGCCTATTGAATCTTCACATTGACTTACTGTAGATTTTAGCTGGATGTCTGGAAAGTGGTCGTGCACCCACCTGCAGAATTCACCTTCCACCTTCTGAGTCAGCTGTTTCCAGATGACTCAGAAGGTTCACCTCACACTTATGTGCATGGTGTCCAGTGTTTATTTATATATCCCTTCCCTTATACTCTCTGGTGTTGTCTGTGTTCCACCAAGAACGCCTTAAATTCTTTGTTCAGCTCCTCGAAGACTTCCTTGTCGTTTCCTGAAAGTTCTCCCCCTCCTCCTTTCTTTAGTCTCATTTCCTGGTATTTTATGTTGACTTTCTTATGTGGCTGTTAAACACTTCGTGATCAGATTTGGCTTTAACAGCCAAGTCATTCTCGGTGTGCTGCTGATCTTATCACTCTGGCATATTCATTTCTGGATCTTCTGATCGTTTTATTTTTTATACTTCAAATTCTCAATTTACTCCATGTACCTGCGCACTCGGTTTTTATATTTTGCATCTTCTGTAAACAACAAACTTTTGTTTTTTACCACTGCTTCCTCTTCTAAATATGAAGTTCTCAATATCTTCGCATTTCCTGGCGATGATGTTGAGAACTTCATCTGACTCGCTAACTTTCCTTCAAGTGTCCTTTAACACTGTACTTTATTCAAGAATGTTCTTCCCCTCGTGCTTAGTTTTCTCTTCCAAAATCCGGTTACTCGTCTCTCCTCCTTCTCGGATATTCTTCTCTTACGTTGTTTTCCACTAGGTATTAGGAGCTCAGTGCTGTATCTTCGCTACTTACCAGAGGCCTCTTATACTGTTTTTGCCTACGTCATATGAACTTACGTTAATACAAAACTCAGTCTTACCTTTTTATTCCTTGTTCTCTTCTATTCTCTTCATTCTTTAGTACGATTGTTTCATGCTGTAGTAGGCTTGTTTCTTCACGCTGTAGAGGCCAGTTTCTTTTTGTATTAAGCTTGTTTCATGCTGTAATAGGCTTGTTTCTTCATACTGTAATAAGCCTGTTTCTTCATGCTGTATTATGCCTATTTCTTCGTGCTGTAGTAAGCCTGTTTGTTCATGCTGTAGCAGGCTTATTTCTTCATGTACAGCATGGCGTACACCTACACAACCATTCTCACTAATTTGTCAACCTCCTTTTATAAGTAATGGGCGTATCTAATAAACTACCATGAATGTACATTAATCATGAGGGGCACAATGTTGACTAGCAACATCTATCCATATAACTTGCTCTCAAAAAACCATAAACCACTGGACGGCTATGAGAGATATAGGTGAGTGTTTATCTTGAGATCATAACCTGGAGTTTCACGAGTTTAAACTTGTCTTAAACTGGCGTTTATTTTAGGCAGATTTCAGTCTTGGAGAACTGAACTAAGAATACAAGTACCAGAACTTCTTGGCACTAAACCCCGTCAATGTACTACTGGGTTCATCCTATCATTCCAAAGACAGAACCTGATTGTCTTCCATTTCCCAGGTGCTGTCTATCACAGGTTCAGTGCTTCAACACTAATAATAATAATTATAAACGACTACCATCGTTTAGATGAGCTATATATTCCGTACAGAATGTTAGTCTAGCAATAGAGTGACACACCAAGCTTACAGCTACGGGAAACGAGGGTGGTGAGAGGTAAGTCATGATCAGGTGAGGCTGTATTGCACAGCCTCGCACCATGATGCTGTGTACTGCCTGTGATCAGCCCTTCTAGCTTTTCCCTCAATTATCTATTTTACGGTTGTACATGACATCTACGTAATCAACAGTTGTGCGTGACATCAACATTAACAGTTGTACATGACATGTACGTAATCAGATGTTGTACATGACATCAACATAACAAATACATAACCAACAATTGTGCATGACTTGTGGTTATTTTAAAGATTAACACTTAAAACCTGTTACGTGTATCAATTATCATTTCTTCATGATATAATTATGATTCATATTTAGACTCATTACATTAATATCAATACTAATAAAATTATTATAATTATTAATAATATTATATTATAATTATTATAATTATATTAAGGGCATTATATAAGCAGACCAAATGTTTTCGCTGAAGAATATAAATGAACACACTTATACAAGTGAATAATACCTAGACAAGTTTAATGAACTGTTTATACACAGAGAGGTGTGCGTCTCAGCACATGATGAGTGTTGACTTGAATCCTAATTTTAGGGATTAAAGTCTTCTTGGCTGGTGGTGCACACATCGTGCACAACCTTAATAATTATTCTCGTGCAGTCGAGAGGCTTGAACCCCACTTAACGAACAATGTTCGCTGTATTTACACATTTACAAAACAAATACGTGCGAGATGATGGAAAGGGAAGTAATGTGGCAAATGTTGGGGATGTATGAAGTTACTAACAGGTAATTAAACGCCGTAAAGTTTTTTTTTTTTTTAAGAAGAATAAGAGGATTTTTTTTTCCAGTGAACGTGTAAAAGTAGGATTCAGACAGGAGTGTGCTCGCCTATTTGTGGCTGCAGGGGTTGATTCATAGCTCCTGGCTTCGCGGTGACAGGGGTGTGTGATTTAACCATTCTTGTTTATTATACCCTCAAGGCGGGTTGTAAAAGAAATGAATATTTGAGTATTGGGGAGAGAATACGGAAGTAAAAAAAAATCATGAATATGATAGGAAAGTCGAGATGAATCACAGAAAAAACGAGAAGAGAAAGATAGTGCCTTGAGATATCTTTAGTAAGATACTTCATCATTGCAGGCAGAAAGAAGAATATACTAGAGGCTGGATGCAGCAGATCTGTCATGTTTGAGAGTAGCATGTTTTGTGACTATTAAATAGAAATTTATATTTCAGGCAACTGAAACGTAAATTTCCGAGGTCTAAGAAAAGGTTGTTGGGGGGAGTTTAAGGATTTAGAAAAGCTGGAACAGAATGGGAAGACCAAAAGGGTGTATAAATCTAAACATAAGAAGGGGTAGGTGGCCTTCCAAGAAAGTAGAAGGAAAGCAAGTTTTATGTTGTAGAGGCTTCAGCATCTAGCAGGTGTATATGAACATATTAGATTGGAGTGGAAGCATGTGGTTGTAAAGAGTTGAGGTGTTGCTAATGTGTGTAGGCAGCTAAACATTTATGAAGGGATTCAGGTAAACTGGTTAGACGAACACTTGTTCTGGAGGCGGTGACGCTGCAGCTCCGAGGGTCTGCTGCAGTTCCAGACACCATGGAAAAGAGAGATACAAATGCAGTATAATATTCTCATTCCTAAAGAACTCAAACCAAGGGAGGAAACTTCTACAAGCCATCTCCAGTACCCCCACAACTGCCAGAATATATTGCTTGCCCACAACCCAAAAAAAACAGAAATTCACTTGAGGCCCATCTCTTCTATAATGAGCAGTGCTCTCCCCTCTTACCAACGATCAGAGATTCTCGCAAATCACCTAGCAAAATTTTAGGGCACAATCAAACACATTTAAGACACACTGCTGTTACCCACTCGCATCCGCAACATTTTCCATCGGCAAACCTATATAGTTTTTCCATTCGTTCTGATTAGTTATTTGTACAAGTTGAAAACATTCTCAGAACAACTACTGATACTTGTGGCACCCCAGTGATGACTGTCTAGCCTAGACGTGACATCACTATTGTCAAATTATCCCAAACAAAAACCATCGATCTCCCGCACCGAAAATTTGACGGCTCCCTCGACTTTCCTATTTGAGTCCGCGATTTTATGAACCTCGATAAAGCAAGTGTTGGTTTTAAGTGTTTTACATATGACATTTTTCTTAACAGACTTTCGGCCTGACCATATGTTACCCACTTAATGCTCTACTGGAGAACCTCTACATGGAGAATCGGTAAACCGAGCGGTTTTCTCCTATTATTCCCTCCAAAGTCACCAGACTGTTATGCTGACAATATGCTTAGAAGACTTAACGTCTCAGCACTCCAACACAAGCACAACCTGGTCGAGCCTTCAGTCCAATTCACGCTCGTAGTCGAAGGCACTCGTCCTTTCCTTGATGTTCTACTATGCAAAGCTGACGACGAGCTTCGCTTTAAAGTCTACCGCAAATAAACCAACACGAATATCTCCACTTTTACTCACATCATGATTCCAAAGTCAAACACTGCGCCAACATAGGCTTCCTCCTATGTGTCCTCCGTGTTTGCAGCAGTGAATACCTTGAGGAATGCTCTTTCATCGAACAAGTGCTTTCTAAACTTCACTGTCGTCATTATTTCATTAGGGATTACAGATGCTTGCTAATTACACCTGCAACTCACCTAGATGAGACAATACCACAAGAAGATACATAATTCTCCCTAAACACTCCATTATCAAACACGTCTCCAACATTCTCTTCAACCCCGAACTCCATGTAAACTCCACTTCCTCCACTAAAGTCAGGACACTACTAATATGGGACACTATGAACAAGTTCAGCCCACTGCAGGGGTATACATAATCCCTTGCAACGACTGGGACAAAATACACGTGACTGAAACATCCAGAGACCTCCACATGCGTATTTCTGAACACCATAATAATTAATCACAAAGACTCAGGACTCATCACCCAGGTGGAAAACAACCAGAGACGCAGGATTTTAGTATCTTCCCTCAACATATCCAACAATTTCAACCAAAACAACGGCTTCTACAGCTTAACCGTGCCAAGGAAACTTGATCGTGAGTTTCCTTAGCAACAGGTCATATCCTGGAGGAACACTGCCGGCTTCCTGGCCCATGGTGGGTAGGTAGGTTCTAAGCCATATATATATATATGTCCAACCTGTTTTTAGTTTACATAAGGAATTAGCTTCAACATACCTATTCTAAATCTTCACGTCACTACTCTCTCAATATACTCATCTTGTCTCACCAGGTACCACTGTTTGTGACTTGATAATGCCCACTGTGAAAGTGAAACATTGTCGATAAACAATCGCATTATACCGCATTTCTGTCTCTTTCCAGTTCCGAAGATAATTTGAATTTTGTTGTACTTCAACCAACACAGATACTGACTGACAGTGAATGTTTCCCTTTTCTCTGGTCTTCCTACCATGGTGACTGACTGCAGGTGGTAAAAAATATATTATAATCAATGCTATTATTATTATTATTAAGTCACTTGATCAGCTACGATGAATAACATTGAAATGAAGTTAGGCATATTTCTATGTAATTCAGGAAAATTATATATATCATCATGAGCAAAATATATCAACATAAGTAAGCTATATTATCATATGTAAACTATGACATCATAGATAAATATGAAGGTTATCCATGGATGTCATATTAACTGTGGTACAAACTAAAGAAATAGAATAAAAAGGCTTGTGCAGCTCACACTGTTGACTCAGGAGAAGGAAAGAAGTGAAGTGAAAATGTGGTGGAGAGGAAAGGAGGGAAGGTTGGAAAAGAGAGGGAAATGAAAAGGGAAAAGCATGAAAAGAGAAACAAAGGGTAAGAAAATGGGGAAGGAAAGAGAAGAAAGCAATTACAACAACAATAACGGCAAGAACAAAAACATGTCAACAACAGCAATATCACAACACTTATTAAACTCGAGGGGATGATCTTGCCACATTCTATATTACTACAAGAAAAGCAACTAAGTACGAAAAACAAGAACACTAACAATCTTAACAAGGACAATAAGTTTGAGAGGAGCAATTAAAAAGTTTAAAGAATTCTCAGGTCAAATTAACTCTTACATCTGGTATCAACCCACATCTCTGTGAAGGAGTAAATTATATATATATATATATATATATAT
>NC_091304.1:38319169-38396669 GCF_038502225.1 Cherax quadricarinatus | reverse complement strand
TGAAAGGGAGTGATCAGTCTTTGTTCATTGGCTTCAGGAGGCCAAAGGGGCAACATACAAATACGACAGGGGGAGGTAAAAGACATTGAAAATATCATGAAAGAGACAGGAGAGGAGAATTGGGGAATATTCAAGGGAAAGAAATCGTCCAGTCAAATTGATTTTCAAAGCAGTGCAAAACAGGATTCTGCAGCAGAAACCACAACTAAAGGGCTCATGAAATTACTAGTAGGTGTACCTTGACTGTGACAGAACACAAGAAGAATGACAAAGTGAGAGAGAAAGAGGATACAAATGTGCAAGGGGCAGGAAAGAGAATCAACGATAGAGATGGGCAGTGGAGCCCAGACCTAAGAAGCACCCACAGAACATCCTCAACTCTGACAGCCCAACCACAACCAAATGTATTAACCTCAAACAACACACTGCACCCACAGCCCCCCTCCTATTAAAAACTCCACCTTCACAGCAGCCTCCTCATAGTATCCTCCCAGGTCTCCCATTCCTCCAGCCCACGGAACTCCCCCCCCAGAACACAGTATTGGGAAAGAAGCTGAAGGTATGGTACACCAACAGACATTATAACAAACATGAGAAGTGGCACAAAAGTATCATGGAGGCATCCCCAGATATCACAACACTCACAGAAACAAGGCTCATGGGGATAACAGATATGATCTTTCCATCAGAATATCAGATCCTGAGGATAGATAGACGGGAGCAGAGGGGAAAGAGGAGTTGCACTACTCATGAAAACCAGTGGAAATTTGACGAGATGGAAAGAATGGACAGAAGGGAACCGAGGAACTACATAATAGGAACATTTTAGACTGGGGGTCCAAAGGTGGGGATTGCAGTGATGCACAACCCTCCACAGAATAACAGGAGGCCAAGACAAGAGTATGACGAGAACAACAGAGCGATGGTGGACACTAGCTGAGGTGGCCAGAAGGGCCCATATGGGTAGGGCAAAGTTACTAGTTGTGTGTGATTTCAGTCATAAGGAAATTGAATGGGAAAACCTGGAGTCACATGGTGGACCAAAAACGCGAAGAGCTAAGATGATGAAGGTGGTACTGGAAAACCTCATGCATCAACATGTTAGGGACACTACCAGAGAGAGAAAAGGATGAAGCAGCAAGGCTGGGCCTCATATTCACTTGAGTAGTTCAGTCATTGAGGACATCACACATAAAAGGCCCCTCGGAGCTAGTGATCACGTGGTCCTGAGCTTTGAATTCATTGTAGAGTTTAAATTGGAGAGTAATGCAGCTTGAGTAGGATGCAAGAAACCAAACTACAAAAGAGGGGACTACGTAGGCATGAGCAATTTTCTGTAGGAGGTACAGCGGGACAGAGAACTGGTGGGAAAAACAGTTGATGAAATCATGGAATACTTGACCACAAAATGCAAGGAGGCAGAATAGAGGTTCGTACCCAAAGGCAACAAAAATAATGGAAAGAACGAGCCATTGGTTCACTCGAAAATGTAAAGAGGCCAAAACTAAGTGTGCTAGAGAATGGAGAAAGTATAGAACACAAAGGAACCAGCAAAATAAGGAGCTTAGTTGAAGAGCCAGAAACAAATATGCAAATATGCGTGGATAAGGAGAGAGACCCAGCGGCAATACGAGAATGACATAGTATTGGAAGCCAAATCTGACCCAAAGCTGTTGTACAGCCACAACAGAAGGAAAACAACAATCAAGGACCAGGTAATCAGGCAGAGGAAGGAAGGAGGGAAGATCACAAGAAATGACCAATAAGTGTGTGATAAGCTCAACACAAGATTTAAGGAAGTATTTTTAGTGCAGACAGAAAAGATTTCAGCAAAGCAGGATGAAAGGGAGCATCAAGTGCCGGACACACTACAGACAACCGAGGTGACGAGGCTGCTATGTGAACTAGATACATCTAAGTTGGTGGGACCGGACATCTCTCCATGGGTTCTGAGGGAGGGAGTGGATGCACTAACAACAATCTTCAAAACATCTATCGAAACAGGGCAACTACCTGAGGTGTGGAAGACAAATGTAATCCCAGTCTTTAAGAAAGGAGACAGACAGGTAGCGTTACGTCACAAACCAGTGTTACTGATACGCATAATACGCAAAGTAATGGAGAAGTTTATCTGGAAAATAGTGGTGGAGCACCTAGAAAGGAATGAGCTTATAAACGATATCCAGTATGGTTTCAGGAAGGGAAAATCCTGCATCACAAACCTACTGGAGTTTTACGACAAAGTAATGGAAATAAAAAGAGAGAGCAGGGTAGGCTGACTGCATTTTCTTCGATTGTAGAAAGGCTTTCGACACAGTTCTGCACAAGAGATTAAGGCAGAAGATAGAGGAGCAGGCAGGAATAACAGAAAAGGCACTGCAATGGATCACAGAATACCTGACAGGAAGGAAACAACGAGTGCTAATATGTGACGAGGTATCAGAGTGGGCACCTGTGGCGAGCGGGGTTCCACAACGGTCAGTCCTAGGGTCGGTACTGTTTCTGGTGTATGTGAATGACATGACGGAAGGAATAAATTCAGAGGTGTCCTTGTTTGCAGACGATGAGTAGAATGAGTAGAATTTAAGTGGATGAGGATCAGGTAAGGCTAGAAAGGAATCTGCAAGCCTGGTCCAACGATTAGTTTAATTTCAAGTGCAAAGTCATGAAGACCTGGGGAAGGTCAAAGACGACCGCAGACAGAGTGCAGGCTGGGGGGGGGGGGCAAGCACTGCAAACCTCACTCAAGGAAAAAGATCTTGGGGTGAGTATAATACCGAGCACATGTGAGGCGCACGTCAACCAAATACTTGCTGCAACAAATGGGCGACATTCAAGACTTGGTACACCGTGTACGTCAGCCCCATATTGGAGTATGCAGCACCAGTATGGAACCCTCACCTAGTTAAGCACGTCAAGAAATTAGAGAAAGTGCAAGCTTTGCAACAAGATTAATCCTGGATCTAAGGGGTATGTCCAAAGAGGAGATGTCAAGGGAAATCAACCTGACTACACTGGAGGACAGGAAGGATAAGGGGCACGTGATAACGACATATAAAATACTGAGAATAATTGAGGTGGATAGGGACAGAATGCTCCAGAGATGGGACACTGCAACAAAGGGCAACAACTGGAAGTTGAAAACTCAGATTAGTCACAGAGATGTTAGGAAGTATTACTTCAGTCACATAGTTGCCAGGAAGTGGAACAACCTGGAGAGTGAGGTAGTGGAGGCAGGATCCATAGATAGCTTTAAAAAGAGATACGATTAAGCTCATGGAGCAAGGAGAGAGTGGACCTGGTAGCAATCAGCGAAGAGGCGGCGCCAGGAGCTATGAATCAACCCCTACAGCCACAAATAGGTGAGCACACACACACACACACACACACACACACACACACACACACACACACACACACACACACACACACACACACACACACAAAGGCAGGAAGACAGCACTTGGGACCAGCTGAATATGACGTTTTGAGTTTCACACTCCTTCACTTCCTTCCCTCACGCTTGCAAGATCCTCCTTCCCTCTCCCTTGCAAGATTCTCCTTCCCTCCAACTTGCAAGATCCTCCTTCCCTCCCCTTTGCAAGATCCTCCTTCCCTTTCACTTGCAAGATACTCCTTCCCTCCCCCAAGCAGGATACTCCTTCCCTCCCCCTTGCAAGATCCTCCTTCCCTTCCCCTTGCAAGCTCCTCCTTCCTTTCCCCTTGCAAGATCCTCCTTCCCTCCCCCTTGCAAGATCCTCCTTCCCCCCCCTTGCAAAATTCTCCTGCCCTCCCCCTTGCAAGATCATTCTTCCCTCCCCTTGAAAGATCCTCCTTCCCTCCCGCTTGCAAGATCTACTATCCCTCCCTCTCCCAAGATCTACCTCCCTTCTACCTCCCAAGGGCCTGCTTCAGTGTCCCCTCCCCTTCCCCTTGCAGCATCCTGACCTTGCACCATGGGAAGGATGGCAGGGGAGGGGAAAGAGGGATGGGAGAGGAGGGTTCCTTCTGCTGCTTACACAGATGGTTCTGGCACGTAGGGAGAGAGAGAGAGAGAGAGAGAGAGAGAGAGAGAGAGAGAGAGAGAGAGAGAGAGAGAGAGAGAGAGAGAGAGAGAGAGAGACAGAGAGAGACAGAGAGAGACAGAGAGAGACAGAGACAGAGAGAGACAGAGAGAGACAGAGACAGAGACAGAGACAGAGAGAGAGAGAGAGAGAGAGAGGGAGAGAGGGAGAGGGAGAGGGAGAGGGAGAGAGAGAGAGAGAGAGAGAGAGAGAGACAGAGAGAGAGACAGAGAGAGACAGAGAATGAGGTATAAAAAGCAGTTATCCTGGAGATAAGGGAAGAAAAGTTGGAGTGCAAATGATGGGAGGAGTGGGGATGAGGAGGATGGGGAGGAGTGGGAATGTGAAGGATGGGAAGAGTGGGCATGTGAAGGATGGGGAGGAGTGGGGATGTGAAGAATGGGAGGAGCGGGGATGTGAAGGATGGGAGGAGTGGGGATGTGAAGGATGGGAGGAGTGGGGATGTGAAGGATGGGGAGGAGTTGGGATGGGAAGAGTGGGGATGAGGAGGATGGAAAGGAGTGGGGATGTGAAGGATGGGAAGAGTGGGGATGTGAAGGATGGGAGGAGTGGGGATGTGAAGGATGGGAAGGAGTGCGGATGAGGAGGATGGGAAAAATGAGGATGGGGAGGAGTGGGGATGAGGAGGATGGGAAGAGTGGGGATGTGAAGGATGAGGAGGAGTGGGGATATGAAGGAAGGGAGGAGTGGGGATGTGAAGGATGAGAGGAGTGAGGATGTGAAGGATGGGAGAAGTGGGGACGTGAAGGATGGGGAGGAGTGGGGATGTGAAGGATGGGAGGAGTGGGGATGTGAAGGATGGCGAGGAGTGGGGATGTGAAGGATGGGAGGAGTGGGGATATGAAGGATGGGGAGGAGTGGGGATGTGAAGGATGGGGGGCTGGGGATGTGAAGGATGGGAGGATTGGGGATGTGAAGGATGGGAGGAGTGGGGATGTGAAACATGGGAGGAGTGGGGATGTGAAGGTTGGGAAGAGTGGGGATGTGAAGGATGAGGAAGAGTGGGGATCTGAAGGATGGGAGGAGTGGGGATGTGAAGGATGGAGAGGAGTGGGGATGAGGAGGATGGAAAGAGTGGGGATGTGAAGGATGGGGAGGAGAGGGGATGTGAAGGATGGGAAGAGTGGGGATGTGAAGGATGAGGAGTGGGGATTTGAAGGATGGGAGGAGTGGGGATGTGAAGGATGGGGAGGAGTGGGGATGTGAAGGATGGGAAGGAGTGGGGATGTGAAGGATGGGAAGGAGTGGGGATGAGGAGGATGGAAAGAGTGAGGATGGGGAGGAGTGGGGATGAGGAGGATGGGAAGAGTGGGGATGTGAAGGATGGGGAGGAATGGGGATGTTAAGGATGGGAGGAGTGGAGATGTGAAGAATGGGAGGAGTGGGGATGTGTAAGGATTTGGAGGAGTGGGGATGTGAAGGATGGGAGGAGTGGAGATGTGAAGAATGGGAGGATTGGGGATGTGAAGAATGGGAGGAGTGGGGATGAGAAGGATGGGAAGAGTGGGGATGTGAAGGTTGGAGAGGAGTGGGGATGATGAGGACGGAAAGAGTGGGGATGTGAAGGATGGGGAGGAGTGGGGATGTGAAGGATGGGGAGGAGTGGGGGATGTGAAGGATGGGAGGAGTGGGGGATGTGAAGGATGGGAGGAGTGGGGATGAGGAGGATTGGAAGAGTGGGGATGTGAAGGATGGGGAGGAGTGGGGGATGTGAAGGATGGGAAGAGTGGGGATGTGAAGGATGGGGAGGAGTGGGGATGAGGAGGATAAAAAGAGTGAGGATGGGGAGAAGTGGGGATGAGGAGGATGGGAAGAGTGGGGATGTGAAGGATGGGGAGGAGTGGGGATGTGAAGGATGGGAGGAGTGGGGATGTGACGGATGGGAGGAGTGGGGATGTGACGAATGGGGAGGAGTGGGGATGTGAAGGATGGGAGGAGTGGGGATGTGAAGGATGGGAGGAGTGGGGATTTGAAGGATGGGGAGGAGTGGGAATGTGATGGATGGGAGGAGCGGGGATGTGAAGGATGGAAGAAGTGGGGATGTGAAGGATGGAAGTAGTTGGGATGTGAAGGATGGGAGGAGTGGGAATGTGAAGGATGGGAGGAGTGGGGATGTGAAGGATGGGGAGGAGTGGGGATGAGTAGGGATGAGGAGGATGGGAAGAGTGAGGATGGGGAGGAGTGGGGATGAGGAGGATGGGAAAAGTGGGGATGTGAAGGATGGGGAGGAGTGGGGATGTGAAGGATGAAGAGTGGGGATGTGAAGGATGGGGAGGAGTGGGGATGTGAAGGATGGGGAGGAGTGGGGATGTGAAAGACGGGGTGGAGTGAGGATGAGGAGTATGGGAAGAGTGGGGATGTGAAGGATGGGGAGTGGGGATGTGAAGGATGGGAGGACTGGGGATGTGAAGGATGGGGAGGAGTGGGGATGTGAAGGATGGGGAGGAGTGGGGATGAGGAGGATGGGAAGAGTGAGGATGGGGAGGAGTGGGGATGAGGAGGATGGGAAAAGTGGGGATATGAAGGATGGGGAGGAGTGGGGATGTGAAGGATGGGAGGAGTGGGGATGTGAAGGATGGGAGGAGTGGGGATGTGAAGGATGGGAGGAGTGGGGATGTGAAGGATGGGAGGAGTGGGGATGTGAAGGATGGGGAGGAGTGCGGATGAGGAGGATGAGAAGAGTGAGGATGGGAAGAGTGAGGATGGGGAGGAGTGGGGATGAGGAGGATGGGAAGAGTGGGGATGTGAAGGATGGGGAGGAGTGAGGATGTGAAGGATGGGAGGAGTGGGGATGTGAAGGATGGGAGTGGGGATGTGAAGGATGGGAGTGGGGATGTGAAGGATGGGGAGGAGTGGGGATGAGGATGGGAAGAGTGGGGATGTGAAGGATGAAGAGTGGGGATGTGAAGGATGGGGAGGAGTGGGGATGTGAAGGATGGGGAGGAGTGGCGATGTGAAGGATGGGGAGGAGTGGGGATGTGAAAGACGGGGTGGAGTGGGGATGAGGAGAATGGGAAGAGTGGGGATGTGAAGGATGGGGAGTGGGGATGTGAAGGATGGGAGGAGTGGGGATGTGAAGGATGGGGAGGAGTGGGGATGAGGAGGATGGGAAGAGTGAGGATGGGGAGGAGTGGGGATGAGGAGGATGGGAAGAGTGGGGATGTGAAGGATGGGGAGGAGTGGGGATGTGAAGGATGGGAGGAGTGGGGATGTGAAGGATGGGAGGAGTGGGGATGTGAAGGATGGGAGGAGTGGGGATGTGAAGGATGGGAGAAGTGGGGATGTGAAGGATGGGGAGGATTGCGGATGAGGAGGATGGGAAGAGTGAGGATGGGGAGGATGGGAAGAGTGAGGATGGGGAGGAGTGGGGATGAGGAGAATGGGAAGAGTGGGGATGTGAAGGATGGGGAGGAGTGGGGATGTGAAGGATGGGAGGAGTGGGGATGTGAAGGATGGGAGTGGGGATGTGAAGGATAAGAGTGGGGATGTGAAGGATGGGGAGTGGGGATGAGCATGGGAAGAGTGGGGATGTGAAGGATGGGGAGGAGTGGGGATTTGAAGGATGTGAAGAGTGGGGATGTGAAGGATGGGGAGGAGTGGGGATGTGAAGGATGGGGAGGAGTGGGGATGTGAAGGATGGGAAGAGTGGGGATGTGAAGGATGGGGAGGAGAGGGGATGTGAAGGATGGGAATAGTGGGGATGTGAAGGATGGAAAGTGGGGATGTGAAGGATGGGGAGGAGTGGTGATGAGGAGGATGGGAAGAGTGAGGATGGGGAGGAGTGGGGATGAGGAGGATGGGAAGAGTGGGGATGTGAAGGATGGGGAGGAGTGGGGATGTGAAGGATGGGAGGAGTGGGGATATGAAGGATTGGATGAATGGGGATGTGAAGGATGGGAGGAGTGGGGATGTGAAGGATGGGAGGAGTGGGGATGTGAAGGACGGGGAGGAGTGAGGATGTGAAGGATGGGAAGAGTGGGCATGTGAAGGATGGGGAGTGGGGATGTGAAGGATGGGAGGAGTGGGGATGTGAAGGATGGGGAGGAGTGGGGATGTGAAGGATGGGGAAGAGTGGGGATGAGGAGGATGGGAAGAGTGGGGATGTGAAGGATGGGGAGGAGTGGGGATGTGAAGGATTGGAGGAGTGGGAATGTGAAGGATGGGAGGAGTGGGGATGTGAAGGATGGGAGGAGTGGGGATGTGAAGGATGGGTGGAGTGGGGATGTGAAGGATGGGGAGTTGGGATGTGAAGGATGGGAGGAGTGGGGATTTGAAGGATGGGAGGAGTGGGGATGTGAAGGATGGGAGGAGTGGGGATGTGAAGGACGGGGAGGAGTGAGGATGTGAAGGATGGGAAGAGTGGGCATGTGAAGGATGGGGAGTGGGGATGTGAAGGATGGGAGGAGTGGGGATGTGAAGGATGGGGAGGAGTGGGGATGTGAAGGATGGGGAAGAGTGGGGATGAGGAGGATGGGAAGAGTGAGGATGGGGAGGAGTGGGGATGAGGAGGATGGGAAGAGTGGGGATGTGAAGGATGGGGAGGAGTGGGGATGTGAAGGATTGGAGGAGTGGGAATGTGAAGGATGGGAGGAGTGGGGATGTGAAGGATGGTAGGAGTGGGGATGTGAAGGATGGGGAGTTGGGATGTGAAGGATGGGAGGAGTGGGGATGTGAAGGATGGGGAGGAGTGGGGATGTGAATTATGGGGAGGACTGGGGATGAGGAGGATGGGAAGAGTGGGGATGTGAAGGATGGGGAGGAGTGGGGATGTGAAGGATGGGGAGTGGGGATGTGAAGGATGGGAGGAGTGGGGATGTGAAGGATGGGAGGAGTGGGGAAGTGAAGGATGGTAGGAGTGGGGATGTGAAGGATGGGAGGAGTGGGGATGTGAAGGATGGGGAGGAGTGCAGATGAGGAGGATGGGAAGAGTGAGGATGGGGAGGATGAGAAGAGTGAGGATGGGGAGGAGTGGGAATGAGGAGAATGGGAAGAGTGGGGATGTGAAGGATGGGAGTGGGGATGTGAAGGATGGGGAGGAGTGGGGATGAGGATGGGAAGAGTGGGGATGTGAAGGATGGGGAGGAGTGGGGATGTGAAGGATGGGAAGAGTGGGGATGTGAAGGATGCAGGAGTGGGGATGTGAAGGATGGGAGGAGTGGGGATGTGAAGGATGGAAGGAGTGGGGATGTGAAGGATGGGAGGAGTCTCAGTAGTAGTACCAGTTCCTAGTAACCAGTTACGAGTAACCAGTGTACCAGTAGATGACTCACTACCAACCGTCTCTGCGTGAATCACTGACTGTATTCATATTGCTGCTGACCTAGCAGGATTTTCAAACACCCCCTCACATATGGGTACTGTGGTTAGTCAGTCTTACGAGAGAGAGCAAGGAGGCAGGTCACCGGCTGTTTGGCGCCTACCAATACTTACCGTTATTATACGTACTACCAGCCTACGTGAGTATTTCTTTACCCTATCCACGTGTTCGAACCCCACATGATAAATGGTGGCACCAGTGTGGGCGTGGATTTAAGGGTATTTCAAGACGTTAGAAGACTGTGAGTAGCCGGCGGGTCAAAAGGTGAACCGTCTCACCCATCTCCAGCTACTCGCTCCCCTCACTACCTCCACCCTGCAGCCTGCAAGTCTGTTGCAGCCGTTTCAAGCTTCCTGGCTTAGTTCGTGTGCTAATTGCTTCAATCTCCGAGGGGTTGACCCAGATTGCAATTAAGCCAGTCAGTAAGCCAGACTGTGGAAGAATGCCAGTCAGCCTACCATCCAGCCTGTCTCCTGTCATCCACCTGCTCCTTCATGCTGTGTGCATCGTTACCCGTCTTCCAGTCAGCCATTCTCGTGGCTTAAGCCAGTCAGCCAACCCAGCTTCTAACCCAGCTGAGAGAAGTAAGCCACACAAGTTCCTCTGAAGTATTGTTTCATATATCGGTTTGTGCTCCCAGTTGGATGCCAGTTGGATGCTAAGAGTGTTCTTCACCATCCCTGTGGCATAGAGTGGCTTACAAGCCACCTTCGTGAGTGGTAAGAGTGCACGCCAGTGAGTGAGTCACACCACCACCACCCGCCACTCTACTCACACCACGACCACCAGCCACCCACCTCATCTACCTGTGGTTGTTTGCACCCTTGTACCGGGTCCTAATACTGTTTTGGCTCACATAATTGGTCAAGAGATTGTAGCTGAGCGCCAACGATAAAGCCAGTTATGTGAGTTCACCGAGAAAGCGCATTTCTTCCGACAACAGTGAGTGTAGGAGGCGTCAGTCATCACCGCGCAGGAGTGTAGGAGGCGTCAGTCATCACCGCGCAGGACAACCTTCGACAACCTACCCTCATCACCAGTCATCCCGTCTACCACTCCAGACTTCAGTGATAATTTTCCGTTTAGAGACATTTTTTTCTTGCATTTGAAGACATTTGCTTGTGTGAGACATTTATAGTGAATTTCTTGTGTACTCTAAGCCTTGTGTTTTCAGTGTAGACTCAGTGTTTCTTTGACTCATTATTTTTTGCAATATTTTTCAGTGTTATCGCTCATTTTATATATTTTTTATCTGTGTTTTATTCTATGCTACTCTCTGTCTGTAGTAAGTATTATTGTGTAGTGTACCAGTCAGTCACTCCGTGTGAAGTGATTCATTTTTTTTCTTGTATTCTTTCAGCATTGTATTCTCCAGTATTTGTCATTGTATTTCATGCAGTGATATTCACCCCAGTATCCCAAATTATCCATTTATTTCTATGTGTACCTTTTTTTTCGTACACCAGCAGTGTCTCATTCCTCTAATTTTTTCGCAGACTTGTGTACCATTATTTTTGCCAGCAAATTTTTGTCGTATCAGTCACAACAAGATTTTATTGTAAGAATATACTAAAATAATGAATATGTGATTGAGTGTTACACTTGCCTCAGCACTTGTGTTACACTTGCCCCGCCACTTGTAAGTGTTACACTTCCAGTTTTGTTCCTTGTTTTATTTTTATTCATAATTTTTATATTTCTTTGAACAAATTCACTCTTAGTGTGATTTCAATTTCTTTTAACGTAAAGTGTTTTCTTTACTCTGAGTAAATTGTTTTGTCTAATTTACAATTAAGAGTTAAAGTGTTCAATCAGTTTTTCTTCATATTTTTATTTTATTATTTAACCTGAGTTTTCCCAGTGAGACTTTATTACTGCAGTGATTATTTCTACACCTTATTTTGTTGCACTTGTTCTGCAGTGAATTATTTTGTTGCACTTGTTCTGCAGTGGATTATTTTCTTTTATTGATATTTTTATGCATTATCATTCTCAGTTTATTATTGCATCTTGTTTTTCATTTTATTAATTTTCCTGATGTTGTCTTTGCATTATATTTTCATTTTGTTTATGCATTCTTAGAAAATATTTAAATTTCCCAGTTCTCTCTCGTTGCATAAAATTTAGTAATTTTATTTTATACTTTTTACATTGATTTAAAATTTTATTAATTAATTTCTTTATTAGCAAGAGTAAAAACAGCTCATTTTGCATTTAATTCAGTCTCCAGTAATATTTTTACTTGTATATTTCAATATAATTTTTTTTTCTTGGCCAACAGTTCTTTACATTGAGTTGTCCTTCCTCTTGCAGTGTATCTTAGACATTTTTTTATTACTTATGCAGAATTGTTAAGCATTTTCTTCCACTTAAGCTTACTGTGTCATTTCCTTATTTTTTTTTGCCTTATGCCCTTGAGTAAGTTCCCTGAGATTATGTCCCAGTCACTTTTGAATGTTCACTTAGTGTATCATGCCAGTCAAAGTCAATATGAATCAGTCCACAGTACCAACATTCCCTTACTGACTGAAAGACAATACCTAGCCCTTGAGCAATGTGTTTGTTCTCACAGCTTGTATCTGAGATTTGTTAAAGTGCTGCGAAATGTGAAGTTCAGATTAAGTTCCTATAGATCCGTGAATTACTTATTAACGTAGCCGAGCGGTCAGGCACTAGTAATACTGTCACTCCTGTCTGGACTCCAGCCACAATATCATGCACGCAGGATAGTGCGACTACTATCCTTGCGATGGCGACTTGTTCAAGTATTCGTTCCTTCCCAGGGGACGCTTTGAGAAGAACTTTACTTGCAACGAGTTATGCCATCTCTTGCTGATGCCACAAGCCGTTGCAGAAAGACGTTTCTGTGGCTAGTGTGCTCACTTGAGTGTTTTGTTGTCCTTGTGTTTCAGATTGTGATCCCATCCTAGTTGACAGTAATCAGTGCATTGTAAGAAGTTATTTCTCGAGTAACTTCCGCGTTGTTAACGTTTGTAAGTGAAGTTTATAGCTGATACCTCGTGTCACTGTGTGCAACTCAGATTGAATATCAGCATTGTTCACCGTGTTCATTTCTTTTCTCCTGTGCTTGCAGTTTGAGATAGTAGATTCGTTCTCCCTTGCTCATATTGCATGTTATAGCGTTAATTTTTTTCAACCGGGAGGAGTCATCCACTCCACCGAGTTTGTTCATTCCTCCAGTAAGAAAGAACCGATCCCTTGTGTTCTGGTGATTCGATTCCTGCTCCAGGAAGATCTTATTCTTACTGTGAAGCCACCAGCACCCATCAGTGACTTTGTCATGAACCAAGAATTACTGTATCGAACAGCCGAGTTGGGTACTCCTAGCAGAAGAGTATACCAGTTAATAATTCCACAGTCACTAGTGAATGTAGCCTTACAGCTAGTTCACGATGTACCAGGTGTTGCACACCCTGGTATCGATCGTTCAGTAAAACAAGCCAGATTGAAATACTTTTGGCCTCATATGGCAACTGATATTTCTGAGTATGTTAAGAAATGTAAAGACAGCTCATTTTGCATGCAACATAAAGGTAATGCTAATGGCCCTAATCCAATCCAAGTGTATCCAACTACTAGCGAACCGTGGGAAAGAGTTGCGCTAGATTTGTTAACTAATTTCCAATGTTCCCTCCAAGGCAACAAACATCTATGTGTTATGGTAGACCATTTCACCAGATATTGTGAGTTAGTTCCTATTGCAGATAAGACTGCCGAGACAGTAGCTAAAGCGTTTAAAGAACGCATTATCTGCAGGCATACCACCCCTAAGTCCCTAGTAACAGATAATGGAGGTGAATTCTGTAATGAGATTCTTGAAAATTTGTGTACCTTGTACAAGATCTCTAAATCCACCATTGTTCCTCATCATCCTGCCAGCAATGGGTTAGCGGAAAGAACCAATAAAAAAGTACCTGATGTCTTGAGAGCCACTATCAATCCCAACAGTGAAACTTGGGATGAAGTTATACCTGATGTGCAGTGTGCTATAAATTCTGCTTACAATGTTTCTATAGGTGACACTCCACATTATGCATTGTACGGTGTAGATAAACGTTTGCCTTATGAGTTGTTATATTCTAATCCGAAACCAAATTACAACCCTGATGATTTCATAGCAACTCGTACCAGCTTAGCTCAAAGTGTTTTTAGAAGAATCTGTGAAATACTTCATAAATCAAAAGCAGAATTTACAAGAGTCGCAAACACTCGAGCAAAGCCATCCAAAATCAAAGTAGGTTCGAGAGTTATGCTGACTAACTTTAACAAAACGTCTGCAATGCCAAAGCTTGATCAAAAGTTTGTTGGTCCTTATCGAGTAGTTGAACATATCACTGGTAATAAGTATAAGGTTAGAGAAATTAGTACTGGTCAGTATAAAGAATCGCATTTAGATCATATGAAGTTAGTATGTGATGCTAATGATGTTCCAACCCAGACTAATGTTACAGACTCTGACAATCCTCCTGATCCTGTACTCTCTTCCTCTGATAATCAGTCAGACGATCAACCTGAATGTCATTATTCCCTACGTACACGACAGGTATTGAGAAACCCTCAAGTATCAGTTGTTACTTCCAATTCAGATTTGCCTCAAATACAGCATGAGTTAGCCAGTGCTACAGAGTTTGATCCTCCCAGAGATGACACCCATTCTGCATACGTCAATCTCACCCTAGCAGAGTTGGGGTTAAATGTAAATAACTTGTATAGATGAATAATTACAGTATCAACTTATCAGTATTCAAGAATTTTTTTTTGTGTTCACGTTCTCTCCGAATTCTGAGAGCTAACAGTCTAGATTTGAGTGCACCGAATCTGCCTTTCTGTTAAACACTTCTTTCTTTGTATATAATCCTTCCTCAGAATCCGTAGATCACATGAATACAGATCGATCGATCAAATTTATTTTTATCACTACTGTGTAATCTCAACGTTGAGTTTCATTCGTTGAGTTTCTTCGATGAGTTGTGCTATATTATACCTTGTATTGCATTACAGTTTCAGTTACGTAAGCTTCCGTTCCAATGTTCTACTTATGTATGTTATAATGTTCAATTGTTGTGTACTTATACATTGTATAGAATCAGCCCAAGCCGTATACCTGCCATCTCTAGTTTGTATTAGTTGTATGTCGGGACGACATACGTTAGCGTCGCCGAGCTCTCAGTAGTAGTACCAGTTCCTAGTAACCAGTTACCAGTAACCAGTGTACCAGTAGATGACTCACTACCAACCGTCTCTGCGTGAATCACTGACTGTATTCATATTGCTGCTGACCTAGCAGGATTTTCAAACACCCCCTCACATATGGGTACTGTGGTTAGTCAGTCTTACGAGAGAGAGCAAGGAGGCAGGTCACCGGCTGTTTGGCGCCTACCAATACCTACCGTTATTATAAATACTACCAGCCTACGTGAGTATTTCTTTACCCTATCCACGTGTTCGAACCCCACATGATAGGAGTGGGGATGTGAAGGATGGGGAGGAGTGGGAATGTGATGGATGGGAGGAGCGGGGATGTGAAGGATGGAAGTAGTGGGGATGTGAAGGATGGGAGGAGTGGGGATGTGAAGGATGGGAGTGGGAATGAGAAGGATGGGATGAGTGGGGATGTGAAGGATGGGAGGAGTGGGGATGTGAAGGATGGGAGGAGTGGGGATGTGAAGGATGGGGAGGAGTGGGGATGGGGTTGAGTGGGGATGTGAAGGTTGGGGAGGAGTGGGGATGGGGTTGAATGGGGATGTGAAGGATGGGGAGGAGTGGGGATGTGAAGGATGAAGAGGAGTGGGGATGTGAAGGATGTAGAGGAGTGGGGATGTGAAGGATGGGGAGGAGTGGGGATGTAAAGGACGGGGAGGAGTGGGGATGTGAACTATGGGAGGTGTGGGGGTGTGAAGGATGGGAGGAGTGGTTATGTGAAGGATGGTGAGGAGTGGGGAGGGGAAAGATGGGGGATTGGGGATATGAAGGATGGGAGTGGGGATATGAAGGATGGGAGGATTGGGGATGTGAAGGATGGGAGGTGTGGGGATGTGAAGGATGGGAGGATTGGGAATGTGAACGATGGGAGGATTGGAGATGTGAAGGATGGGAGGATTGGGGATGTGAAGGATGGTAGGAGTGGGGATGTGAATGATGGAAGGATTGGGGTGAAGGATGGGAAGATTGGGGATGTGAATGATGGGAGGATTGGGGATGTGAAGGATGGGAGGAGTGGGGATGTGAATGATGGGACGAGTGGGGATGTGAAGGATGGCGAGGAGTGGGGATGTGAAGGATGGGAGGATTGGGGATGTGAAGGATGGGAGGAGTGGGGATGTGAAGGATGGCGAGGAGTGGGGATGTGAAGGATGGGAGGATTGGGGATGTGAAGGATGGGAGGAGTTGGGATGTGAAGGATGGCGAGGAGTGGGGATGTGAATGATGGGGAGGAGTGGTGATGTGAAGGATGGGAGGAGTGGGGATGTGAAGGATGGGAGGAGTTGGGATGTGAAGGATGGGAGCAGTGGGAATATGAAGGATGGGAGGAGAGGGGATGTGAAGGATGGGAGGAGTGGGGATGTGAAGGATGGGGAGGAATAGGGATGAGGATGGGAAGAATGAGGATGGGGAGGAGTGGGGATGAGAAGGATGCGAAGAGTGGGGATGTGAAGGATGGGGAGGAGGGGGGATGTGAAGGATGGGAGGAGTTGGGATTCGAAAGATGGGAGGAGTTCGGATATGAAGGATGGGAGGAGTGGGGATGTGAAGGATGGGGAGGAGTGGGGATGTGAAGGATGGGAGGCGTGGGGGTGTGAAGGATGGGAGGAGTGGGGATGTGAAGGATGGGAGTGGGGATGTGAAGGATGGGAGGATTGGGGATGTGAAGGATTTCGAGGAGAGGGGATGTGAAAGATGGGAGGATTGGGGATATGAAGGATGGGAGGAGTGGGGATATGAAGGATGGGAGGATTAGGGATGTGAAGGATGGGAGGAGTGGGGATGTGAAGGATGGGATGATTGGGGATGTGAAGGATGGGAGGATTGGAGATGTGAAGGATGGGAGGATTGGGGATGTGAAGGATGGGAGGAGTTGGGATGTGAATGATGGAAGGATTGGGGATGTGAAGGATGGGAGGATTGGGGATGTGAAGGATGGGAGGATTGGGGATGTGAAGGATGGGAGGAGTGGGGATGTGAATGATGGGAGGAGTGGGGATGTGAAGGATGGCGAGGAGTGGGGATGTGAAGGATGGGAGGATTGGGGATGTGAAGGATGGGAGGAGTGGGGATGTGAAGGATGGCGAGGAGTGGGGATGTGAAGGATGGGGAGGAGTGGTGATGTGAAGGATGGCAGGAGTGGGGATGTGAAGGATGGGAGGAGTGGGGACGTGAAGGATGGGAGGAGTGGGGATGTGAAGGATGGCGAGGAGTGGATATGTGAAGGATGGAGAGGAGTGGTGATGTGAAGGATGGGAGGAGTGGGGATGTGAAGGATGGGAGGAGTGGGGATGTGAAGGATGGGAGGAGTGGGGATATGAAGGATGGGAGGAGTGGGGATGTGAAGGATGGGAGGAGTGGGGATGTGAAGGATGGGGAGGAGTAGGGATGAGGAGGATGGAAAGAGTGAGGATGGGGAGGAGTGGGGATGAGGAGGATGGGAAGAGTGGGGATGTGAAGGATGGGGAGGAGGGGGGATGTGAAGGATGGGAGGAGTTGGGATTCGAAGGATGGGAGGAGTGGGGATGTGAAGGATGGGAGGAGTGGGGATGTGAAGGATGGGAAGAGTGGGGATGTGAAGGATGGGAGGAGTGGGGATGTGAAGGATGGGAGGAGTGGGGATGTGAAGGATGGGAGGAGTGGAGATGTGAAGGATGGGGAGGAGTGGGGATGAGAAGGATGGAAGAGTGAGGATGGGGAAGAGTGGGGATGAGGAGGATGGGAAGAGTGGGGATGTGAAGGATGGGGAGGAGTGGGGATGTGAAGGATGGGAGGAGTTTGGATGTGAGGATGGGAGGAGTGGGGATGTGAAGGATTGGAGGAGTGGGGATGTGAAGGATGGGAGGAGTGGGGATGTGAAGGATGGGAGGAGTGGAGATGTGAAGGATGGGAGGAGTGGGGATGTGAAAGATGGGAGGATTGGGGATGTGAAGGATGGGGAGGAGTGGGGATGTGAAGGATGGGAGGAGTGGGGATGTGAAGGATGGGAGTGGGGATGTGAAGGATGGGAGGAGTGGGGATGTGAAAGATGGGAGGATTGGGGATGTGAAGGATGGGACGAGTGGGGATGTGAAGGATGGGAGGAGTGGGGATGTGAAGGATGGGAGGAGTGGGGATGTGAAGGATGGGAGGAGTGGGGATGTGAAGGATGGGAGGAGTGGGGATGTGAAGGATGGGAGGAGTGGGGATGTGAAGGATGGGAGGAGTGGGGATGTGAAGGATGGGAGGAGTGGGGATGTGAAGGATGGGAGGAGTGGGGATGTGAAGGATGGGAGGAGTGGGGATGGTAAGGGAAGTACATGGGAAGGATAGAGAGTAGTTGACTTTTAAATCCACGTTGAAACTGTCTACTGAGAATTATATACTTCTAACTATACTAAGAACTATTATGGTTTATGCAGGTATTTGAGAATAGGAGAGAAAAGCAGAAGGCTCTCTCTTCAACCTCCACCCACTGCAAGCATGAAAAGAGGGGAAAAATATATCATACCATATTGAAAAAGGCATAGGAAATTATGGAAGAGATGGAAGTGGATGGAAGATGTGAATGAAAACTACCTTGTCTAAATAAGTATTTTTCCTATCTTAAGAGGCCCCTGAGTTTCCTTGTCTCCTATTATCATGTTTATTTTTTCCCTGTAAACTACGTTGTCTAAAATTACTATTGCATTTGCTTTGTCTGCTTTCGTAAGGTGAAGTCCTGGATGTTTCCTTAATTCATGATATAACTTAACAAATCTTTGAGGACACTTGTGTTGTAGAGGTCTGAGCGAAGTTCATGGGTGTGATGTCGAGAGAGAACGCCATGGTGTGATGTCAAGAGGTGATGTGAGGTAACCTCGGATGTGACATTGTGAAGTGACATGGGGTGACTTCGTGAGACGAAGTCGGACATGAGGTTGTTGACATCATAGCACAGACAACAGCAAACTGACGCCGAAATTAGTTAGCACAGCGAAGTGAGAATACGATAATGTGTATATGTGTGTTGGCCGCTCAGGACACACGTGGAGGGCAGCATCACATAGGAAAACACAAATTTACTTCGGGCTACAGTAGCTTTAGGTAGCACAGCCATGGTGCTTGGACATCAGCCTTGAGCAACACATGGCTTGGATATCCACGTGGCTTGGTGATCCACACGGCTCCTCAGAAACAGCTCTGGCCAGGACTTCGCAAGGAATTCAGAGGGCATAGAGTGATAGCCCACAATCAAAAACACCTTTAAACTCACCTCTGTAATGGGAGTTATTATAATCAAAACAAAGCGTTAAACCCACAAGTGTGCAATGGATTGATGATCTGAAAGAGGAAGCAGCAGCGTACATGTAGCACCGAATATGTGACAGAGACAGAGTGGAAAGCTGCCAAGGGCCCAGTTAACACTGCGACAATCTCCCGAGGGAATTAAGCATATCTGTGAACAAATCCTGGCTCTACACGTTTCTGGATGATAACGGCTGCAGACGCGACATCAGGATAGTGTGCTGGTAGACGGATGTTGCTTGTATGAGTCGTTGAACATGTGACTTCTTTCCTTCTCCGAGCTCAACACGACTGCTGCAAACACCGCTGCCACTAGATATATCAGTGGTATTCCTGGTGTGGTAATGATAATTCTTAGGGAACAAGCCTTTGCTTTAATGGGTAATGGTACAGGCAGTATTCTAATGCTAGCCTAGCCAGACCTATCGGCCTGACGAAAGTGAGGCAGGTCCTGCTGATACCTTGTCTGGTGCATGAGTGAGACAGGTCCTGCTGGTACCTTGTCTGGTGCATGAGTGAGGCAAGTCCTGCTGGTACCTTGTCTGGTGCATGAGTGAGGCAGGTCCTGCTGGTACCTTGTCTGGTGCATGAGTGAATCAGGTCTTGCTGGTACCTTGTCTGGTGCATGAATGACGCAGGTCCTGCTGGTACCTTGTCTGGTGCATGAATGACGCAGGTCCTGCTGTTACCTTGTCTGGTGCATGAGTGAGGCAGGTCCTGCTGGTACCTTGTCTGGTGCATGAGTGAGGCAGGTCCTGCTGGTACCTTGTCTGGTGCATGAGTGAGGCAGGTCCTGCTGGTACCTTGTCTCGTGCATGAGTGAGGCAGGTATTGCTGGTACCTTGTCTGGTGCATGAGTGAATCAGGTCTTGCTGGTACCTTGTCTGGTGCATGAATGACGCAGGTCCTGCTGGTACCTTATCTGGTGCATGAGTGAGGCAGGTCTTGCTGGTACCTTGTCTGGTGCATGAATGACGCAGGTCCTGCTGGTACCTTGTCTGGTGCATGAATGACGCAGGTCCTGCTGGTACCTTGTCTGGTGCATGAGTGAGGCAGGTCCTGCTGGTACCTTGTCTGGTGCATGAATGACGCAGGTCCTGCTGGTACCTTGTCTGGTGCATGAGTGAGGCAGGTCTTGCTGGTACCTTGTCTGGTGCATGAATGACGCAGGTCCTGCTGGTACCTTGTCTGGTGCATGAATGACGCAGGTCCTGCTGGTACCTTGTCTGGTGCATGAATGACGCAGGTCCTGCTGGTACCTTGTCTGGTGCATGAGTGAGGCAGGTCCTGCTGGTACCTTGTCTGGTGCATGAGTGAGGCAGGTCCTCTGGTACCTTGTCTGGTGCATGAGTGAGGCAGGTCTTGCTGGTACCTTGTCTGGTGCATGAGTGAGGCAGGTCCTGCTGGTACCCTGTCTGGTGCATGAGTGAGGCAGGTCTTGCTGGTACCTTGTCTGGTACATGAGTGAGGCAGGTCCTGCTGGTACCCTGTCTGGTGCATGAGTGAGGCAGGTCCTGCTGGTACCCTGTCTGGTGCATGAGTGAGGCAGGTCCTGCTGGTACCTTGTCTGGTGCATGAGTGAGGCAGGTCTTGCTGGTACCTTGTCTGGTGCATGAATGACGCAGGTCCTGCTGGTACCTTGTCTGGTGCATGAGTGAGGCAGGTCCTGCTGGTACCTTGTCTGGTGCATGAGTGAGGCAGGTCCTGCTGGTACCTTGTCTGGTGCATGAGTGAGGCAGGTCTTGCTGGTACCTTGTCTGGTGCATGAGTGAGGCAGGTCCTGCTGGTACCTTGTCTGGTGCATGAGTGAGGCAGGTCTTGCTGGTACCTTGTCTGGTGCATGAGTGAGGCAGGTCCTGCTGGTACCTTGTCTGGTGCATGAGTGAGGCAGGTCTTGCTGGTACCTTGTCTGGTGCATGAGTGAGGCAGGTCTTGCTGGTACCTTGTCTGGTGCATGAGTGAGGCAGGTCTTGCTGGTACCTTGTCTGGTGCATGAGTGAGGCAGGTCTTGTTGGTACCTTGTCTGGTGCATGAGTGAGGCAGGTCTTGTTGGTACCTTGTCTGGTGCATGAGTGAGGCAGGTCTTGTTGGTACCTTGTCTGGTGCATGAGTGAGGCAGGTCTTGCTGGTACCTTGTCTGGTGCATGAGTGAGGCAGGTCCTGCTGGTACCTTGTCTGGTGCATGAGTGAGACAGGTCCTCCTGGTACCTTGTCTGGTGCATGAGTGAGGCAGGTCCTGCTGGTACCTTGTCTGGTGCATGAATGAGGCAGGTCTTGCTGGTACCTTGTCTGGTGCATGAGTGAGGCAGGTCCTGCTGGTACCTTGTCTGGTGCATGAATGAGGCAGGTCTTGCTGGTACCTTGTCTCGTGCATGAGTGAGGCAGGTCTTGCTGGTACCTTGTCTGGTGCATGAGTGAGGCAGGTCCTCCTGGTACCTTGTCTGGTGCATGAGTGAGGTAGGTCTTGCTGGTACCTTGTCTGGTGCATGAGTGAGGCAGGTCCTGCTGGTACCTTGTCTCGTGCACGAGTGAGGCAGGTCCTGCTGGTACCTTGTCTCGTGCACGAGTGAGGTAAAGCACCAGCCTGGTGGCAAGGCGCGAAATATAAATCCAAACAGGGGTAGATAATATTTATTAGGATATTTAACCCGGAGGGTTAGCCGCCCTGGATAACCCAAGAAAGTCAGTGCGTCATCTAGGATTATTGTATTTCCACTGTGGTCCTTCAGTTTTGTCCTCCAGTATGAGATCCAAACCAGTTGACTAACACTCAGGTACCTACTTACTGCTAGTTGAACAGGGACAGCAGGTAAACTCCCAGGTAACTTATTGCCAGGTGAACAGTGACAGCAGGTTTGAGGAAACACGTCCAACATTTCCACTCATGTCGGGAATCGAACCACGGACACTCAGTGTGTGAGGCGAGAGCGTTGCCAACCAAGTCACGGGAAACGTGTATTACTATTAACGGTCACCCTTCCAGACACTGCCCAGGTTAAGAGCAATCACTGCTAGCTGGTTAACTACCCAAACACTGCCCAGGTTAACAGCAATCACTGTTCACTGGTTACCTATCCAGACACTTCCCAGGTTAACAGCAATCACTGCTTCCCGGTCACCCAGCATACTAGTTAACGGAACAAGTCTGACCGACACGTACTATGTACAGGTTACTTGTGTATTGACAAACTAACCTAAACCCTACATACAATGACATACTGATATAACCTAAACTCAATTACAAGAATACTTCCTACCTCCTCACCTTCTTACCTCACCTTCCTACCTCCTTACCTTCCCACCTCCTTACCTTCCCACCTCCTCACCTTCCCACCTCCTCACCTTCCCACCTCCTCACCTTCCCACCTCCTCACCTTCCCACCTCCTCACCTTCCCACCTCCTCACCTTCCCACCTCCTCACCTTCCCACCTCCTCACCTTCCCACCTCCTCACCTTCCCACCTCCTCACCTTCCCACCTCCTCACCTTCCCACCTCCTCACCTTCCCACCTCCTCACCTTCCCACCTCCTCACCTTCCCACCTCCTCACCTTCCCACCTCCTCACCTTCCCACCTCCTCACCTTCCCACCTCCTCACCGTCCCACCTCCTCACCTTCCCACCTCCTCACCTTCCCACCTCCTCACCCTCCCACCTCCGCACCTTCCCACCTCCGCACCTTCCTACCTCCTCACCTTCCTACCTCCGCACCTTCCTACCTCCTCACCTTCCTACCTCCTCACCTTCCTACCTCCCCTCACACTAACACTTTCTAACCTAACCTAACCTAGCATAACCTCTCCCCTCTGATTAATAAATCCCCTCTTGTGGTCTCAACTCATCGCAGTGTACTGTGATCCAGTTCTCAGAGAAAACATTAAAAACAGAACTGTGTCATGAAATATAAAGATTAACATTGACGGTTCTTCGTTGTTAGATAAGAAGCTCTGGTGTATGTTAGCCGTTTATAATCATGTTAATTTCCTCCTCTCTGATGTTATTATCGTTTCCTTATTTATGTACTGCTGCGTGGAGAGAAGGGAAGGAAAGAGGAGATGTGGAAAAGTAAGTGAAGTAGAACTGGAAGAGAGGGAAACGAAGAGAGAGAGAAGACAAGGAAAGGAAGAGGTGGATGGAGGAGAGAGAGATATTGGAAAAGGAGGAAGTAGAATGGAAGATATTAGAGACAGGGAAAGACAGAAGGGAAACAGGAGAGATAGGGGGAAAGAGAAAAGAGAATAAAAGAGGAGAGACAGAGATGGAACATAAAGAAAGAGAACAAAGGAGAAAGAGAAAGAGAACGAGGGATCCTTAGGGATCCTTATCCTAACCTTGTCAAACCCTGTGTAAAAGAGACCCCTCAAGAGAGAGGTTCCTTGACGCTGAAGGGCTCTTGATGTAGGGAATTGGATCTGTGCTCCAGTTCCTTTAATTGAGCCTGAATACCTTCCATCCCCACCTCACATGCGCTGTATAATCCTGCGGGTTTAGCGCTCCCTATAATTATAATAATGTGCAAAAGAGAGAGATACAGAGATGAGATATAAGGAAATAAAAGGGATAAGAGAAAAAAGGAGAAAAAAGTGGGAAAAGGGAAAGGAGAGAGAAGGAAAAGAAGAGAATAGTGGAGGGGGGAGGTAAAATGAAGAGGAGGAGGAGGAGGGGGAATGGAGGGAAAGAAGAAAGTGAAGAGAAGGAAAGAAAGGAGGTGGAAAGGAAAAGGATTAAGGAGAATTAAAAAAATAAAGTAGTGAGAGGGTAGTGGAGAGGAGAGCAGGTGGGGGGTTGGGGGGTTGGGGTTGGGGGGTTGGGGTTGTGGGTTGGGGGTGGGGGATGTGGGGGTGGGGGTGGGGGTGGTGGTGGGGGTGTGGGGTGGGGGTGGGGGTGGGGGTGGATGTGTGGGGTGGTGTGGGGTGGGGGTGGAGGTGTGGGGTGGGGGTGTGGGGTGGGGGTGTGGGGTGGGGGTGTGGGGTGGGATGGTTGGGACGACAGCGTACGTCTTAATATCAACGCTCTAAGAAAGTATCTATTTAACTCGCTGCCTGACGAAAGTCAGCGGTTCCTGTTATTTTGTGATGGTCAACTAACTATATGTAAAAAATAGGTTAATCTTACTCTACATAACGTTTATATATATATAAACGTCAACACTCATCTTCTGGCCACTTGATATTACACAGATTTTAAGTAAGTTTGTGGCGCTGATACCGAGTGTGTCACCAGTTTTACTTGACTGGTCGTAGTTTTCGATACATTTGGTATCCCACTGAAAAAAAACAAAAACAAAAAGATGTGAAAAATATATTGATCACGCGAGACTAACTTACAAATCACAATGTAATTATTGTTTAGATCATGCAGAAGCCAGATTATATAATGCTAGAACTTCATTATATATGATAACAGATTACATTGTAAGATAATTCAGATACCACTAATTACTGCAAATGTAAGCGTTGTTTGTACAGTTTTCTGTTATGTTGGTCATCAGCACAGTCTCAGAGGCGGCTCCAGCATACTGTTTATCATTGTGCAATAAGACACATTTCGAACTTCTAATGGAGCTGTCTATAAACAGCCGTCAATATCCTGGTTGATATTCAAGTCCCATTACACGAAGATGAACTCCAGGGATGTTATTGCAGTAAACAAGTTCATCTTGGCCGAAGTAAGGAAGGAGTTCAACCTCTCTTGTCCGATAAACTGTTATTTTAACTTCTTGTTGTAGACAGTTCTTTCCTTTAGGTCTGGATGATAAAAGTTCAGATGTTTACTTTGACAGACTGAGATCATTTATCAGATCATTGAGTTCTTCTTGGGATAACTGCTGGTGTGTTGAAATGTTTACTTCAGACTTTCACTGCTATTACCTGTGTTACATCCTAAACTCTGAGTTTCTTCAACAGCTGACAACTGAAGGTCAGGCAGTGTTGTAAACACTGGTATGTAACGTTTTCACTGTGTGGCACAGGTCTCTACTAATTCCAAATCAGGATATTCCCACTCGACTTTCTTGTATCGACTGAAACCTTTCACATTCACCATATACATATCATGATAGAGTTAAACTGTCGGTTTTCTCATCAATATTTTTGAGAGCTTTACGAATTTGTAGTCCAGAGTTCATAGATGAAGAAATCTCCAAAATTTATGAAATATCCAATTATCTAAAATACCCAAAAAACGTAATTGATAAATCCTTTAAAATTGCTAGAAATACTTTTTACTATCCATAAAGGGACAACCAGCCTTATTCAGCTAAAAATATGTTGGTTCTCCCTTACCAAGAAAACTTGGTTGATATGCCTTCTCTTCTTAAGACTTTTAATATCAAAGTTGTATTTAAAAATTCTGATACAGTAAAAAAAAAATTGATAAAAAATTTCCCCCAAAATGCTGACGGATGTGTCTATAAGATTCCGTGTAAAATTTGCGATAAAGTTTATTACGGTCAAACTGGTAAAAATCTCGAACATAGATTAAAACAACATAAATATAGCATTAGAACTGGAAAAGATACTAATTTTCTATTTATTCATGTGAGAGATTTTAACCATTCAGTTGATTTTCAAAATGCTGAGAAAGTTGTATCAAGCAAGTCCATGGTCGACAGGAATATAATTGAATCTTGTTTCATAAAAAGCAGTTTTGAAAATAATATATTTCTTTTGGTTTATATAAATTGGATTCATTTATAATTAATAAAATTTGGAAACAATTTAATGACACATTAGAAAAATAAATCTTAATGCTTGGGTAGAGTATTAGGTGTGTTTCACAGAGTCGAGTGTTGTCATGCGACTGTGAGGTGTAGTCTTGTTGTAGTGACGTGATTGTGAGGTGTAGTCTTGACCCTTTATATGCTTTCCTGATGTTTTGTCTTTTATAGTTCCTTGATAATGTAAGAAGTCACGAAACGCTTGGAAATTTTGGATGTGGTGTCCAGAGGTATATGGTGTTCTAATAGGACATCACGGCAACTAGCAACCTGTTCACCACCAGGTTATCACGGCAACTAGCAACCTGTTCACCACCAGGTTATCACGGCAACTAGCAACCTGTTCACCACCAGGTTATCACGGCAACTAGCAACCTGTTCACCACCAGGTTATCACGGCAACTAGCAACCTGTTCACCACCAGGTTATCACGGCAACTAGCAACCTGTTCACCACCAGGTTATCACGGCAACTAGCAACCTGTTCACCACCAGACAATACCTTAATTTCTAAAACAGGGATTAGAGTAAACTCTGTGTATATACATTGAGATATGCACCTCTAGTAGTATCTTGTGCTCTAAATGTATGGTTAATGGAGTTTAATGCCCATTAATTATACTAGGCCATTGAGGCGGCGCAACGCCTGTTCGCCACTAGTCATGAATATTTTATTCTTAAATTAAGTATTAAAGTAAACTTCCAGTAAATATACACTAAGAGACATACACCTCTCTGTGTATATTTCCAATGTGTGTGTGTGTGTGTGTGTGTGTGTGTGTGTGTGTGTGTGTGTGTGTGTGTGTGTGTGTTTTAAGTATTTGGTAATTTTTGGTTTCGTTTTCATCAGTAAACATTTATTGATCCCATAATTTTTAGCTCATTGAGCTAAGATCAAAGCGTAGTATTTGTTCTTATCAGTTTAATATCTGATATGATCCTCATGTGGGATCGTCAGTATTAAACTGTGTTCTGGATAATGGTGAAATGCTTGGGGCTTGCTCCACCTTTGCCGCGGATCATCTCGGTATTGCAATATCTCCGGGATCTGATCACTCCCTCACGGAAAGTGGGTGGATGGATCTATAAATTCCTAACAAGTAGAACACAAAGAGTAATAGTAAACAGAGTGAAGTCAAGGGGCGGCTACAGTGAAAAGCTGTTTCACAAGGCACAGTACTCGTTCCCATTCTTTTCCTCATCCTCATATCTGATTTAGACAGAGATGTAAGCCACAGCACCGTGTCCTACTTTACCGATCATGCCAGAATTTGCATAAAGTTCAATGAGGACAAATTTCCATTACTCCGCTATGGAAAACTCGAGGAAATAAAAATAGATCCGAGTATAAAACAAATTCTAACCACATAATTGAGCAAAAAACTAATGTGAAAGACCTGGGAGTGATAATGTCAGAGAATCTCACTTTCAAAGATCACAACAGTGTATCTACCACATCTGCTAGGAAAATGATAGGCTGGATAAAGAGAGTTTTCAAAACTAGGGATGCCAAACCAGTTCTCTCTAGGCTGAAATACTGCTGTATCCTAACGGCCCCTTTCATGGCAGGCAAAATAGCAGACCAGGAGAACAGGGATATCTAAATATATTATGATATCAAGATAAAAAAATAGGGCACTGTTTCCAAAGTTTAATATATTATTTTATAATAATATAATGAGTCCCACTTGTGAATTTACGAGTAAATGAAGAAGAGGAAGTTGCAAGGCAGCACTCAACTCTTGTATTCTACAGTAAATTATGCAAGATGAGGAAAGGAAGATAAAAAGGAAGAAGAGTAAAAGGAGGAGGAGGAGGAGGAGAAGAATTAGGAGGAGTAGGAGGAGGAGAGAAAGGAGTAGGATTAGGAGAATCAAGAGTAGGAGGAGGTAGAGGAAGACAAAGAGATGGACGAGAAGAGGGAAGGGATGGGAGAACATTAACGAGCTACCATAAACACTTCACCAGCTGATGACACAAAGTGGCTCCTGCATCAAGTGGTAGCGGCTCACAACTGAGGGACTAAGGGTTCGATACCGGCACGAGTGGAAACCGTTGGACATGTTTCGTTACTCGTGTTGCCACACTTCATCTAGCAGTAAGTAGGTACCTGGGTGTCAGGTGCCTGTTGTGGGTTGCATCCTAGGGAGGCTGATGGTATCCTTAGTTAGGCTGGGCTTTGATATGAACTGATGTAAGATAACCTTTAGCCTCTAAATAAACTTAGTATGATAACAGCTGTTAGCCTGTAAATGAGGTGATATTAGATAGCTTTTAGCCTGTAATCTAGCTGAGGTAAATTAACAGTTTTTAGTCTGCATATAAGCTGAGGTAGGATTACAGCTCTTAGCTTGTACATGGGCTGAGGAAAAAAAATGACACCTCTTAACAGGTCAATGAGCTAAGGTCGAATAACAGTACTTATGCTGGTAATGAGCTGAGATACGATAACAGTAATTAGCCTGTTAATGAGCTGAGCTGGATAACAGATAACAGATTGTAAATGAGTTAACTGAAGAAAGCAGCTTTTAGCCTGTTAATTGGCTGAAGGAGACTAACAGCTTTAATCCTGTAAAGGAGCAGAGGCAGGCAAATAGCTAATAGCCAGTAAAAGAGCCGAGGGAATTTAACAGATCCATTTTGTAAGAGCTGAGATAGGATAACAGCTCCTAGTCTGTAAATAAGGTGAAGTATATAGCTCTCCATCCTGTACATGAACTGAGTACAAAAAATAGCTTAGAGAAATACAATTAAAAAAAAAGGGTCTTTGTAAGTGAACTTAAGTAAGGTAACTCTTAGCCTGTAAATAAGCTAAGACAATTAACAGCTCATAGCCTGAAAATAAGTTCAGGAAGGATAAAAACTCTTAACCTGTAAATGAACTAAGGTAGAAATATAACTTCTATCTGAGGTAGGATAACAGCTCAGTCTGTGGTATACCTGGTATACCTTTGCTAAGTCTAGTGGCTATATTTCTTTCTTACTTTTGTTGCCTACCTCGTCTACCAGCGCCGCCTCTGAGCAGAGATAGGAGCGTTCAGTTAAATTTCTATTTCAGGCTAATCTATCATCTTTCTACTTTTCTTTGCCTGTGTGGCTACGAGAAAAATATCCCTCACTCCTAGTAGAGCTCTTGCTCACACATGTTCCTTGGTGTTGTGGTTCCAGCTTCCAACTATTTTTTCTTTTTATTAAAGTTAAGCCTCGTGTTGCTAGTGCTTTCAGATATTCCTATTTGTTGTTGGTTCATTGAGTGTTTGTCGCCATTTCTCTTTTATTTCTGGGTTATCCTGGTTTACAGCATCCTGTAAATGTAAATATTACTATAAACTCACCACGGATTTGACCTGCTTAGCTCTCACATCACGTTCGGTCATAAAAATTATTTTTTGCAGATAACTGTTGAAAAAGTCTTACAACATTGAACGATATATCAACATATTTCTAATTTTGGGTAGAATTTTATCAGATAACAAAACAAAAATAAAAAAATAAAAACTTTCCCCAACCAGACAAGCCCAAATGTTGAGCAGACGCCTTCAGCAGCTTTCGTGTTTAGCATGTATCATTCTTACGTCCTTCATTCTGTAGGTGTGACCCCACGGACGTGCGGGTGTTGTGATGTAGAGTTGTGACTGGCGTGGAGAGAGTTTAATGAACTACTGAGTGAAGAAACAGCTTTTATCTGCCCTTCTGATACGCTCATCCTGTTCTGCATCAAGTCCACTTGAGTGAGAATTAGCTCCTTCCCTCACAGCTTAATTCAGAATTCAGTGAGAGCGACCGCATTACAGTTGAACAGATCAGTCTGTGGCTTAGTTATGGTACTTGTGGCTCAACTGATAGCTCGCTCACCTCACGTACTGAGTGTCCGTGGTTCACTCCCCTGCACTTCTGGAAACACTAAGCATGTTATCTGATACCTGCTGTCCCTTTTCACTTGTAGGGACCTGTAGGTACCTGGGTGTTAGCCGACTAGTGTGGGTCGCATCCTGGAGGACAAGATTAAAGACCCCGTAACGCACTGACTTTACTGGGTTATTATGGGTGGCTAACCCTCCTGGATAAAAATCCAAACAAAATCTTATCTTAACTAGTATATCACACCTACTCTCTTCTCGTCCCCCTCCCCCCACCATGAACTGGGAACTGCACTCATCCCGCCTCTGCCAGAGGCCTGGTCGCCATCAACAAATGTTCGTGTTTTACAACTATTCTCATATATATATATATATATATATATATATATATATATATATATATATATATATATATATATATATATATATATATATATATATATATATATATATATTTAACAAGCCGGCCGTCTCCCAGCGAGGCAGGGTGACCCAAAAAGAAAGAAAATCCCCAAAAAGAAATTACTTTCATCATCATTCAACACTTTCACCACACTCACATATAATCACTGTTTTTGCAGAGGTGCTCAGAACACAACAGTTTAGAAGCATATACGTATAAAGATACACAACATATCCCTCCAAACTGCCAATATCCCAAACCCCTCCTTTAGAGTGCAGGCATTGTACTTCCCATTTCCAGGACTCAAATCCGGCTATATAAAAATAACCGGTTTCCCTGAATCCCTTCACTAAATATTACCCTGCTCACACTCCAACAGATCGTCAGGTCCCAAATACCATTCGTCTCCATTCACTCCTATCGAACACGCTCATGCACGCCTGCAGGAAGTCCAAGCCCCTCGCCCACAAAACATCCCCTCACTACTTTTTCACAATAACCACCATTACTATAATTACCACAATAATCCCTAGTACTTCCACTGCAACAATAACCACTACTACTACCATCACTTTAATAACCACAACCACAATAACCACTGCTACTACCATTACCACCACAGCTGTGATGGAATTTTTATTCTACCGGTCTAAGTCATCAATGACGATGTAGAGCCAACCATGAGATCCTGACCCATCAGGTCTAGGACCTCGTATTTATGAATGTGGTAGTGACTGGCATCCTCACATATCCAGAGCACTTGATAAGTGTTCTTTCTTTGCCGTTTCGGCAACGAAACAACAACTAAGCTGGCCCAGACATGTGATTTCCAGAGCCAAGGTTGGCAGTCTGGCAGAGTCTGGCTTCTGGGAATAAGTGAAGGTGTCGCGGCTGCTGGCGAGGGACACCTGGCGCGGGATGCTAAGCGATTTGTGGATCTTTGGACCTTCGCCAGATTCACAGTCAAGAAAGAACAAAAAGGAACAATACCATGACTGGGACATTACACAAATAACCCGCACATAGGAGAGTAAAGCTTACGACGATGTTTCGGTCCCATTTGGACCATTTACAAAGTCATAGTGTGACTTTGTAAATGGTTTAAGTCGGACCGAAACGTCGTCGTAAGTTTCCCTCTATGTGCGCGTTGTGTATCAGTCAAATGTAGTGAAGGTGACCTTGTAGTCTGAGTGTTAGCCACAAATAGGTGAATGACATTCAGACATGGCGACCTCTCATTAGGCAAAACAGGAATGAATGGATGTCTTGCCCTAATGTCTCTAGCACGTAAAGAAACTAGAGAAAGTGCAAAGGTTTGCAACAAGACTAGTCCCAGAGCTAAGAGGTATGTCTTACGAGGAGAGGTTAAGGGAAATCAACCTGACGACACTGGAGGACAGGAGAGATAGGGGGACATGATAACGACATGCAAAATACTGAGAGCAATTGACAAGGTGGGCAAAGACAGGATGTTCCAGAGATGGGACGCAACAACAAGGAGACACAGCTGGAAATTGAAGACACAGATGAATCACAGGGATGTTAGGAAGTACTTCTTCAGTCACAGAGTAGTCAGGAAGTGGGATAGTTTGGGAAGCGCTGTAGCGGAGGCAGGATCCATACATAGCTTTAAGCAGAGGTATGATAAAACTCACTGTTCAGGGAGAGTGACCTAGTAGCGACCAGTGAAGAGGCGGGGCCAGGAGCTTCGACTCGACCCCTGCAACCTCAACTAGGTGAGGTGAGTACACACACACACACAAAGTCATGGAGAAGATTATCAGGAGAAGAGTGGTGGAACACCTAGAAAGGAATGATCTCATCAACAGCACCCAACATGGTTTCAGGGACGGGAAATCCTGTGTCACAAACCTACTGGAGTTCTATGACATGGTGACAGCAGTAAGACAAGAGAGGGGTGGGTGGATTGCATTTTCTTGGACTGCAAGAAGGCGTTTGACACAGTTCCACACAAGAAATTAGTGCAAAAACTGGAGGACCAAGCAGGGACTAGTATTGACTGCACTTCATAATCTTGCTCAAGGTAGGCAGGAACCTAGCATAGGTGTCAGAGCTGGTCATTGTTTGTCGGCCTCGTGTGGGAAGAACCGAGGAAGCCAGCATTCACAGCACCAGAGACTGAACGGGCTGGATATTTCAGCCTGGGTGGCTAACCAGGCACCAGGTGTCATCAAGAGCATCAGAATGTTATGTAAGCAGTAGCCAGTATGCTCAGCAGTAATACAGGGAAAGGTTCCACAATAACTAGACCTGGAATGGCTGGGGTCGAGGTGAACTCGACTGACGAGTGTTTAATGTCAAAATAGCAAAAATAGCAAAATATCGGCAACCACCACAGCTACCACCATTACAACAACCACCCCTACTACCATTACCGTCATTAATACCTTCACTACTAAAGATCCAACCAACCTGCTACAACCACCTCTGCTACAAACTCAGCTACTACCACCTAACTTACACTAATACACCTAACATCACTAACTCTAATAGTGCCACCGTTGCTTCTACCACCGTAGCTATGAACATTAAAATGCTATAAAATACTGACAGACTGATTAGTAAGACACGTGCAACAGTTAGGTATCGTTATTCCGAAATGTTTTACCTATACAGTAGACTTCTTTAGTCGAATACAGAAAAGTTGGTAGAAGCAGAAGAGATGTGAAGACGATGTAATCAGTCAGAAAACTACTCTGAGAACTTCTACAAGTGAGAATGGTTGGATTTGAGAGGGACGTGAACTCAATGATTACATTCATTCTTCTACTAGTGCCCCCACATCTCAGCTTCTGACAGTATGTAAGGCAGTTCAACTTCACATTGTTACAGACTATGGAACAAATACTCTTCTCCAGGCTGAGGGACTGACCACCTCAAAACTGGTTTTCAAGGGTGATGGACTGATTACATCGTCTTCATATCTCTGCTGCTTCTACTAACTTTTCTGTACTCGACTGAAGAAGCCTACTGTGTAAGCGAAACCTTCCAGAATAAAGATACCTAACCATTGCACAAGAGTCTTACCGTAGCTATCATTACCATCACCACTATCACCAGCTCTAATAACACCATTTATCGAACCACCACCGCCCAGCAATATCATTAAAACCACCAATGTTATCACCACTTGAATGCTATCACCACCACCACCCTCCCATCACCATCACTATCCCCACCACTTTTACAAAATGCGTTTAGCTTGTTTCTGATTTTGTAGCAGATTGTTAGTTATAATTCTAGTTCAGTTATCCTGTATCACATGTGGGCTTCTCAATAGTGTTCTGGGATTAAAACTGGATAAATACAAACCAACTGAGTACCTGTTAATAACGGCCATGTCACTATCGCCGCAATGTAAGGCAGCGCCGCATGTCCATACAAACAAAATAATGGCAGACCTCATTAACTGTGACACTGTTATGTGGTGATATTCAGAGTAATCCAGGACCCCAAACGTACGTGTAGGTGCAAAAGAGACAAATACGGTGCCCGTGAGCGCAGTGTGGCGAAGGTGTTGGAAGCCGCAGTCGTGCGATTACCTGTGATTTACGTGAAGGAAGGATACACAAATAACCCGCACATAGAAGAGAGGAGCTTACGACGACGTTTCGGTCCGACTTGGACCATGGAAGGATACATGCGAGGTGTACAAACAGAACTAGTAGCCAGGAGTAATAACTTTACTTGTAATAAATGTTTAGTGCAACGTGAGGCCAGAGAGTCAGAGAGGTTGCCAGATCAGATAATATTAGATATAATTGTAAACAGTGCATCAGAATGTCTGTAGATAAATGGTTCAGAGAACCAACAAGATGATGAATTAAGACACTTGTGCAGCACTTGGTTATCTTTATTGTGAAAACATTTCGCCAACCAGTGGCTTCCTCAGTCTAGTAGAGAGAATAATAATTGAAGATCAGAAGCTTGAGGTTATCAGTCCCTCCGACTAGAGGCGATGTGATCAGTCCATCAGTCACGAAAAGAGGCACCATATTTTCGGAGGAGTTTATATAGCAGTGATTCCCAAACTTTTCATCGCCAAGGATCCTTTTATTTAAATTAATTTTCCCACGGACCCCCCTGTTTTTGAAAGGTCTGTCTACTCAGCAAGTCGATTTTATTAGCTAACAAACTCGTTTTCCAGATTTCCTCTCTAGTCTGAAAGACATATAGCTGAGGATGCAATTAAATAAATGGCAGTATTAATAAAATTAATTGCTTAATGAGGTGGTTTATGCCGCTTTGTAGAGACGATGTTCCGAATTTCTAGTTCACTAACAGACAGTTTGAAGTGTAGATCAGGTTCCACACTCATCCTGTTTCTGTACTTTTATTTTATATGAAACAGTTGTGACCATTATTCGAGAGAGGTTTGGCATGTTCGATTCCCCAGCCCGTAAAATATAACCAAGTTTAAAAAAGCGTCTAAAAAAAACAGACTATTCCAGTTTATTTGGAAACGGCTTTGAAATTTTCAAATCTTTATCAGTTTTATCGTGAGTGATCACATATTTCACACCGTTGACTCTTCAAATTTTGAAGTTAGCTCACGGACCCTCCAGTACTACCACGGTCCACGGACCACAGATTGAGAACCACTGGTATATAGACAGGTGAGGTGAAGCAGTCGTAGGCGATGTCACCTTGGACAAATCCACAGTTGGAAGGTCAAAACTGTAGGTTCAACAAGTGTGGAATTCCCTGTATCAAGATCCCGAGATGTTTATGAAAATGGTGTATAATACCGACAGGTTGACGTGACATGTTAAACAGTTACTTACCTTTATTCTGAAACTGAAGAAATACTTTTGTGAAGATTGATGGACTGAACTCTAAGCTGAGGGACTGATTACCTCAAACTCCTCTTCATCTTCCACCTTTCTCTGCACTGGACTGAAGAATCCGCTACGTGAACAAAGATTCCCAAATGTTACACAGACTTAGTTAACATCAACGATATACTATATAAAAAGTTCTTGGTTATGCAGAACATTTCTGGCAACGTAGGTTAGTGTTGTTCTCCAGGATGCCAACCACAACATAACAGAAAAACTGATCTCCATAAGAAAATAGGAGCAAAACAGCAAGCCTCCTAGCCCATGCTAGGCATGTTAAACCTCAAACCCACCCACACCTGCTCATGCACTTCTCTAACCAATTTTTAAAGCTAACATCCAGGTACTTACTGCTAGGTGAACAGGGCCAACAGGTGTAAGGAACCAGGTCCAACGTTTCACCCATGCCGGGGATCGATCTCGGACCCTGAGGACGCTATCAACCAGGCCACGAGCACCCTTGGGAGGAGGGTGAGGAGGAAGAGATTCTTTATTGAATTGTGAGAGGAAAGAGAGTGACTAAGCAAATAATCTTTTAGTCCTTCTTTGACTATATATGTGTCGTGGCGAATAGGTGAAATTGGTTAATAAGCAAGAACTCATTTAAAATTAAGTTCTTTCTATAAAATTCTCTTAAACGTTTGAAGATACATTTTTTCATATATGTTAATGCAAAAATTAACAATTTTGTACCCAAAGAACCTTAGAAAACTTACCTAACCTTATTATAACAAGCACAATTTGATGTAGCCTAATCCAGCTAAATACATTTTATACAACTTTACGATATATAATTTAGTAATAAACAAACACAATGAAATATATTTTTTCTTCAGTTTCAGTATGATTTTTGCGAAATTATTGCACATACAAATTTTCGCTTGCCTTATTTAAGCCAAAATAGCAAATTTTTACCTATTCGGCGCGCGCGCTCACGCACACACACACACACACACACACACACACACACACACACACACACACACACACACACACATACACACACACACACCAGCAGCTAAGTCTCGACCCCTGCAACCACAATTAGGTGAGTACATATTATATATACATATTTATATATGCAAACAATCGCAAACAGGAGATCTATACAATGCAGAACAAGCCACATGGGGATGGAAATCTTTAGCTCTGGATCATTCGTACTCTCGTGCGTCAGCAGGAAGTATGCAATGCTGCAAGACGGCAACACATAGGAGAGGAAATTCTCTGAGGTGAGGCAGGTGTTAGTGGTAACTCGTGTCACAGAGTGACACAAACCTACCCGCCCATCCCCCCACACCCTTCCAGGTGCTTCATAGGTTTGCAGAAAGCAAGTTACAGAACAAAAAACGCAGTAGACAGCCCAAAAACCGCATCTAATCGATATCAACAGATTATTACCGTATGGAATCACTATCTCAAGCTATATGTAACATTGCATCAATATGCAAAGCAGATCAACTAGACTCCCGAAATCGTAATGACACGATTGCAAACAAACCATACCACGGGCGGGATTGAACCCGCGGTCAGAGAGTCTCAAAACTCCAGACCGTCGCGTTAGCCACTAGAAATATACCTAGTTGGACGAATCTTATTGTGGCTAGCTGGTCTAGTGGCTAACGCGACGGTCTGGAGTTTTGAGACTCTCTGACCGCGGGTTCAATCCCGCCCGTGGTATGGTTTAGATCAACTAGTTGTCAACCTATACTATCATACCTCAGAGAATGTTCCAGAAATTGTCAGCAGAGAAGATCTCTACATATCTACCTACTACCAACATATTTACCTATCCTGCTCCATGACAATAACACTGTTTCTTGACACTAGGACATTCAGGACAATCACTCTACCCAACTTCCCTAGGCTATCATAAGTAACTCACATAGACGAATAATTTGTAGTCTCATAAACTTATGTAACTACTCATATGCAAGGCCTGAGCAAAATTAATAAAACAATGGAATTCCCCCTATATGGCACTACCAAATGTGGAACGTAATCTCCAATAGGCAAAACGTGTGGAACAGTCTGTCATAGTCTAACCTCAAAACGAAACTAGAGTGAGCGTTAACACGGGTGTGGTCTTCCCTACACCTACCTAAGGGATATTTTCCATGTATTGTGACTTAAGCAGAGGGGATTCCTGACTGGCAAAATGTGTAGGAAAGGTGCAGAGAATGCTGCTCTAATGTCACCAAATCCTCACAAGGATCCTTTACATAATGAGCAATCCGGAGATTTTGTATAGCATCCTTGCTAAAGATTGTGCACAACTGACTTCTAAATAACTGTCGAGTTTGTACATCCCATCACTTGAATTACATAAGGCATTCCTATCATGTTTGATGGTAGAGAAGATCATAATATTGACGAGTTCCTTCCCAGACTCAATGATTTAGTACCTGGAGTTTACCTGGAGAGAGTTCCGGGGGTCAACGCCCATTAAGTTTGCAACAAATCATAAAGTATATAACAAATTGCCTTTCCTAGATGTTCTAATCCACCGTGTTGACAAGAAATTTACAGTGTGCAGGAAGTCAGTTAATGTGTCGTCATACACTATTATTCCAATCACAAATCTAGGGTTAAAAGTTAAATTTTTTTCCTCACAGCAGTTTTTTTGAGAGCTTCATGTATTTGAAGCCCGGAATATTTAGATGATGAAATTAATAAGATATTCAACACAGCTACTAAACTGAGATATCCGAAGAATTTTGTTGAAAAAGCATTATTGGCAGCCAGAAAGACTTTCTACAGGACTGAACCTAGGGAAGTACCTTCCAGAAAAAATATACTGAGAATCCAGCCAGCCTGCATGATGCATTAAAAAAGCTCAACATAAATATTGCTTTCAAGACAGTGAAGCATAAGCTAATTAAGAATACTCCATCCAATATTGTTGGTGGTGTTTACAAGGTCCCATGCACACTATGTTCTCTTTCGTACATAGGACAGACAGGTAAACCACTTGAAATCAGATTAGCCCAACTTCAATACTCAGTAAAGATGGCTTGGGAGTCATACGCAGTCTTCAATCATGTTTGTACTTGCAATTATCCACTGGGGTGGACAGCAGCTCAGGTTACTTTACCCAATAGTTCCGTTATGGAAAGGAACGTAGTTGAATAGTTTGTATGCAACATTGTATAGTTGTAAATAATTTCGAATTGTTAAGTATATATATATATATATATATATATATATATATATATATATATATATATATATATATATATATTTGTGTGTGTGTGTGTGTGTGTGTGTGTGTGTGTGTGTGTCTGTGTGTGTGTGTCTGTGTGTGTGTGTCTGTGTGTGTGTGTCTGTGTGTGTGTGTCTGTGTCTGTGTCGTGCCGAATATGTAAAACTGGTCAATTAGCAAGAACTCATTTAAAATTAAGTCCTTTTTGAAATTTTCACTTTTACGTTTAAAGATATATTTTTTTCATTAATGTTGATGTAAAAATTTATAATTTTGCACCAAAAGGAACTTACAGAACTTACATAACCTTATTATAACAAGAACAATTTATTTTAGCCTAACCCAACTAAATATATTTTAGATTTGTTTACAATAATTTAATACTAAACAAACACAGTGAAATATATTTTTTTCGTTAGGCTCAGAATGGTTTTGGCAAAATTATTGCATACACAAATTTTCACTAGTCCTATATGGCAAGATGAGCGTTGCTATTTAAGCCAAGATCGCAAGTTCTGCCTATTCGGCACGACATATATATATATATATATATATATATATATATATATATATATATATATATATATATATATATATATATATATATATATATAATATATATACATATATCATTTATGGAATGAGAAGAGGGAATATAAATATATAAATTCAAGGAGAGAAAGATTCTGAGAGATGTGAAGTGAATGTTTAAGAAGTTTTGAACCATGTGAGAGAGTAGTTGTGGTAGGAGACCTGAATTCTATAGTGGGAGAAGCGGTTATAGTGGGTGTGGTAGGTAAGTTTGGGATGTCAGGGATAAATGATAATGGGGACTTCGATTGATCTTTGTAAAGCAAAAGGCTTGGAAAAAATGTAATACATATTTTATTAACGCCCTATATATGATATAGGGCGTAAATAAAAGATTTATTGGTAGACGTCAGGATGTGTATGTTTATAGAAGGGCAACAGATATAGCAGATCACTTTTTAGTTGTAGCTACAGTGAGAGTAAAATAAAGTAAGAGAGGAGTGAGGGCTTATAAACTAAAGAAGGAGGCAGTTATGGTCAAATATAAGCAACAATTGGAAGAAAGATGAGCTAGTGAGAGTAAAGGCAGTGAGACTATAGAGGTACGTGGTAAATTTAAGTATGTAGTGTTGCAGTTTTCAGCAGAAATTTGTGGATATAAAAGGGTGGATGCGACGGGGAAAAGGAGCGATTGGTGAAATGATTAAGTAAAGAGAGTAGTAAGAGAGAAAAAGTTAGAATATAAAAGATGTTTACAAAGTAGAAGTGATAAAGGGAGGGAGGAGTATATGGAGAGAAAGAGAGGTTAAAAAGAGGGATGCAGGAATGTAAAAGGAGAGCAAAGATCAGAGTGGGTGAGTTGCTGTCAAAAAATTTTGCTGAGAATAAGAAAAAAAATTGAAGTGCGATTAATAAGTTGAAAAAGCCTGGGAAACGAATGAACAGAAGAGGAGAATTATGAGATAGAGAGTTGGAGGTATAGAGAAGATGGAGTGAATATTTTGAGGAACTGCTAAATGTAGACGATGATAGTGTGTGATATCATGCATTGGCCAGGGAGGAATAACATCTTTTAGGAGTGAGGAAGAGATATGTATGAGTGTGGGGGAGTACATGAGGCTGTGAGTAGAATGAAAGGGGGTAAAGCAGCTGGGATTAATGATATTAAGACAGAAATGTTAAAAGCATTTGATGTAGTTTTTGGAATGGTTGGTGCTTTTATTTAATAAATGTATGAAAGAGGGTAAGGTACCTAATGACTGGTAGAAAGCATACATAATTTGTTTGTATAAAGGCAAATGGGACAAGAGTGTAAGAATTAAAGGGGAATAAGCCTGCTGAGTAAACCTGGTAAGATGTATGATTGTTATTACTGAAAGAAATAAAAGTAAGATGGAGAGCAGGATCGCTGATGAACAATGAGGGTTTAAGAAAGGTAGAGGATGTGCAAATCAAGTGGTTACAGTGAATGAAGCATATAGGTGAACAGTATTTAGATAATGGTAAAGAAGTTTTCGTTGCATTAATGGAGTTGGAAAAAGCATATGAAGGGGTAGATAGGGGAGTAATATGGCAGATGTTGCAAGTGTTTGGAATAGGTGGCAGGTTTTTGAAAGCAGTTAAGAGCTGATTCTAGGATAGTGAGGCTCAAGTTAGGTTATGTATAGGAGAGGGAGATTATTTCCCAGTAAAAGTATTTTTTTAATATATTTATAGATGGGATTGTAAGAGAAGTGAATTCTTGTGTGTTGGCAAGAGGTGTGAGATTTAAAGATAAAGAATCTAGCACAAAGTGGGAGTTATTAGTCGCTTTTTGCTGATGACTCTGTGTTTTTGAGAGATTCTTTAGGTAAGTGCAGAGGTTAGTGGACGAATTTGAGAGGGTACGTTAAAGAAGGAAATTTAACGCGAACATAACAAAGAGAAAGGTGATGATGAAAAAAAAATAGAAAAAGAAAGATTTGATATCAGATTGGAGGGAAGGAATATGGAGGAAGTTTATGTATTCAGATATATGGGATTGGACGTATCAGCACATGGTTCACCTCGTCTGTGAAGGAAGAGGTCAACCATAAAATTGACGAGGGTAAAAAGGTGAGTGGTGCGCTGAGGTGTCTGGGGAGGCAAATAATGTTATTCATGGAGGCAAAAAAGGAAATGTATGAGAGTATAGTATTACCAACGCTCTTATATGCGTGTGAAGCATGAGTCGTGAATGTTGCAGCGAGGAGGCAGCAGGAGGCAGTAGAGATGGATCTGAGGGCAATGACTGGTGTTTATATCATACAGAGAATTTGCAGCTTGGGGATTAGAAGCAGTTGTGGAGCTACTTAATGTATTATCCAGAGAGAATGGAACAATATAGGATGACTTGGAGGGTATATAAATCTGTAGTGAAGGGAAGGCAAGGTAGAAGTCGTTCTAGGAAAGGTTGGAGGGAGGGGGTAAAGGAGGTTTTGTGTTAGAGGGACTTAGACTTCCAGCAAGGGTGGGTGAGCGTGTTAGATAGGAACGAGTGGAAGCAAATGGTTTTTACGACGATGTGCTGTTGGAGTGTAAGGTAACATTTATGAAGTGATTCAGGAAACCGGTTAGCTGGACTTGAGTCCTGAACTCTTAAGGAAGGGTGGAGATATGTCGCAGTTTTGAACTGTAGTATCGGCACACGTCTGGCAAGGCTGTGATTGAGTGAGTGATGGTGAAAGTGTTTTCTTTTTTTTGGGTCACTCTGTAAGAGAGCCACGAGGCTTACAAATGGAATATTTCACGAAGTGTACATCTTTGAGATGTCTGAGTGATAGGTCACCTCCTGTGATCCATCTGTCCCTTCCAACAGCCCAAGAAGCTTTCATAGTACCTGGTCATGGACGGAGCCGCAGGGGCGCTGACCACCGGAACTCCCTCAAGGTAACCATATAGTCTATGAACAAAAAAAGTCGCAATTAACTTCTGTTACTGAATGAAAAGAGTATTCAAAACACTTTCCTCGCATGAAAACAATTATTTAAAAGTCTTATGCCTTGGTTTTGACTTAGTAGTTCCAATTATTACCTTTATTTATGGACTCCGTCTTTCTGAGATTGGTGCTGGTGTTTACATACTGTGTTGTAAGGACTTGTTCGTTGATTGTGTTAGTATCTACACACTGTTGTGCGGATTTTGTCTCAGATTATTGTTAGTGTTTACTCACTCTTGTCTAGCATGGACAAGGGGGTCATGTGCTAGTTACACACCTTGATACCAGAGCGGGTCTGAGAGTATTATGCAAGGTTTGCATCTATATGTTTGGCCAGTGTTGAACTTGCACTAGTTGTGACATGTCACAAGTTGGAAAAATATAACTGCTAATTCGAAGCTTATAATGAACCGCTTAAGGAATTCTCTCGTAGCAGTGAGGAAAGTTAAGTAACGATGAACACAAGATCCAGTATGAGGACGTCAGATATATTTTCAGTAATAATAGGTGCATACTTAGTCATTATCAACAGTGCATGTGATGGATGTCACTTCCAGATATACACTGATGATCACTATTTCCTGACGTTGGTAGCCCTTCAACTCTTACTGTAGTCAGAAATCTCGAAATTTTGTAAGAGCCCAGAAATGGGTATGATCAGCTCAGACTGAATAAATTGCCTTTAAACTGATCATTGAATGTGCAACAAATAAATATACGAATTTTTGTTTTTGGATTCAGAATCTGCCTTGTTCAATTAAACTTCAGAAAAAAAAAACAGAATTTTTTTTTATATAAATTTTATATGGCTGTCCTTTCCTATTAGCATCGCTCCCGGGGAATAAAACTGATGAATTGGTTGAAACAGAAATACGAGAAAATATATACTACAGGTTATAAGAAACATTACAAAAAAAGTATCTACAGGATGAGTGAGAGAAATGTGTTACTCAACAGTGAACTTGTACAACATTAAGTTAATGTTAGATGAAACATGTTTATGGCAAGAAAAGTTGTAAATAAAACAAACTGTGGTGGCCAACATCCATTTAGGTTACGTATATATGTGGAAGACTGGTGTAGCCACGAGGGTGAGACAATGTAAAGTGTGTGTGGAGGGGAAGATAAACACACTCCTCTCCAGCACTGTGTTAGAATACACCGCCCGTGGTATGGTTTCTAATACGACATACATTCTTGAACAGTGTATGCTCAGTGTAACTGAGATTGGGAGCATTTTACAGAAAAAAATCAGAATTTGTTGCAGTTTGGTTTAATGGTAATTTGTTAATGTGGCGATACTTGCCAATACGCAAACTCTTAACTATGAAGGCTTAATACTTTGTACGGAAATGTCCAGGAGTGGAGTTGACATCGCCAGCGGTGTGCCAAATTTGTTGCTTTTATGGTGGTATATTTACTCACAGGATGAGCAAGACCGTCCAAAAACCTTTCCCCTCGGGACAAAATCTTAAAAACTAAGAGAGTGGCCTCTAAGATGAGATCTTATACAAACATTACCTTGGGGCGGCACCCTTCTCTGTTCTCTCCTCTCATAATGTACAAGTGTGTTCCTCTCTCCTCCCTCTCGCAACTGTGTTCCCCCCTCCTCTACATCCTCCTACAACACTAACCTCCATTCCCTCTCACAACACTCTCTCCCGTTCTCGTCCCCCTCACAACCCTCATCCATCATTTTCTTTTCTTCCAAAACCCCCTCTTCAGTCTCCTCCCTCTCACAACCCTATTCCTTCACCCTCTCACAACCCCATTCCTTCACCCTCTAACATCCCTATTTCAGTTCCTTCCTCTCACACTCTTTTCTGCCACAATGTTCTCTCTCTCGTTGAATTCTCTTTACCCTCTCAGAACCATCTCCTTCCTCCCACAATTCCCTCCTCCTCCCCACAATATCATTAATCAACTGTACCACACCACAAAAAAGTCGACCGAGACGAATGCTCTTGTTCTCCAAATAAAAACAAACATTCACTTGACCAATCTATTGGAGGATCATCCACTTACATGACCAAGGTAGATACATGGCGATCGCTGTGCTATCAGAGTAAATTATCTCCGTTATTGCTTGACCTCTGTCCCCCGTACCTCAGTGTAAGTGTTACGAACACTGAACAATGAAGCCTAAGTTAGAAGTGCAGTTAAATATTGTTGAAGATTTAATGTGAATCAAGATTCGTATGGAAATTAACATCTCAGTTTCAACTGAATTATAAATTAGGTTCAACACACATCAAATCTCATTCAGACCGTCAAGTAAGAGACACTAGCTCTATCTCACAGTGGAAAATATCGGAAAATAAATAACACAAAGGCACAATACCGTGACTGGAACAATGCACAGATAACCCGCACATGGAAGAAAAACTTATGACGACGTTTCGGTCTGACTTGGACCATTAACTGGTCACACAAACTTGAAGTTCAAAGCCGCGCTAAAGTTTCGCAGTAAGTCTGACGAGCCATCACAAATTATTGAGTGAAACCTTCATTTCCATTTTCCCAGTTTCTTTATGAAAACGGGAAATAGAGACCTAAACAAGTAGTAATCAACACAAACTTTTCTCTAACATTCACCAGTCTTCAAGGTTAAAATCTAATCAGACGAGACATTCTCCAGTTATTTAACAAAGAATTTGTCTAATAAAATTAAAAAATTAAACTAGCAAACCCCAAAATCAAAGTGATGTTTCCTTTGAGAAAAACACTATCACTAAAAGCTTGAAACCAATCAGAAGATGCATTTCTAGTTATTATGTAGAATCCAATAATTACAAGTTTATTAACTACATTAATAAATTTGAGAAATTTGCACCTACACAGCCTAAACCCAAAAATGTTCTGTTTAATAAGAGGCATCAGCCATAGTGATCCAGTTCAGAAAAGGCAAACTCAAGTTACTGAATGAAAAAGAGTACAAACACCATCTCGAAACTAAAATTGCCAAAATGGCACCTACATATTCCAGTAACAAAACCGACTTTCTCTTAAGATACATTAAAACACTGATGCTGATCAGACGGGGCTTGCCAAACTTAATGAAAGGAAACCGAAATCTAAAATGACCTCCCGCATATAAAACTTGCATATACCAGCTGCTCCATAAACCTTCCCCTGGTTAATAGTCAGGGTGGAAAATTTAAAGCAGATCAGATAATACGCTCTGAAGTTATAAATGAAAGTCTTAGAAGTTACTGGTGGACAAGAAAACAATACGTAAGGATGTGACGGCTCTGGAATAAATCGCGTGTAAATCTCGTATTTAAGGCTTTACCATACTCGTGACAGTTATAGAACAGCATAAAAAAGTGAGTTTTTTTATATTTCTCTCTCATCTACAGTCTCTTTAAAATTCTAGGTAATCTTATAAGAAAAACTAGACGTGTTTAGGTGAATGTTCAATCCTCCTGTGTCTCAGTGCACTTGATAAGAATAGTGGAGAGTAGCTGATGTTTCTAATGCTCTTAAATATTTGTGCTGGATTTTTGAAGTGAATCAGAAACATTCACTAGTTATCCAGAGGACATTGTAATGCATTAAGTAAAAACATATAGAACATACACAGCTCAGAACTAATTCAAATCTTTCAGGAAGAAACAACTTTGAAGTCAAAGCGATTTGGCATTCTTGTGTTGACTCGGAGAGAACAACAACGAAAAATGCACCACTACATTAGATTTGAAACCGATCAGAATTTGCATTATAAAGTTACTAGCATTGAAGGGTGAAGCCAGTCCGATGAAACACCCAGAAATTATTCCATGACAACCAGTATTTCAATTTCCCGAGTTTCTTCCACGAAAACAGACAAATCGGAACAAACACAGATCAAATTATATTAAAGCTTACACAGCTTAAACTCAAAACGAAGTTTCCATTAAGGAAAACTCATCAGCACTAAAAGTTTGAAGATCAAAATATGCATTCCCCAGCTACTGTACAGAATCGACAAAAATTTGCACCTACACAACGTATACCCAGGAAATGTATCATTCATTACGTACGATGCATCAGCCATTAAAGATTGACGTCTTCTGTTTTAATCAGGGGAAAACGCTAAACCAATAGGGGTCAGTGCCTGTAGAATGGAAGGCATTCAGATTTGAAACGAGCAAGGAGAGGATGAGTCCAATTCCTTGGATCAAGAGCCCCTCACCAGATTAAAGACATCCCCCTCAAGAAGCATATTCCAATTATGTCACGTAGAACAGATTAATTTGTGATTAAAAGTAGAAAAATGGCGCCTACACACTGCATTAACACTACCAACCTTCTATGTACGATACGTCAGTGAGGAAATTTTGAAGCCGATGAGAAGAGGCTTTCCAAAGTTATCTTATGGAAACCAGATTTGGGAATAATCTAAACAAAACTGAGCAGAGAGCTCTTGCGCTAATCACTTCTTCCACAAACCTTCACCCAGTAAGAGTTTATCATGGCTGAAAATTGGAAAGCTATCGGAAAAGGCGTTTTCAAGTTGTAAGCGAAAGCCTTGGATCAAGTTTGTGGTAGACGAGGATGCTGGAACTTAAAATATAAGCGGGAACCGGTACAAAATTTTTAAAGGTTCACCAAACTTCTGAAAATTAAAATCGACATAAAACAGTTTAAAATATCTCTCAAACTCTTTTGCAGTTCTGTTATTCTATTTAAAATTCTTTACATTATTCTAAGAAAAAATATTAGAATATGTTTTTAAGCCCAGTTTGATAAAAAATATCTATAAAATTTGTAAATTAGCTCGTACGAAGCCCAAATTCAATGCAAAAAAAATACTTCCTCTTAATATACACCCAAGTTTAAGTATTTAATGCCAGAAAAAGCATTTTCTAGTTACTACATCGAAACCAATTTATTTAAACTGCCAATATAAGAGTTACGTAGCTCAAAGTTAAAGAAAACTTTCTGTTAAGGCTATCAGAAAAAATAATCCACAATAAATGTCCAGAATCCATCAGCTCTAAGCTTTTTAATACTTTAGCTAAAGTTTCACATTTGCTCCTAAACACAGTGAACATGTGCGTCTTCCTTCTTACGCAATGAATTACCATCAATGTTTTGAAACCGATAAAACGAGGGATTCTTTAGTTTCTACTGGAAATAAACATCATAATTTAATAAAATTAGCAGACTGGGACTTATTGAGCTCAGTAACCATGTTAACTTTGCTTTCTATAAAACACTCCAAGACTGAAAATATGATGATGATCAGAAGACTCATTCTCAAGTTACTGCACGGTTTACAGCGACTTCAGATTTTATGGCAATTAGAGAATATTGTATAAAACAAAACGCTCCATATATATGTCAGTTTCCCGGATTTATTCTGAAACCGGACACGCATTATTCCTGGTGAGTCAGAGTGGCCAGGAGGGGAGAGTGAGGCGTGTGTGAGGCAGTACGAGGAGAGCAACAGATGCAGCAAGAAATACTAAGATGTCACGGTTTGGTGTTTGTAGGGATTTTTTTTTTTTGTAAGTTTATAAAATAGGTTATATATATATATATATATATATATATATATATATATATATATATATATATATATATATATATATATATATATATATATATATTTCTTTCAACACACCGGCAGTATCCCACCGAGGCAGGGTGGCCCAAAAGAAAAAACGAAAGTTTCTCCTTTTACATTTAGTAATATATACAGCAGAAGAGGTTACTAGCCCCTTGCTCCCGGCATTTTAGTCGCCTCTTACAACATGCATGGCTTACGGAGGAAGAATTCTGCTACACTTCCCCATGGAGATAAGAGGAAATAAACAAGAATAAGAACTAGAAAGAAAATAGAAAACCCAGAGGGGTGTGTATATATGTGCTTGTACATGTATGTGTAGTGTGACCTAAGTGTAAGTAGAAGTAGCAAGACGTACCTGAAATCTTGCATGTTCATGAGACAGAAAAAAGGACACCAGCAATCCTACCATCATGTAAAACAATTACAGGCTTTCTCGTTTTACACTCACTTGGCAGGACGGTAGTACCTCCCTGGGCGGTTGCTGTCTACCTACCTACTACCTATGATATATATATATATATATATATATATATATATATATATATATATATATATATATATATATATATATATATATATATATATATATTTTATTTTTATTATCACACTGGCCGATTCCCACCAAGGCAGGGTGGCCCGAAAAAGAAAAACTTTCACCATCATTCACTCCATCACTGTCTTGCCAGAAGGGTGCTTTACACTACAGTTTTTAAACTGCAACATTAACACCCCTCCTTCAGAGTGCAGGCACTGTACTTCCCATCTCCAGGACTCAAGTCCGGCCTGCCGGTTTCCCTGAATCCCTTCATAAATGTTACTTTGCTCACACTCCAACAGCACGTCAAGTATTAAAAACCATTTGTCTCCATTCACTCCTATCAAACACGCTCACGCATGCCTGCTGGAAGTCCAAGCCCCTCGCACACAAAACCTCCTTTACCCCCTCCCTCCAACCCTTCCTAGGCCGACCCCTACCCCGCCTTCCTTCCACTACAGACTGATACACTCTTGAAGTTATTCTGTTTCGCTCCATTCTCTCTACATGTCCGAACCACCTCAACAACCCTTCCTCAGCCCTCTGGACAACTGTTTTGGTAATCCCGCACCTCCTCCTAACTTCCAAACTACGAATTCTCTGCATTATATTCACACCACACATTGCCCTCAGACATGACATCTCCACTGCCTCCAGCCTTCTCCTCGCTGCAACATTCATCACCCATGCTTCACACCCATATAAGAGCGTTGGTAAAACTATACTCTCATACATTCCCCTCTTTGCCTCCAAGGACAAAGTTCTCTGTCTCCACAGACTCCTAAGTGCACCACTCACTCTTTTTCCCTCATCAATTCTATGATTCACCTCATCTTTCATAGACCCATCCGCTGACACGTCCACTCCCAAATATCTGAATACGTTCACCTCCTCCATACTCTCTCCCTCCAATCTGATATTCAATCTTTCATCACCTAATCTTTTTGTTATCCTCATAACCTTACTCTTTCCTGTATTCACCTTTAATTTTCTTCTTTTGCACACCCTACCAAATTCATCCACCAATCTCTGCAGCTTCTCTTCAGAATCTCCCAAGAGCACAGTGTCATCAGCAAAGAGCAGCTGTGACAACTCCCACCCTGTGTGTGATTCTTTATCTTTTAACTCCACGCCTCTTGCCAAGACCCTCGCATTTACTTCTCTTACAACCCCATCTATAAATATATTAAACAACCACGGTGACATCACACATCCTTGTCTAAGGCCTACTTTTACTGGGAAAAAATTTCCCTCTTTTCTACATACTCTAACTTGAGCCTCACTATCCTCGTAAAAACTCTTCACTGCTTTCAGTAACCTACCTCCTACACCATACACTTGCAACATCTGCCACATTGCCCCCCTATCCACCCTGTCATACGCCTTTTCCAAATCCATAAATGCCACAAAGACCTCTTTAGCCTTATCTAAATACTGTTCACTTATATGTTTCACTGTAAACACCTGGTCCACACACCCCCTACCTTTCCTAAAGCCTCCTTGTTCATCTGCTATCCTATTCTCCGTCTTACTCTTAATTCTTTCAATTATAACTCTACCATACACTTTACCAGGTACACTCAACAGACTTATCCCCCTATAATTTTTGCACTCTCTTTTATCCCCTTTGCCTTTATACAAAGGAACTATGCATGCTCTCTGCCAATCCCTAGGTACCTTACCCTCTTCCATACATTTATTAAATAATTGCACCAACCACTCCAAAACTATATCCCCACCTGCTTTTAACATTTCTATCTTTATCCCATCAATCCCGGCTGCCTTACCCCCTTTCATTTTACCTACTGCCTCACGAACTTCCCCCACACTCACAACTGGCTCTTCCTCACTCCTACAAGATGTTATTCCTCCTTGCCCTATACACGAAATCACAGCTTCCCTATCTTCATCAACATTTAACAATTCCTCAAAATATTCCCTCCATCTTCCCAATACCTCTAACTCTCCATTTAATAACTCTCCTCTCCTATTTTTAACTGACAAATCCATTTGTTCTCTAGGCTTCCTTAACTTGTTAATCTCACTCCAAAACTTTTTCTTATTTTCAACAAAATTTGTTGATAACAGCTCACCCACTCTCTCATTTGCTCTCTTTTTACATTGCTTCACCACTATCTTAACCTCTCTCTTTTTCTCCATATACTCTTCCCTCCTTGCATCACTTCTACTTTGTAAAAACTTCTCATATGCTAACTTTTTCTCCCTTACTACTCTCTTTACATCATCATTCCACCAATCGCTTCTCTTCCCTCCTGCACCCACTTTCCTGTAACCACAAACTTCTGCTGAACACTCTAACACTACATTTTTAAACCTACCCCATTCCTCTTCGACCCCATTGCCTATGCTCTCATTAGCCCATCTATCCTCCAATAGCTGTTTATATCTTACCCTAACTGCCTCCTCTTTTAGTTTATAAACCTTCACCTCTCTCTTCCCTGATGCTTCTATTCTCCTTGTATCCCATCAACCTTTTACTCTCAGTGTAGCTACAACTAGAAAGTGATCTGATATATCTGTGGCCCCTCGATAAACATGTACATCCTGAAGTCTACTCAACAGTCTTTTATCTACCAATACATAATCCAACAAACTACTGTCATTTCGCCCTACATCATATCGTGTATACTTATTTATCCTCTTTTTCTTAAAATATGTATTACCTATAACTAAACCCCTTTCTATACAAAGTTCAATCAAAGGGCTCCCATTATCATTTACACCTGGCACCCCAAACTTACCTACCACACCCTCTCTAAAAGTTTCTCCTACTTTAGCATTCAGGTCCCCTACCACAATTACTCTCTCACTTGGTTCAAAGGCTCCTATACATTCACTTAACATCTCCCAAAATCTCTCTCTCTCCTCTGCATTCCTCTCTTCTCCAGGTGCATACACGCTTATTATGACCCACTTCTCGCATCCAACCTTTACTTTAATCCACATAATTCTCGAATTTACACATTCATATTCTCTTTTCTCCTTCCATAACTGATCATTTAACATTACTGCTACCCCTTCCTTTGCTCTAACTCTCTCAGATACTCCAGATTTAATCCCATTTATTTCCCCCCACTGAAACTCTCCTACCCCCTTCAGCTTTGTTTCGCTTAGAGCCAGGACATCCAACTTCTTTTCATTCATAACATCAGCAATCATCTGTTTCTTGTCATCCGCACTACATCCACGCACATTTAAACAACCCAGTTTTATAAAGTTTTTCTTCTTCTCTTTTTTAGTAAATGTATACAGGAGAAGGGGTTACTAGCCCATTGCTCCCGGCATTTTAGTCGCCTCATACGACACGCATGGCTTACGGAGGAAAGATTCTTTTCCACTTCCCCATGGACAATAGAAGAAATAAAAAAGAACAAGAGCTATTTAGAATAAGGAGAAAAACCTAGATGTATGTATATATATATATGCATGTGCGTGTCTGTGAAGTGTGACCAAAGTGTAAGTAGGAGTAGCAAGACATCCCTGTTATCTAGCGTGTTTATGAGACAGAAAAAGAAAACCAGCAATCCTACCATCATGCAAAACAGTTACAGGTTTTTGTTTCACAGTCATCTGGCAGGACGGTAGTACTTCCCTGGGTGGTTGCTGTCTACCAACCTACTACCTATGATAGATATGTACATATATATATATATATATATATATATATATATATATATATATATATATATATATATATCTCGTGCCGAATAGGCAGAACTTGCGATCTTGGCTTAAATAGCAATGCTCATTTTGCCATATAGGACAAGTGAAAATTTGTGTATGCAATAATTTCGCCAAAATCATTCTAAACCTAACGAAAAAAATATATTTCACTGTGTTTGTTTAGTATTAAATTTCTGTAAACAAATCTAAAATATATTTAATTGGGTTAGGCTAAAATAAATTGTTCTTTTCATAATAAGGTTAGGTAAGTTTTCTAAGATTCTTTTGGTGCAAAATTAAAATTTTTTACATCAACATTAACGAAAAAAATATATCTTTAAACTTATGAGAGAACATTTTAGAAAGAACTTAATTTTAAATGAGTTCTTGCTAATTGACCAGTTTTACATATTCGGCACGACATATATATATATATATATATATATATATATATATATATATATATATATATATATATATATATATATATATATATATATATAGCGAGATAGAGAGAGAACGAGAAAGAGAGATTTGAAATGCTCAACATTTCGCAAACAGGCGAAATTATTTACAAACATTGTCTCTACGTCCACAGCAGGACTCGAACCTGCTAACTCTGTATCAGACCCAAGATAAGTATGGGCGCTTAGCCGAAGCTAAGCGTTGTTACCCCATACCCCGGGCACCAAGCTCGTTTTGAAAGTTATTTCATCGAATCCTGCAATATATATATATATATATATATATATATATATATATATATATATATATATATATATATATAATATATATATATATATGCGTATGTTTATGTGTGTTTGTGTGTGTGTGTGTGTGTTTGTGTGTGTGTATGTGTGTGTATATGTGTGTGTATATGTGTGTGTATGTGTGTGTGTATGTGTGTGTGTGTGTGTGTGTGTGTGTGTGTGTGTGTGTGTGTGTGTGTGTGTGTGTGTGTCCTTCCTTATAATAAATTTAATATTTTCTCCACATTTAATGTGAAGGTACAAGTTGGCCCTAGAGTGATTGCTTTTTCTATTTTAAATAATATATATGCCATTAGACTAGGCATTTCGCTTACTCTTAGGAGAATTTCGGAGGTGCAGCTCCGTACTTCAGTTTCACTTTCTGCCGTCTTAGAATTAGGAGGTAACTTTTTTTGAACACTTGAGGGTACGCTACCTAGGTTTTTGAAAGTAATGCGAGGCGCCGGAGAGGCCTATGACAACACATTTGTCATAGGCCATCTGCACATGCCAATTGTTTCTGGAATCTTTGCTCTGTTACCATATACCAGCGTTGAAAATTTGAGGCCGATTGGATACGGCATTGTAGCGTTATAAGCGGCATAAAATTATAAAAATGCAGGAGAAAAAAAAAAGGAAAAAATTCTGGCAGCCTCAAAGAACCTCCTTGGAGGAAAATCCTAACTATAGCTCTGCAAAAAAAGTGCAAAACTTGGAACTTACATCAAATACACGGAAAATGAAACATTGAACCTGTGAACTAGAAACTCTCCTCTCTAATGAAGCTACTGAGAATGAGAGAGATACAACCTGGATCCAGATTATCCTATTATACTCGATGAAACCTGGAACAGTAGGACACATGAACCACCTTAAGAACTCGTAAAAGAATAACCCTTTACCTTAAAGTTAAAAGATTCATGCATAAACAAGATTACCATCACAAGGAATCTTGAACAACCTTCCAGAGAAGCATGAGGAATAGGACATCCCTGATCCTACTGCATATATTGGAAACAAAAGACAAAAACTGCCTATTATAAAGAAGTGGGGACACTAAACAAGATCCAGACGACTCAGCAACCATAACTCACCGCGGGGTGATAAAAAACACACAAATGATGATGCCCGGAGATCCAAATGGTAACCGAAGCCACACTTACAAGAATGAGAGTAACTGCAGAAGTAACCAAGAATGAGAAGAGTAACTGCAGAAGTAACCAAGAATGAGAAGAGTAACTGCAGAAGTAACCAAGAATGAGAAGAGTAACTGCAGAAGTAACCAAGAACAACTCTCCACTCATAACATTCAACATGAAGGAGCGAACATCTGCTTACCTTTGCAGTGTCCAACTAGTGGATGCATACAACAGTTTTTTTTCAAAACTGCCTTTTATAATATAAGCTTTCTCATGGTAGCCACTACTCATGAAACAAATTTTTTAAGACACCGCCAGTCTCCCACCGAGATAGGTATCCCAAAAACAGAAGCACACGGGCAACATCATTCAGTCAGTTGTTGTCTTGCGGAAAGTGTGATGATCTCCCAGTTCAGATGACTCTCCGAAGTGTAACATCCCCACACTTCCTTCAGAGCTCAAACACACTATTTCCCACCTCCAAGACTCAAGTCCGGCTAACTGATTTCACTGATTCCGTTCATAAATTTTACCTTGCTTACACTCCAACAGCACGTCAAGCAAAGAAAAAAAAAAAAAAAAAAAAAAAAAAAAAAAAACACTAGTTTTCCTTCACTCCAATTAAACGCCTGTTATATATTCAGACACCCAGTAATTAAAACCTCTGATATTCCCTCCATCCAGCCCTTCCTGAGATGACCCATCCCCCCCTTCCTTCCACTCCAGATTTATCTTCCCTCTTAATCATCCTATTCTGCTCCTTCCTCTAAAGCCCAAACCATCTTAATAGCCTCTCCTTAGCCCTCTGAATTAAACTTTTGATAACTCCTTCCATCCATTCACACACAAAATCATTATTATTATTGTATATATATATATATATATATATATATATATATATATATATATATATATATATATATATATATATATATATATATATATATATATCGTGCCGAATAGGCAGAGCTTGCGATCTTGGCTTAAATAGCAACGCTCATCTTGCTATATAGGACAAGTGAAAATTTGTGTATGCAATAATTTCGCAAAAATCATTCTGAACCTAAGGAAAAAAAATACATTTCATTGTGTTTGTTTTGTATTAAATTACTGTAAACGTATTTAAAATATATTTAGTAGGGTTAGGCTACAATAAATTGCGCTTGTTATAATAAGGTTAGGTAAGTTTTCTAAGATTCTTTTGGTGCAAAATTAAATTTTTTACATTAACATTAATGAAAAAAATATATCTTTAACCGTATAAGAGAAAATTTTGGAAAGGACTTAATTTTAAATGAGTTCTTGCTAAATGACCAGTTTTACATATTCGGCAATATATATATATATATATATATATATATATATATATATATATATATATATATATATATATATATATATATATATATATATATATATATATATATATATATATATATATATATTATATATATTATATATATATATATTTTTATTATCACACTGGCCGATTCCCACCAAGGCAGGGTGGCCCGAAAAAGAAAAACTTTCACCATCATTCACTCCATCACTGTCTTGCCAGAAGGGTGCTTTACACTACAGTTTTTAAACTGCAACATTAACACCCCTCCTTCAGAGTGCAGGCACTGTACTTCCCATCTCCAGGACTCAAGTCCGGCCTGCCGGTTTCCCTGAACCCCTTCATAAATGTTACTTTGCTCACACTCCAACAGCACGTCAAGTATTAAAAACCATTTGTCTCCATTCACTCCTATCAAACACGCTCACGCATGCCTGCTGGAAGTCCAAGCCCCTCGCACACAAAACCTCCTTTACCCCCTCTCTCCAACCTTTCCTAGGCCGACCCCTACCCCGGCTTCCTTCCACTACAGACTGATACACTCTTGAAGTTATTCTGTTTCGCTCCATTCTCTCTACATGTCCGAACCACCTCAACAACCCTTCCTCAGCCCTCTGGACAACAGTTTTGGTAATCCCGCACCTCCTCCTAACTTCCAAACTACGAATTCTCTGCATTATATTCACACCACACATTGCCCTCAGACATGACATCTCCACTGCCTCCAGCCTTCTCCTCGCTGCAACATTCATCACCCATGCTTCACACCCATATAAGAGCGTTGGTAAAACTATACTCTCATACATTCCCCTCTTTGCCTCCAAGGACAAAGTTCTTTGTCTCCACAGACTCCTAAGTGCACCACTCACCCTTTTCCCCTCATCAATTCTATGATTCACCTCATCTTTCATAGACCCATCCGCTGACACGTCCACTCCCAAATATCTGAATACATTCACCTCCTCCATACTCTCTCCCTCCAATCTGATATTCAATCTTTCATCACCTAATCTTTTTGTTATCCTCATAACCTTACTCTTTCCTGTATTCACCTTTAATTTTCTTCTTTTGCACACCCTATCAAATTCATCCACCAATCTCTGCAACTTCTCTTCAGAATCTCCCAAGAGCACAGTGTCATCAGCAAAGAGCAGCTGTGACAACTCCCACTTTGTGTGTGATTCTTTATCTTTTAACTCCACGCCTCTTGCCAAGACCCTCGCATTTACTTCTCTTACAACCCCATCTATAAATATATTAAACAACCACGGTGACATCACACATCCTTGTCTAAGGCCTACTTTTACTGGGAAATAATTTCCCTCTTTCCTATGTACTCTAACTTGAGCCTCACTATCTTCGTAAAAACTCTTCACTGCTTTCAGTAACCTACCTCCTACACCATACACTTGCAACATCTGCCACATTGCCCCCCTATCCACCCTGTCATACGCCTTTTCCAAATCCATAAATGCCACAAAGACCTCTTTAGCCTTATCTAAATAATGTTCACTTATATGTTTCACTGTAAACACCTGGTCCACACACCCCCTACCTTTCCTAAAGCCTCCTTGTTCATCTGCTATCCTATTCTCCGTCTTACTCTTAATTCTTTCAATAATAACTCTACCATACACTTTACCAGGTATACTCAGCAGACTTATCCCCCTATAATTTTTGCACTCTCTTTTATCCCCTTTGCCTTTATACAAAGGAACTATGCATGCTCTCTGCCAATCCCTAGGTACCTTACCCTCTTCCATACATTTATTAAATAATTGTACCAACCACTCCAAAACTATATCCCCACCTGCTTTTAACATTTCTATCTTTATCCCATCAATCCCGGCTGCCTTACCCCCTTTCATTTTACCTACTGCCTCACAAACTTCCCCCACACTCACAACTGGCTCTTCCTCACTCCTACAAGATGTTATTCCTCCTTGTCCTATACACGAAATCACAGCTTCCCTATCTTCATCAACATTTAACAATTCCTCAAAATATTCCCTCCATCTTTCCAATACCTCTAACTCTCCATTTAATAACTCGCCTCTCCTATTTTTAACTGACAAATCCATTGGTTCTCTAGGCTTTCTTAACTTGTTAATCTCACTCCAAATCTTTTTCTTATTTTCAACAAAATTTGCTGATAACATCTCACCCACTCTCTCATTAGCTCTCTTTTTACATTGCTTCACCACTCTCTTAACCTCTCTCTTTTTCTCCATATACTCTTCCCCCCTTGCATCACTTCTACTTTCTAAAAACTTCTCATATGCTAACTTTTTCTCCCTTACTACTCTCTTTACATCATCATTCCACCAATCGCTCCTCTTCCCTCCCGCACCCACTTTCCTGTAACCACAAACTTCTGCTGAACACTCTAACACTACATTTTTAAACCTACCCCATACCTCTTCGACACCATTGCCTATGCTCTCATTAGCCCATCTATCCTCCAATAGCTGTTTATATCTTACCCTAACTGCCTCCTCTTAGTTTATAAACCTTCACCTCTCTCTTCCCTGATGCTTCTATTCTCCTTGTATCCCATCTACCTTTTTCTCTCAGTGTAGCTACAACTAGAAAGTGATCTGATATATCTGTGGCCCCTCTATAAACATGTACATCCTGAAGTCTACTAAACAGTCTTTTATCTACCAATACATAATCCAACAAACTACTGTCATTTCGCCCAACATCATATCTTGTATACTTATTTATGCTCTTTTTCTTAAAATATGTATTACCTATAACTAAACCCCTTTCTATACAAAATTCAATCAAAGGGCTTCCATTATCATTTACACCTGGCACCCCAAACTTACCTACCACACCCTCTCTAAAAGTTTCTCCTACTTTAGCATTCATGTCCCCTACCACAATTACTCTCTCACTTGGTTCAAAGGCTCCTATACATTCACTTAACATCTCCCAAAATCTCTCTCTCTCCTCTGCATTCCTCTCTTCTCCAGGTGCATACACGCTTATTATAACCCACTTCTCGCATCCAACCTTTACTTTAATCCACATAATTCTTGAATTTACACATTCATATTCTCTTTTCTCCTTCCATAACTGATCATTCAACATTACTGCTACCCCTTCCTTTGCTCTAACTCTCTCAGATACTCCAGATTTAATCCCATTTATTTCCCCCCACCGAAACTCCCCTACCCCCTTCAGCTTTGTTTCGCTTAGGGCCAGGACATCCAACTTCTTTTCATTCATAACATCAGCAATCATCTGTTTCTTGTCATCCGCACTACATCCACGCACATTTAAGCATCCCAGTTTTATAAAGTTTTTCTTCTTCTCTTTTTTAGTAAATGTCTACAGGAGAAGGGGTTACTAGCCCATTGCTCCCGGCATTTTAGTCGCCTCATACGACATGCATGGCTTACGGAGGAAAGATTCTTTTCCACTTCCCCATGGACAATAGAAGAAATAAAGAAGAACAAGAGCTATTTAGAAAAAAGAGAAAAACCTAGATGTATGTATATATATATGCATGTGCGTGTCTGTGAAGTGTGACCAAAGTGTAAGGCTTTTGACAGGGTCCCACATCAGAGACTATTGAGGAAAATTAAAGCACATGGAATAGGAGGAGAAATTTTTTCCTGGATAGAGGCATGGTTGACAAATAGGCAGCAGAGAGTTTGCATAAATGGGGAGAAATCAGAGTGGGGAAGCGTCACGAGCGGTGTTCCACAGGGGTCAGTGTTGGGCCCCCTGCTGTTCACAATCTACATAAACGACATAGATGAGGGCATAAAGAGCGACATCGGCAAGTTTGCCGATGACACCAAAATAGGCCGTCGAATTCATTCTGACGAGGACATTCGAGCACTCCAGGAAGATTTGAATAGACTGATGCAGTGGTCGGAGAAGTGGCAGATGCAGTTTAATATAGACAAATGCAAAGTTCTAAATGTTGGACAGGACAATAACCATGCCACATATAAACTAAATAATGTAGATCTTAATATTACGGATTGCGAAAAAGATTTAGGAGTTCTGGTTAGCAGTAATCTGAAACCAAGACAACAGTGCATAAGTGTTCGCAATAAAGCTAATAGAATCCTTGGCTTCATATCAAGAAGCATAAATAATAGGAGTCCTCAGGTTGTTCTTCAACTCTATACATCCTTGGTTAGGCCTCATTTAGATTATGCTGCACAGTTTTGGTCACCGTATTACAGAATAGATATAAATTCTCTGGAAAATGTACAAAGGAGGATGACAAAGATGATCCCATGTATCAGAAACCTTCCCTATGAGGATAGACTGAGGGCCCTGAAACTGCACTCTCTAGAAAGACGTAGAATTAGGGGGGATATGATTGAGGTGTATAAATGGAAGACAGGAATAAATAAAGGGGATGTAAATAGTGTGCTGAAAATATCTAGCCTAGACAGGACTCGCAGCAATGGTTTTAAGTTGGAAAAATTCAGATTCAGGAAGGATATAGGAAAGTACTGGTTTGGTAATAGAGTTGTGGATGAGTGGAACAAACTCCCAAGTACCGTTATAGAGGCCAGAACGTTGTGTAGCTTTAAAAATAGGTTGGATAAATACATGAGTAGATGTGGGTGGGTGTGAGTTAGACCTGATAGCTTGTGCTACCAGGTCGGTTGCCGTGTTCCTCCCTTAAGTCAATGTGACCTGACCTGACTAGGTTGGGTGCATTGGCTTAAGCCGGTAGGAGACTTGGACCTGCCTCGCATGGGCCAGTAGGCCTTCTGCAGTGTTCCTTCGTTCTTATGTTCTTATGTTCTTAAGATATCCCTGTTATCTAGCGTGTTTATGAGATAGAAAAAGAAACCAGCAATCCTGCCATCATGCAAAACAGTTACAGGTTTCTGTTTAACAGTCATCTGGCAGGACGGTAGTACTTCCCTGGGTGGTTGCTGTCTACCAACCTACTACCTATATATATATATATATATATATATATATATATATATATATATATATATATATATATATATATATATATATGTGTGTGTGAGTGTGGGGGAAGTTCGTGAGGCAGTAGGTAAAATGAAAGGGGGTAAGGCAGCCGGGATTGATGGGATAAAGATAGAAATGTTAAAAGCAGGTGGGGATATAGTTTTGGAGTGCTTGGTGCAATTATTTAATAAATGTATGGAAGAGGGTAAGGTACCTAGGGATTGGCAGAGAGCATGCATAGTTCTTTTGTATAAAGGCAAAGGGGACAAAAGAGAGTGCAAAAATTATAGGGGGATAAGTCTGTTGAGTATAAATGGTAAAGTGTATGGTATAGTTATTATTGAAAGAATTAAAAGTAAGACGGAGAATAGGATAGCAGATGAACAAGGAGGCTTTAGGAAAGGTAGGGGGTGTGTGGACCAGGTGTTTACAGTGAAACATATAAGTGAACAACATTTAGATAAGGCTAAAGAGGTCTTTGTGGCATTTATGGATTTGGAAAAGGCATATCAGATTGGAGGGAGAGAGTATGGAGGAGGTGAATGTATTCAGATATTTGGGAGTGGACGTGTCAGCGGATGGGTCTATGAAGGATGAGGTGAATCATAGAATTGATGAGGGGAAAAGGGTGAGTGGTGCACTTAGGAGTCTGTGGAGACAAAGAACTTTGTCCTTGGAGGCAAAGAGGGGAATGTATGAGAGTATAGTTTTACCAACACTCTTATATGGGTGTGAAGCATGGGTGATGAATGTTGCAGCGAGGAGAAGGCTGGAGGCAGTGGAGATGTCATGTCTGAGGGCAATGTGTGGTGTGAATATAATGCAGAGAATTCGTAGTTTGGAAGTTAGGAGGAGGTGCGGGATTACCAAAACTGTTGTCCAGAGGGCTGAGGAAGGGTTGTTGAGATGGTTCGGACATATAGAGAGAATGGAGCGAAACAGAATGACTAAGTGTGTGTCAGTCTGTAGTGGAAGGAAGGCGGGGTAGGGGTCGGCCTAGGAAAGGTTGGAGTGAGGGGGTAAAGGAGGTTTTGTGTGCGAGGGGCTTGGACTTCCAGCAGGCGTGCGTGAGCGTGTTTGATAGGAGTGAATGGAGACGAATGGTTTTTAATACTTGACGTGCTGTTGGAGTGTGAGCAAAGTAACATTTATGAAGGGGTTCAGGGAAACCGGCAGGCCGGACTTGAGTCCTGGAGATGGGAAGTACAGTGCCTGCACTCTGAAGGAGGGGTGTTAATGTTGCAGTTTAAAAACTGTAGTGTAAAGCACCCTTCTGACAAGACAGTGATAGAGTGAATGATGGTGAAAGTTTTTCTTTTTCGGGCCACCCTGCCTTGGTGGGAACCGGCCAGTGTGTTAATAAAAAAAATAATAATAATAATGTCTGTCGTGCCGAATAGGTAGAACTTGCGATCTTGGCTTAAATAGCAACGCTCATCTTGCCATATAGGACAAGTGAAAATTTGTGTATGCAATAATTTCGCCAAAATCATTCTGAACCTAACGAAAAAAAACATATTTCACTGCGTTTGCTTAATATTAAATTAGTGTAAACAAATCTAAAATATATTTAGTTGGGTTAGGCTAAAATAAATTGTTCTTGTTATAATAAGGTTAGGTAAGTTTTCTAAGTTCCTTTTGGTGCAAAATTATAATTTTTTACATCAACATTAATGAAAAAAACATATCTTTAAACGTATAAGAGAAAATTTTAGAAAGGACTTAATTTTAAATGAGTTCTTGCTAATTGACCAGTTTTACATATTCGGCACGACATTATATATATATATATATATATATATATATATATATATATATATATATATATATATATATATATATATATATATATATATTATATATATATATATATAAACATATATATAAATATATATATAAATATATATATATATAAATATATATATAAATATATATACATATATATAAATGTAAATGGGGAGCCTTTAATTGAGCTATGTGTAGAAAGAAATTTGGTAATAAGTAATACATATTTTATGAAAAAGAGGATAAATAAATATATAAGGTATGATGTTGCACGTAATGAAGGTAGTTTGTTACATTATGTATTGGTGGATAAAAGGTTGATGGGTAGGCTCCAGGATGTACATGTTTATTGAGGGGCAACTGATATATCGGATCATTATTTAGTTGTAGCTACAGTTAGAGTAAGAGGTAGATGGGAAAAGAGGAAGGTGGCAACAACAAGTAGGAGGGAAGTAAAAGTGCATAAACTAAGGGAGGAGGAAGTTCGGGTGAGATATAAGCGACTATTGGCAGAAAGGTGGGCTAGTGCAAAGATGAATAGTGGGGGGGTTGAAGAGGGTTGGATGAGTTTTAAAAATGCAGTAGAATGTGGGGCAGAAGTTTGTGGTTATAGGAGGGTGGGGGCAGGAGGAAAGAGGCGTGATTGGTGGAATGATGAAGTAAAGGGTGTGATAAGAGAGAAAAAGTTAGCTTATGAGAGGTTTTTACAAAGCAGAAATGTTATAAGAAGAGCAGAGTATATGGAGAGTAAAAGAAAGGTGAAGAGAGTGATGAGAGAGTGCAAAAGGAGAGCAGATGATAGAGTGGGAGAGGCACTGTCAAGAAATTTTAAAGAAAATAAGAAAAAAATTTGGAGTTAAACAAATTAAGAAAGCCTAGGGAACGTATGGATTTGTCATTTAAAAACAGAGTAGGGGAGTTAGTAGACGGGGAGAGGGAGGCATTAGGTAGATGGCGAGAATATTTTGAGGAACTTTTAAATGTTGAGGAAGAAAGGGAGGCGGTAATTTCATGCACTGGCCAGGGAGGTATACCATCTTTTAGGAGTGAAGAAGAGCAGAATGTAAGTGTGGGGGAGGTACGTGAGGCATTACGTAGAATGAAAGGGGGTAAAGCAGCTGGAACTGATGGGATCGTGACAGAAATGTTAAAAGCAGGGGGGGGATATAGTGTTGGAGTGGTTGGTACTTTTGTTTAATAAATGTATGAAAGAGGGGAAGGTACCTAGGGATTGGCGGAGAGCATGTATAGTCCCTTTATATAAAGGGAAGGGGGACAAGAGGGACTGTAAAAATTATAGTGGAATAAGTTTACTGAGTATACCAGGAAAAGTGTACGGTAGGGCTATTATTGAAAGAATTAGATGTAAGACAGAATGTAGGATTGCGGATGAGGAAGGAGGTTTCAGAGTGGGTAGGGGATGTGTAGATCAAGTGTTTACATTGAAGCATAAATGTAAACAGTATTTAGATAAAGGTAGGGAAGTTTTTATTGCATTTATGGATTTAGAAAAGGCATATGATAGAGTGGATAGGGGAGCACTGTGACAGATGTTGCATGTATATGGAATAGGTGGTAAGTTACTAAATGCTGTAAAGAGTTTTTATGAGGATAGTGAGGCTCAGGTTAGGGTGTGTTGAAGAGAGGGAGACTACTTCCCGGTAAAAGTAGGTCATAGACAGGGATGTATAATGTCACCATGGTTGTTTAATATATTTATAGATGGGGTTGTAAAAGAAGTAAATGCTAGGGTGTTCGGGAGAGGGGTGGGATTAAATTATGGGGAATCAAATACAAAATGGGAATTGACACAGTTACTTTTTGCTGATGATACTGTGCTTATGGGAAATTCTGAAGAAAAATTGCAAAGGTTAGTGGATGAGTTTGGGAGTGTGTGTAAAGGTAGAAAGTTGAAAGTGAACATAGAAAAGAGTAAGGTGATGAGGGTATCATATGATTTAGATAAAGAAAAATTGGATATCAAATTGGGGAGGAGTATGGAAGAAGTGAATGTTTTCAGATACTTGGGAGTTGACGTGTCGGCGGATGGATTTATGAAGGATGAGGTTAATCATAGAATTGATGAGGGAAAAAAAGGTGAGTGGTGCATTGAGGTATATGTGGAGTCAAAAAACGTTATCTATGGAGGCAAAGAAGGGAATGTATGAAAGTATAGTAGTACCAACACATTTATATGGGTGTGAAGCTTTGGTTGTGAATGCAGCAGCGAGGAGGCGGTTGGAGGCAGTGGAGATGTCCTGTCTAAGGGCAATGTGTGGTGCAAATATTATGCAGAAAATTCGGAGTGTGGAAATTAGGAGAAGGTGTGGAGTTAATAAAGTATTAGTCAGAGGGCTGAAGAGGGGTTGTTGAGGTGGTTTGGTCATTTAGAGAGAATGGATGAAAGTAGAATGACATGGAGAGCATTTAAATCAGTAGGAGAAGGAAGGCGGGGTAGGGGTCGTCCTCGAAAAGGTTGGAAGGAAGGGGTAAGGGAGGTTTTGTGGGAGAAGGGCTTGGACTTAAAGCAGGCGTACATGAGCGTGTTCGATAGGAGTGAATGGAGACGAATGGTATTTGGGACCTGACGATCTGCTGGAGTGTGAGCTGGGTAATATTTAATGAAGGGATTCAGGGAAACCGGTTATTTTTATATAGCCGGACTTGAGTCCTGGAAATGGGAAGTACAATACTTGCACTCTAAAGGAGGGGTTTGGGATATTGGCAGTTTGGAGGGATATGTTGTGTATCTTTGTACGTATATGCTTCTAAACTGTTGTGTTCTGAGCACCTTTGCAAAAAACAGTGATTATGTGTGAGGTGAAAGTGTTGAATGATGATGAAAGTATTTTCTTTTTGGGGATTTTCTTTCTTTTTGGGCCACCCTGCCTCGGTGGGAGACGGCCGACTTGAGAAAAAAAATTATGTGTGTATATATATATAATATATATATATATATATATATATATATATATATATATATATATATATATATATATATATATATATATATATATATATATACTATATATATATATACATGTATATATATACTATATATATATATACTATATATATGTGTGTGTGTGTGTGTGTGTGTGTGTGTGTGTGTGTGTGTGTGTGTGTGTGTGTGTGTGTGTGTGTGTGTGTGTGTGTGTGTGTGTGTCGTGCCGAATAGGCAGAACTTGCGATCTTGGCTTAAATAGCAACGCTCATCTTGCCATATAGGATAAGCGAAAATTTGTGTATGCAACAATTTCTCCAAAATCACTCTGAGCCTAACGAAAAAAATATGTTTCACTGTGTTTGTTAAGTATTAAATTATTGTAAACAAATCTAAAATATATTTAGTTGGGTTAGGCTAAAATAAATTGCTCTTGTTACAATAAGGTTAGGTAAGTTTTCTAAGATTCTTTTGGTGCAAAATTAAAAATTTTTACATTAACATTAATGAAAAAAATATATCTTTAAACGTATAAGAGAAAATTTTAGAAAGGACTTAATTTTACATGAGTTCTTGCTAATTGACCAGTTTTACATATTCGGCAAGACATATATATATATGTATATATATATATATATATATATATATATATATATATATATATATATATATATATATATATATATATATATATATATATATATATATATGTTTAAAGATATATTTTTTTCATTAATGTTGATGTAAAAATTTATAATTTTGCACCAAAAGGAACTTAGAAAATTTACCTAACCTTATTATAACAAGCACAATTTATTTTAGCCTAACCCAACTAAATATATTTTAAATTTGTTTACAGTAATTTAATACTGAACAAACACAGTGAAATATATTTTTTTCGTTAGGTTCAGAATGATTTTGGCGAAATTATTGCATACACAAATTTTCACTCGTCTTATTTGGCAAGATGAGCTTTGCTATTTAAGCCAATATCGCAAGTTCTGCCTATTCGGCACGACACACACACACACACATTATATATATATATATATATATATATATATATATATATATATATATATATATATATATATATATATATATATATATATATATATATATATATATATATATATATATATATATATATATATATATATATATATATGTGGTATAAACCTTGGTAATAAATACTGACAAGTTGGTTTAGAAAGACACGTAAGCAAACACTATGACATATTAGAAAACGTTTCGGTCCTGGGACCTTGATCACTTCTAACATACAGAACGAACGAACGAACGAAAGTTCAGGTAAGATCCCAAATGGGATGAGCGGGGAAGACGGGACAGACGAAGAATAGTGCTGGAGAGGAGTGTTCTTAGTCGTAGAAATAGAGCCAGGGCTTAACCCAGCAGCAAAGGCGATCGTGGGACAGATATTGAAAAGAGAAATTCCGGTTCTTCTGTTGGGACTCCGGTGGGGTGAGCTGGGAGTAAGGGACTTGCGACCTTTAGAGCTAGAGAGGAGTGCAGAACTGAGTCATGTCTTAACCCAAAAAAGCTAAGGCGAACGTGGGTCAGAGAATGGTACCTGTCTTAGAAGGTACCTGTCAGCGGATCCAAGGTTATTTGTAAGTAGGGTTAGGAGCAGGATCATGCAAGGAGTAGAAAAGGTTGTGTTGGTTTGTGGGTCTGCGAATGTCTTCGTCAAGGAGAGAGGTCCAGTAGTCATGTCGTGTCTCAAGTTTGTCTATCTGTCTGTCACTGAGCCTCTTCCAGTACAGATTCAGCGCAGGGACGTCTAACTGGGCATGGAGAGACTCGCTTGTGGCGAAGTCCTCCCATCTGACATCAAGCACCCAGCGCAGCGCCTTGTTCAGGACACGCTGCAGTTTAAGTAAGTTTGTTTTTGCTGCAAGAGAGAGGGCTAGAGGAGAGTAAGTTATCAGAGGACGTATTAGGGATTTGTAGAGGTGTAGTTTGGTGCGTTGAGAGGCATGTTTCAGCTTGTAGAGGCCCGCAAGGGCCTTACTAGCTATTGCATGCCTTGAGTGAATGTGTCCGTGTAAACGAAGAAGGTAGTCAAGATTAACGCCAAGGACAGTGACAGATTGTGTGATAGGGAAGTAAGTGCGGGTGTCAGCTGTTCTGAGTTCGACAGGTAATGGAGGATCACGTTTCCTGTAGTTAAAATACGTAATGCTGGATTTTGCTGCATTGGTTTTGATCCTCCATTTTTGTTCCCAGATGGCTATCCTGTCAACCTCATTTTGTGTTTTGTGTGTGAGTGTATCTATATTGGCATGAGTGATAAGTTGTGTAATGTCGTCTGCATAGGCTAGTGTGATGGAGTTGTGGTATATAGGTGTTGGAATGTCGTTAGTGTATAAAATGTAGAGGGTAGGGGAAAGGACAGATCCCTGGGGTACTCCAGCATTTAGTGTGAAGTAGTCAGAGTAACAGCCTTGGAATTTGATTCTCATGGTACGGCCGTCTAGGAAGTTGCAGAGGAGTTTACGAGTATTGAGAGGCAGGTTGAAGTTAGTGCAGAGTTTGTACTTGAGCCCCTCGTGCCACACAGTGTCAAAAGCTTTTTCAACGTCTTTTGCAACCAGGGCTGTCCTGTTTCTTTGTTTTGTGTTTATGTGGATGTAGTTGAGAATGATGTTAATGGCATCCTGTGTGGATCTGTGTGTTCTGAAGCCAAACTGGCCATCTGAAAGTAGAGAATTATGTTCCAGGTATCTGCGAAGGCGATGATTAATGAGTTTTTCAAAGAGTTTTCCTAAAGTTTCGAGGAGGCTGATAGGGCGATAGTTTCTAGGGTCAGAGTGGTCTTTATTGGGTTTAGGAAGGAGGATAGCAGTAGCAGCTTTGAAGAGGGAAGGGAAGTATCCAGAGGCAAGGGAGGCATTGAGGAGGTTTGTGTAGGCAGTAATGATAGAGTCAGGAAGGTGTTTCAGGATAATATGGTTTAGGCCAGAGGCACCAGGAGCCTTTGGAGGAAGGTGTCTGAGGAGAGTTTTAATGTCTGTGTTGGTGAAAGGAGTGTCGAGTTCTTGGGAGGAGGTAAGAGTGTCTAGATGTATGTGGCTGTCTGGTGTTGTTTCTTGTGTGTGTGCAGTGTTCCAGTGTTCTATGTTCTGAATGTGTTGAATAACGTTAGGGTGAGGTGGGTGAGCGTGGAAGATGTTCTCCCAGATGTGTTTGAAGATGTTGGTAGCAGCCTGTGGGTCTGAGATGTGTGTGTTGTTGTGGGTGATGTGTTTGAATTTGTTGGTGGGAGTAGTGCCTCTGATTTTTTTGATAAAGTTCCAGAAGGCTTTAGTGTTTTTAACACGCTGCCTGTCTGCTTGTTGTATTAGTCGTGACCAGTGATTGTTGTGGTCTTGGTCTAGGCTGTGTAAAATGTTGTTTCTAAGGTAAGTGAGATCTAATCGGACTTGATTAAATCTATGTGTGTTGTAGAGGAAGCGGTTGTGGTAGCAGATAATTAGTCTTCTTGTTCTGAGTGACGGTTTGAAGGAATAACGAGTGGTGTGAGTTTTCTTTGGTATTGCGATGTCGGCTGCTTGTGTAATGGTGTCCTGGATGAGATCAAGTTGAGTATCGATGTCAGAGATAGGTTTGTTGTTGTAGTCATAGGTGAGGTTAATATTGTCTATGTGTTGTTTGAAAGCATCCCAGTCAGCGTTCTTGTAGGAGAATGAAGGTGTGGTTGGAATGAGGATAGGGTTGGAGGAGATGTGTAAGATGACTGGGATGTGATCAGAGCCTGTAATAGGGCCAGGTGAGATGTAATGTTGAAATAGAGAGCTGGCTCGGTTTGCCAGAATGATGTCTGGTTTGCCTTGGCCCGTGTGGTTGAAGAAGGTATTGAAGTCTGGGCCAAGATGAATTAGGTGTTTATGGTTTGTGAAGTTGAGTAATTGGTGACCAAGTTGGTTGTTACTGGTGTGATGAAAGGCAGTGTGTTTGGCATTCATGTCAGCTAGTAGGTAAGTTGGTGTGTTGGTGTAGTTGAAGACTAAGGAGAGGTCGTGTATGTTGAGAGTAGTGTTTGGGCGAGCATAGGTGGTGAAAAAGATAAAGGGGCCAAGGTGCACCAGTGATCTGATATAATAAATTTTCCGGACAGATAGTGGCATCAGGATTAGAAAATTTGAGGTTTAGCGAGAAGGAATTGGATTTAGTAGAAGCAGAGGCAGGTGTGGGAGGTTGGGGGAGAGTGGAAGGGGGGTGGGAGGTGGAAGGCAACGAAGGCATCGTCTAATTACGAAAAGATGTAATTGGAGGTGACAATCGGCCAAAAAGTGAGAGTACTCAGCTAGGCAAGTACGTGTAAGTAGACACACGTACTTGCCTGGCGCAGGACACTGAGGAGGTGAACTGTAGCTTGATGGAGCACTGTATATCCTGAGTGGTGGCGAGACTGGCTGTATGGCGTGCAGTCGACAGGCGAAGAGAATTCAGGCAGCAAGAGGCTTCCTGCCCTTCGGTCGGCAACCACCGACGTACCAATCCTGATGGTGGAGAGGAAGACGAAGGTCCAGCAAGCACTACTCAACACGGGGTAATTTCGAGAGAGGCGAGATCGTCGATGTGTTAGGTAAGCACACGTCACCACTTGAGCTAAGTCGCTAGATCGCTTCTCACTGTCGAAGTGTTCTCTAATGAAGTTGTCGAACATACAGAGGTAGAAAGACATTATATATAGGCGGAGAGTGAGGTGTGACGCACGTGACCTGAGGAATGTCATAAGAACATAAGAATGGAGGAACACTGTAGAAGGCCTACTGGCCCATGCGAGGCAGGTCCTTATCAAAAACAACCTCTGCCTGTGATGAGGACGGGTAGACGATGAAATCATGTGACTCCTGTGTTGTTGGGTTGGTGCTGCTTAAGTATCATGTATGCCAATGTTTTTGAAATTTTGTAGTTTCCAGTGTTGCGTTCTATAGTGTCGGTGACGGCGATTAGTGAGGCTTCTAGGCACCGTCGGCGTCTGAGGTCTGGTTAGGTGAGAACGAGTTGTGCCTCATTCCAGTTCATCAAATGCCCCGTGGAGTCTCTGTGGAGGACACATGCGTACCTTACATCGTCTCTGTTAGAGGCATTTCGATGCTCATTCAGGCGGACTGCAAGATCTCTGCCTGTCTCGCCTACATATTTCTTGGGACAGAACCCACAGGGGATAGTGTAGACGCCTGCTGTAGAAGTTAGAGGTGTGGGGCTGCGTTTCGTAATGAGGTCTTTGATAGATGATGTGTTTATGGTGGAAACGTTGATGTTACTCATAGCAAGTGTTCTGCGAGTATTCGTGGCAACATCGCCACATGGGAGTACTATGAACTGTTTAGGGGGCTGTTCCATGGGCGGTTTGTTGAGGATAGCTTGTGCCTTGAGTCTGCAATCTCGGATGAAGAAAGATGGGAAGTGAAGACGTGTAAAGGCTTGTGTTATGTAAGTGCATTCTTCTTCTAGAAAACAAGGGCTGGAGATGCGAAGAGCTCTCAAGAAGAAGCTAATGAGGACTCCTCACCAAGACACCCGCACTAAGAGAGGAGTCCTCATTGGCTTCTTCTTGAGAGCTCTTCGCATCTCCAGCCCTTGTTTTCTAGAAGAAGAATGCACTTACATGACACAAGCCTTTACACGTCTTCAGTTCCCATCTTTCTTCATCCGAGATTGCAGACTGTTGCATACGTGTCTTACCTTACAATCTGTCGGTATTTTATACCATTTTAATGTTCAATCTGTCAGACACTGAACACAAGGGTATCTTGGTACAGACCTGAAATCAACTTCGACTACCTCTACTAGTGAGAACGGCTGGATCTGAGAGGGACCTGACCTTCCAACATCTGCGTTCTACTAGTGACCTACGTCTCACCTCCTGGCGCTATATAAGGCTCCATCCTGTCACTTCAACTCCATATTGTTTCAAACTTTGGAACAATGCTTTTCTCCAGACTGAGGGACTGACCACCTCAATACTTTAAGGGTGATGGACCGATTACATCGTCTTCAAGTCTCTTCTGCTTCTATCAACTTTTCTGTACTCGACTGAAGAAGCCTACTGTGTAGGCGAAACGTTTCGAAATAAAGATACCTAACTGTTGCATATGTGTCTTACCTAACAACAACGGTAATTTGACGGTAACGACTTGTCCCCTGTTTTAAAAATAGGAATTACATTAGCCATCTTCCACATATCAGACACTACACCTGTTTGAAGAGATAAATTAAAAATATTAGTTAATGGTTCACAGAGTTCCATTTTGCATTCCTTAAGAACCCTTGAAAAAACCTCATCAGGGCCCGGTGACTTATTTTGCTTCAGTCTGTCTATCTGCTTCACAACCATTTCACTAGTGATTGTGATGTTACATAATTTATCTTCTAGCCCACTATAAAAATTAATTACTGGAATATTGTTAGTGTCTTCCTGTGTAAAAACCGAGAGAAAATAAATATTTAAAATCGAGCACATTTCATTCTCTTTATCAGTAAGATGTCCATAGTTATTTTTAAGGGGACCTATCTTTAACATTTGTTCTATAGACCTGGAAAAAACTTTTTGGGTTAGTTTTAGAATCCCTAGCAACTTTAATTTCATAGTCCCTTTTAGCTTTTCTTATCCCCTTTTTAATGTCTCTCTTAATGTCAATATACTGATTCATAAGGTGACCCTCACCTCTTTTGATACGCCTATAAATTCCTTTCTTATGCCCTAGTAGATATTTGAGCCTATTATTCATCCATTTTGGGTCATTTCTATTTGATCTAATTTCTTTATAAGGGATAAACGTTCTTTGAGCAGCATGTATAGTGTTCAGACACTGTCATGTTAATAGCTCTCTTCGTTACCCCAGTCAACAGATGATAAGTGTTCTCTAAGCCCATCGTAATCTAAGCGAAAATCTGGGACTGTTACTGAGTTATCCCTACTATCATACTTCCATTCAATGCTAAATGTAATGGATTTGTGGTCGCTAGCACCCAGTTCCTCTGAAATTTCTAAATTATTAACAAGGGATTCATTGTTTGCCAGAACTAAGTCAAGCAGGTTATTTCCCCTTGTAGGTTCTGTCACAAACTGCTTCAAAAAACAATCCTGAACTACTTCTAAGAAGTCGTATGATTCTAAATTCCCAGTCAAGAAATTCCAATCAATATGACTAAAGTTAAAGTCTCCTAGAATTACATTATCGTGCCTTGTGGCCTTAACAATTTCCTCCCATAGTAGTCTCCCTTGGTTCTTATCTAAGTTTGGGGGACGGTATATCACTCCTAAAATCAGTTTTTCATGCCTCTCTGAAAATTCTATCCGAACAGACAAGGCTCTAAGTCTGTCATCATACGGGATATTCCTTACACAGTAAATCATTTTAGTCATTCTTCTCTGTATGTTCTCCAATGTGCCTATATCCATCCTGTAGTAAGGAGACCAAAACTGAGTGATGTACAGAGGTGTAAAATAACTTTTGGACTTCTGTTACTAATGCTTCTTGAGATAAATCCAAGTAATCTGTTAGCCTTGTTGCACACACTTAGGCACTGCTGTCTTGGCTTTAGGTTTCTGCTTACCATGACTCCCAAGTCTTTTTCACATTCTGTATGATCAAGCTCTACTTCACCTAGTTTATAGCTTCGAGGGTTATTTTCATTACCAAGGACTAGTACCTTACACTTATCCACATTGAACTTCATCTGTCATTTTTCAGACCAAGACATTAATTTGTCCAAATCCTCCTGGAGTTCATTGCTATCCTCCTCTGAATGAATTATACGGCCTATCTTTGTATCATCAGCAAATTTGCTCATGTCACTCGTAATCCCTTCATCACGGTCATTAATGTAAATTATGAACAAGAGAGGGCCTAAAACTGATCCTTGTGGAACGCCACTAGTGACTAATCCCCATTCAGATTTCACACCATTAAAGCAAACTCTCTGCTATCTATTGGTAAGCCATGCCTCTATCCATGCTAGAACTTTACCTCATATACATGAGCTGCCACTTTTCTTAAGAGTCTCTTGTGAGGTACTCTATCGAAGGCTTTACTAAAATCCAAATAAACAATATCATATTATTTATCACTGTCTATTGCCTCAAATGTTCTATTGAAGAACGTCAGTAAATTTGTCAGGCAGGAAAGACGTCTCGTGAACCCATGGTGAGATTCATTAATCAAATTATGCTCTTCAAGGTGACTTCTAATGTCAGCTATAATTGATTCTAATAACTTGCCCACTATAGATGTCAGGCTTATTGGACGGTAATTTGAAGGAACGGACTTATCCCCTGATTTGAATAAAGGAACCACAATAGCCATCTTCCACAACTCTGGCACAACGCCGGTAAGGATGGACGCATTAAACACACTCGTTAATGGCTGACTAAGCTCCATCTTGCATTCCTTAAGTACCTTGGAAAACAACTCGTCGGGCCCCGGGGACTTACTCTGCTTCAGTTTGTCCGTTTGATAACCATGTCCCTCGTGACAGTAATATTAGTTAATTTGAATTCATCAGAAACTGAATAGTTGTTAATTTCTGGAATCTCATTCGTGTCTTCCAGTGTAAAAACTGACAAAAAAAAAGAAAAAGAAAAAAAAACAGTCATTAAATAAGGAACACATTTCCAGTTCATTATCCGTCAGCTGTCCATTCCCAGTTTTCAGAGGTCCTACTTTTTCCTTCACATTTGTCCTATATATATATACACTTGAAATAACAACTTTGGAATGGTCTTTAATTCATTAGAAACTCTAATTTCATAGTCACGTTTAGCTTTTCTAGTCCCCTTTTTTACTTCTCCTTTAAGCTGAACATATTGGTAAGTAAGGTTAACCTCTCCTCCTCTGATGCGCCTATAAATTCACCTTTTCTCCCTTAATAGATGCTTTAGCCTCCTGTTAAACCATTTGGGATCGCTATTATTAGACCTAATTTCTCTCTGGGGAATGCATATACTCTGAGCACGGTGTACATTATTAAGAAAAAAAAAACATAAACCCAGATCCCTTCGTAATCATAAGTATGATCATCATCAATAAAATCATTAGCTAGATAACCCCAATCGAGATTAGACAGGTGTTCCCCAAGTCCATTATAATCGGCAGAACAAAAATCAGGGATTTTTACCATATTTTCATTATTCTTGTATTCCCAGTTAATGCTAAAAGTGATGGATTTGTGATCACTTGCGCCAAGCTCTTCAGTGATCTCCAGATTATTTACGAGTGTTTCCTTATTTGACAAGACTAGGTCGAGTAAATTACCCCTGGTATGCTCTGTTACACACTGCTTCAGAAAACAGTCCTGAACTGTTTCCATAAAGTCACTGAACTCCACATTACCGGTCAAAGAATTCCCATCAATTTGACTAAAGTTAAAATCCCCTACTATCATTACTTAATTGTGTCTAGACACTAACAATTTCGTCCCAAAGAAGTCTCCCTCTATCGTGATTCAAGCCTGGAGGTCGGTATATTACACCTAGAATTAGTTTTACTTGACCTTCTACATACTCTGCCCAAGCAGATTCTGTTACTATTCCATCTATTTTTATACCTGTTTTTATGCAACAATTAATATTTTCTCTCAAATATAATGCAACTCCTCCCTCCTTCCCATTACATCTATACACATAGAACAACTTAAACACTTTAATATTACACTCAGCAATCATATCCCGACTCTTTAAATCATACCACGTTTCAGTTAATGCAATGACATCAAAGTTCCCAACACATGCTACCAAACGTAGTTCATTAATCTTATTTCTTGCACTTCGACTGTTAACATAAAATACCATCATATGTTTTTTCTTCAGCACATTTTTTCTATTCACGTTTGCTTTTACACAATTTCTGAAATTATCATTACCCAGCATTACTCCATGACTGTGGTCTGGTGGGTACATTGGGGTTGGGGAAGTGGGAAACCTGATCAGGAACTATGGGTGTTTGCTGTGAAGGTGGAGTTTGTAATGAGGTGGGTGGGGGTATTGGGTATGGCATGTGTGTTTTGGGTTAGAATGTTTGGTTGCATTAGGGTAGTCCTGGTTGGGGGCTTCTATAGGTGGTTGTGAGGGAGGTTGTATTTGAACTTTCCCCTGAGCCTGGGTTCTCCTGACCATCTCCATCTTCACCTCTCTTTCCTCCTTTCGTCTTTGTACCCTCTTTCAGTTTCTGCCTTTCTTCTCGTGTTCTGTCACGGTTGAGATACACTTTCCAATACGCAATGTCCCTTAGTCTTGGTTTCTCCTGCAGGATCCTGCTTCGAGATGATTCTGAAGTGAAAAATCACTTTGACTGGCCGGATTCTTCCTGTTGCAAACCCCTCTATTCTCAAAAAATTTCCATCTCCTATTGCTTTCATGATGCTTTCATTCGTTTTTTTCTCCCCTTGTCTTCATGCTTCACAAGTTTTCCCTTCAACTTCCTGGAGCCCATAAACAAAGACTGACCTCTCCCTTCATTCTCCCACTACATAGCCTTATGTATCCCCTGATTCGATTTAGTTGCCTCCATTGCAGTTTTTTTTTTGTGTGTGTACTCACCTATTTGTACTCACCTATTTGTGGTTGCAGGGGTCGAGCCATAGCTCCTGGACCCGCCTCTTCACTGATTGCTACTAGGTCCTCTCTCTCCCTGCTCCATGAGCTTTATCATACCTCGCCTTAAAACTATGTAAGGTTCCCGCCTCCACTACTTCACTTTCTATGCTATTCCATGGCTTGACTACTCTATGACTGAAGAAATACTTCCTAACATCCCTTTGATTCATCTGAGTCTTCAACTTCCAATTGTGACCTCTTGTGTCTGTGTCCCATCTCTGGAACATCCCGTCTTTGTCCACCTCGTCTATTCTGTGCAGTATTTTATATGTCGTTATCATGTCTCTCCTGACCCTCCTGGCCTCCAGTGTCGTCAGGCCGATTTCCCTCAACCTTTCTTCGTAGGACAATCCCCGTAGCTCTGGGACTAGTCTTGTTGCAAACCTTTGTACTTTCTCTAATTTCTTGACGTGCTTGACTAGGTGTGGATTCCAAACTGGTGCTGCATACTCCAGTATGGGCCTGACGTAAATGGTATACAGAGTCTTGAACGACTCCTTACTGAGGTATCGGAATGCTATCCGTAGGTTTGCCAGGCGCCCGTATGCTGCAGCAGTTATCTGATTGATGTGTGCCTCAGGAGATATGCTCGTTGTTATACTCACCCCCAGATCTTTTTCCTTGAGTGAGGTATGCAGACTTTGGCCATCTAAACTATATTGTGTCTGCGGTCTTCTTTGCCCTTCCCCAATCTTCATGACTTTGCATTTGGCGGGCTTAAACTCAAGGAGCCAGTTGCCGGACCAGGCTTGTAGCCTGTCCAGGTCTCTTTGTAGTCCTGCCTGATCCTCATCCGATTTGATTCTTCTCATTAACTTCACATCGTCCACAAACAAGGACACTTCTGAGTCTATCCCTTCCGTTATGTCATTCACATATACCAAGAGCACAGGTCCTAGGACTGACCCCTGTGGAACCCCGCTTGTCACAGGCGCCCACTTTGACACCTCATCACGTATCATGACTCGTTGTTGCCTCCCTGTAAGGTATTCTCTTATCCATTGCAGTGACTTTCCTGTTACGTGTGCCTGATCCTCTAGCTTTTGCAGTAACCTCTTGTGAGGAACTGTGTCGAAGGCCTTCTTGCAGTCCAAAATAATGCAGTCGATCCACCCCTCTCTCTCTTGTCTTACTTCTGTCACCTTGTCATAAAACTCTAATAGGTTTGTGACACAGGATTTTCCCTCCCTGAAACCATGCTGGTTGTCAATTATACACTTGTTTCTTTCCAGGTGCTCCACCACTCTCCTCCTGATGATCTTCTCCATGACCTTGCATACTATACACGTTAGTGATACAGGTCTGTAGTTTAGTGCCTCATGTCTGTCTCCCTTTTTAAAAATTGGGACTACATTTGCCATCTTCCATACCTCAGGGAGTTGCCCAGTTTCAAATGATGTGTTGAAGATCTTCGTTAATGGTACACACAATGTCTCTGCTCCCTCTTTAAGGACCCACGGAGAGATGTCTGGTCCCACTGCCTTCGAGGTGTCAAGTTCGCATAGCAGCTTCTTCACCTCCTCCTTGGATATATGTACCTCATCCAGCACTTGCTGGTGCAACCCCCTGCTCTGATTTCCTGGAGTCCTACTGGTTTCCACTGTAAATACTTCTTTAAATCGTGTGTTGAGCTCCTGACATACCTCCCGGTCGTTTCTTGTGAATTCCCCATCACCCTTCTTCAGTCTGATTACCTGGTCCTTGACTGTTGTTTTCCTCCTGATGTGGCTGTACAACAGCTTCGGGTCAGTCTTGACTTTCGATGCTATGTCATTTTCGTATTGCCGCTGAGCCTCCCTTCTTATCTGTGCATATTCGTTTCTGGCTCTTCGGCTAATCTCTTTATTTTCCTGAGTTCTCTGTCTTCTGTACCTTTTCCATTCTCTAGTACACCTAGTTTTTGCCTCCCTACACCTTTGGGTGAACCAAGGACTCATTCTGTTCTTCCCATTATTTCTGTTTCCCTTGGGAACAAACCTCTCCTCTGCCTCCTTGCATTTTGTTGCCACATAGTCCATCATTTCTTGTACTAGTTTTCTTGTCAGTTCCCTCTCCCACTGAATGTCTTGAAAGAAGTTCCTCAATCCTGAGTAGTTCCCCCTTTTGTAGTTTGGTTTTTCCCACCCTATTCCTGCTGCTCTCTCCACTTGGAGCTCAACTGTGTAGTCGAAGCACAGAACCACATGATCACTAGCTCCCAGGGGCCTTTCATACATGATATCCTCGATGTCAGAACTACTCAAGGTGAATACAAGGTCCAGTCTTGCTGGTTCATCCTCTCCTCTCTCTCTGGTAGTGTCTCTAACATGTTGATGCATGAGGTTTTCCAGTACCACATCCATCATCTTCGCTCTCCATGTTTCGGGACCCCCATGAGGCTCCAGGTTTTCCCAGTCAATCTCCTTGTGATTGAAATCACCCATAATTAGTAACTTTGCTCCCCCATGTGTGCTCTCCTGGCCACCTCGGCTAGTGTGTCGACCATTTCTCAGTTGCTCTCATCGTATTCTTCTCTTGGCCTCCTGCAGTTCTGTGGTGGGTTGTACATTACTGCAATTATCACCTTATGTCCCTCAGACTGGATTGTTCCTACTAAGTAGTCCCTTTCGCCCGTGCCATCCATTCCTTCCATTTCCTCAAACCCGCACTGGTTTTTAATGAGCAGTGCAACTCCTCCTCCCCCTCTCCTCCCTCTGTCTTTCGTGAGGATTTGATATCCGGATGGAAAGATTGAATCTGTTATTATTCTGGTGAGTTTTGTTTCTGTGAG
>NC_091304.1:38276669-38314169 GCF_038502225.1 Cherax quadricarinatus | reverse complement strand
GTAAATACTTCCTTAAATCTCGTGTTGAGCTCCTCACATACCTCTTGATCGTTTCTTGTGAGTTCTCCACCTTCTTTCCTCAGCCTTATCACCTGGTCCTTGACTGTTGTCTTCCTCCTAATGTGGCTATACAGCAGTTTCGGGTCAGATTTGACTTTCGATGCTATGTCGTTTTCATACTGTCGCTGGGCCTCCCTCCTTATCTGTGCATACTCGTTTCTGGCTCTTCTACTAATCTCCTTGTTTTCCTGGGTCCTATGCCTCCTGTACCTTTTCCATTCTCTGTTGCACTTAGTTTTTGCCTCCCTACACCTTCGGGTAAACCAAGGACTCGTTTTGGTCTTCCTATTATTTCTGTTTCCCTTGGGAACAAAACTTTCCTCTGCCTCCTTGCACTTTGTTGCCACATATTCCATCATCTCGTTTACTGATTTTCCTACCATTTCTCTGTCACACTGAACCTCCTGCAGGAAGTTTCTCATACCTGTGTAGTCCCCCCTTTTATAGTTTGGCCTGTCCCCTTCAGTTCCTGTTACCTTCTCCACTTGTAACTACTATATAATCAAAACTCAGAACCACGTGATCGCTAGCTCCAAGGGGCCTCTCGTAAGTGATGTCCTCAATGTCTGAACTGCTCAGGGTGAACACAAGATCCAGTCTTGCTGGCTCATCCTCCCCTCTCTCTCTGGTTGTGTCCCTGACATGTTGATGCATGAGGTTTTCAAGTACCACATCCATCATCTTGGCTCTCCATGTTTCGGGACCCCCATGTGGCTCCTGGTTTTCCCAGTCGATCTCCCTGTGGTTGAAATCGCCCATTACCAGTAACTTTGCTCTGCTCGAGTGAGCTCTTCTTGCCACCTCAGCCAGTGTGTCCACCATCACCCTGTTGTTTTCTTCGTACTCCTCTCTTGGCCTCCTGCAGTTCTGTGGTGGGTTATACATCACTCCAATGACTACTTTATGTTCTCCGGACTGAATTGTACCTACAATGTAGTCTCTTTCTCCAATCATGTCCATGCCTTCCATTTCCTCAAATCCCCATCGGTGTTTTATGAGCAGTGCAACCCCTCCTCCCCCTCTACTCCTTCTATCTTTCCTCAGGATCTGATATCCCTTTGGGAAGATTGTGTCTGTTATTGTCTCAGCGAGATTTGTTTCTGTGACTGCTATGATGTCTGGGGATTTTTCACTGATTCTTTCGTTCCACTCCTCATGTTTATTCATTATTCCATCCGCGTTTGTGTACCAAACTTTCAGTTTCTTTTCTATCATTTTGGTCATGCAAGAATATTGGGGTTGGGGGAGCGAGAGCCTTGGTGGGGGCCTATATGGGGCTGTGGTGTTGGTGGGGTTTGTGATGATGGGGGTGGGGTCAGAATGCCCATAAGGGACAGCTGTTGGGGTGAGGTTTTTGATATGGGGGTTGGTGGCAGAGGGAACAGTGAGTGGGTTGTAGTATAGGTTGCTCAGTTGCGTTGGGAATGTCACGGTTGGAGTCTTTTGGTGGGAGATTCTGTGGGGTGTGTTTGCCCTTCCTCCTGTGTCTGGGCCCTGCTCATTTTCGTCATTGCCTCTCGTTCCTCCTTGCGTCTCTGTACCCTCTCTTTCAGTGTAGTCCTTTCTTCTTGTGTTCTGTTGTGGTCGAGGTATACTCTCTGGTACCCCTGTTTGTCCCTCAGTCTTGCTTTCTCTTGCAGAATCCTGGTTCGAACTGATTCTTCCTTGAAAGTTACTCTGACAGGCCATATCCTTCCACTCGCAAACCACCCAATTCTCTGAAAATTTGTCACCTGGGTCATATCGCCCTCACCTATTGTTTTCATGATGCCTTCAATCATTTCTTTCTCCTCCTGTTTTATTTCTTCAAACTTGTCCCCCTTGGCTTCTTGGAGCCCGTACACAAAAACTGACCTCGCCCTTTCCTCCTCCCACTGAGTCTCCATCTGCTTCCTCTGAGGCATTTTATTTCCTTCCATTGACATGTTCTTGCCTTCAGTCCCTGTCATATCTGAAACTTCTATTCTCAGTGAACTGTCTTTCATGACCAGCTGTCCCTTGCTACTGCAGTTGGCTGTTAGAATCTCTCCATATAGCATACCTTCATTGTCTTCGGACCTGTCATTTGATCTTAGTGTGCTCCTCGTCTTTTCCCTGGCCCCACGTGGGTCTGATAGGGCCTTCGTGTATGTCATGTCTCCGTTGTTGCTTACCGTCCCCTTGTCTGCGCCTGACATTGAATTTCCTGATGTCACATCTGAATTGTCATTTGTCTCTCTAATCTGTTTCAGGCTTTGCAGTTTCTCTTCTAAACACTGTATCCTAGCTTTTGCTGCTAAGACCTGTACTTCCCACTTCCTGCACTCTTCAGCTATCTGCTCCTCCATTTTCTTACCAACCTCTTACTATCTTCCTTCCCCACTCTTCCTTTTTTGGAGCTCTAACTCCCAGTCTTTCCTCCCTGGTTCGTCTACCAGATCTCTGGTTTTCCGTCCTCTAGGGCCACCCATTTTTTTTTTTTTTTTTTTTTTTTTACCACAGACAGAAGGCTAGAGGAGGGAGAGGGTGCGAGGGGGAGAGAGAAAGGGTAGAAAGAGGGAGAGAGAGGAGAGAGAAAGGGTAGAAAGAGGGAGAGAGAGGAGAGAGTATGGGGGTGAGGGATAAGACCAAGGGGGCGGAGAGAGAGAAATGTGAGGGGGAGAGAAAGGGTAGAGAGAGGGAGAAAGAGAGGGAGAGGGAGAGAGAGAGAGGGAGAAAGGAGGGTGAGGGAAAAGGCTATGAGAGAGAGAAATGGAGAGATGGAGAGAGAAGCCTATAGAGAGAGAGGAGGGTGAGATAGGGTTATGGGAGTGAGGGAGAGAAAGAGAGAGAGAGAGAGAGAGAGAGAGAGAGAAAGAGAGAGAGAGAGGGAGAGAGAAAGAGTAGGGGAAAGGGGAGGGAAAAAGGCTATGAGAGAGAGAAACGCGAGGGAGGGGGAGAGGGAAAGATAGGAGGGAGTAGGGAGTGAAGGCAAGAGCGGGGGAGGGGAAAGGTCTGTGGGGGAGGGAAAGGTGTGTGGGGGGGTGAGGGGATGCGGTCAAATTCCAAGGATCAGCTGTGTGTACTCACCTAGTTGTGGTTTCAGGGGACGAGACTCAGCTCCTGTCCCCGAGTGTATGTGTGTGCACGCATGTGTGTGAGCACGTCAGTTGTTTATATGTCCCAGAAATACAATTCACCTCTGTGTATCCGTAATACTAATAAGATACCATTAACACAGAGTAATTCTAATAATTATAATACTAGCGTGTGTTAACAAGTCATTCTTTCACCCAGTTATGTACTACCTTTTACTACATGTGTACCCAATACTTGCTTCTCAGATTGTACTGTCTTTGTGTCCTAAAACATTATCTCTCGAAACTGTTGTCAGGGCTGTAGTCCCATTAGCCACGACTTAATCCTCCTGCCTATTCCTTGCTCCTACAAATTTTATCTTCCTACTACTGCTAGGTGTTGTGTGTATGATAATCGCTCTGGAGTAGGGTTTGTGATAGCTACCAGTGACCGTAGGGCCGGCTCTACCACTCAAAACTTCCCGCCAACCACAAACAGGTGATTTGTACGTTACTCCTTAGAGGGGACATCCATCCAGATGCCTGATGTACGATGCTCGCTGTACGATGCTTGCTGTACGATGACTCGTGCACCTCGCCCTTCCGCCGCTGACTTCTTCAGCTATTCTTTTCTCGTTGCCCTTTTGAGTCCTCATTTACCACACTTATCACTTGTATACTGCTACTTTTATAATTTACACTTCACTTTTGGTAAGTACACTTCTTATTTGTGATGACACCCAACCTGTTATGGCAGCACTACTTCCTCAGGCCTACTGCTGCCACCACCTCTGCTTATACATATTTATGTATATGTATGCATGTATATATATATATATATATATCCCTTTCTGGCTAGCTTGTTCACGCTGTGTGCTACATCACAGTTTGTCGTTAGCCAACCTCTCTTAATTTTTTTTTTATCTTTTCTCTTTAGTCACTTGCTTTGTACTTTGTATATTTGTAACAATGTGGCAACAAGTGCCAACTAGGCCTCAACGAACTGGCACTTTGAAATTTTGTTGTATAATTTCAAGCTTTCTCTCGCCTTTACTTTATTTATTTTTGCTAATACTTTGGTTATCACTTGTAGGGTTGTTCACTGACGTTGTCACTAACACTGGTTGCTTCTAGCTGCTAAAAGACGCCCTAAAAGCACTAAGATTCTCGGAGCCTGGCGCTTGTGACCCACTGCACTACGTGTGTTTGTGTGTGTGTGTATTCACCTAATTGTACTCACCTAATTGTGGTTGCAGGGGTCGAGACTCAGCTCCTGGCCCCGCCTCTTCACTGATCGCTACTGGATCCTCTCTCTCTCTGCTTCCTGAGCTTTGAAGAACTGTGTGTGTGTGTGTGTGTGTGTGTGTGTGTGTGTGTGTGTGTGTGTGTGTGTGTGTGTCTGTGAAATTCTTGACTAAATCAGCTGATTATAGTTCCTGTTAGAAAGTTCCATCGACAGTAAAAAAGTCATTCCTACCACATGTTAGAATTAACAGCCATCTAAGTGGAAGACTCACTGTCCAGAAGAACCTCAAGGCGTATGCTATTTACTTGATTTAGTTTTAAAAATACAATCCACTGAAGGAATGGAAAACGACTTATTTACGGCATTTCTGACAGGTGCGAAAAAAAGGAAAGAATTTTCGTACCGTACGTACTGCCAGGATTGGTCGTGAGAGGGGAAGTAGACACTGAAGTGCATTATGAGATGGGAGACACATTGTAGTGGGTTGAGAGGGAGAGACACTGTAGTGGGTTGTGAGAGGGGAGAGACACTGTACTGGGTTGTGAGAGGTGAGAGAGAGACTGTAGTGGGTTGTGAGAGGTGAGAGACACTGTACTGGGTTGTGAGAGGTGAGAGACACTGTAGTGGGTTGTGAGAGGTGAGAGAGAGACTGTAGTGGGTTGTGAGAGGTGAGAGAGAGACTGTAGTGGGTTGTGAGAGGTGAGAGAGAGACTGTAGTGGGTTGTGAGAGGTGAGAGAGAGACTGTAGTGGGTTGTGAGAGGTGAGAGAGAGACTGTAGTGGGTTGTGAGAGGTGAGAGAGAGACTGTAGTGGGTTGTGAGAGGTGAGAGAGAGACTGTAGTGGGTTGTGAGAGGTGAGAGAGACTGTAGCGGGTTGTGAGAGGTGAGAGAGAGACTGAGGTGGGTTGTGAGAGAGAAGATGGAAAAGGGTTGTAAGAAAGAGGAGGTGAAAAAGAGGTAAACTGAACGAATGTGTTGTTTTTGTTCTTATATCAGCTGGGAGGTTATTCCATTTTGCTATTATTATGTTTGCAAAAAAATATTTACACATGTATGTATATAATATCACTTCTCACAGTTTATTTTCCTTGAAATTACTGAAGTATTTTGCACTTCAAAGTTCTTTTGGTATGAGTGTATAAATCATTTATTATTTTTAAGGTTCTAAATGAGATTTTTCCGCAGTGTTCACTTCCTCAGAGATGGGTTAGGGGAGGTAATATTTGTCAAACAGGACAAGTGTTTTCTGACGCGGGTCTTAGCCATATGATGACCCGCAGTTGGAATTTTTGGTCGTCTGACCGAGGCCTTCAGCTGGCTTACCGGTTCACCCCATTAAAAAATAATTATGATTATAACCACTCATATCTTCCTGAGGGTAAAGGATAAATGCTTTGACTCTGACTCCTGAAGTTCCGTGACATCTAAGTCTGAATCAGTTATCCTTCCTATATTTTTGTCATCAGCGAATTTGCTCATATCACTAGTAATTACCTCGTCAAGGTCATATACATAATAAACAATAACGGGACTAAAACTGATCCCTGTGGAACGCCACTTGTTCCTCTCACAGTCCCTCTTCCATCACGTTCCTCCCATAGTCCCTTTTCCATCTCGCTCCTCTCACAGTCCTTCTTCCATCTCCTGGCCCCAAACATTTTCACAAAGGACATGAATCACCTTGATATAGGAATAACATCTCCGAAAGGAAAATTTGTGAATGAATATAACTGTGGAAAAATTAGGCATCTGAAACAGATTTTTTGCGAGCTCAGTTATAGACAGATTAGTGCCGTGTTCGGTGTCATGGGAGATGAGTTTCAAGGATCACAAACGCAAAGTGCCATTTGGATGCAATTTTCTCAGACCTGAACTGAAAATGTTGGCAACACATTAGCCGAAACTAGTGAAGAAATGACTTAAGAAAATTTAAAAGTGCCGTCTTCAAAAGCTTGCTACTGTGAGTAGCAAAGCAAATTTAGAGTGTAAAGCTTCTTAAATCATATTGTCTCTTTATAATGCATTTATTAGGCCATATCTTGAATATGGCGCTCGGTTTTGGTCTTCAAATTACGGAAAATACTAGGATATACAGTGGAGAAAGGACAGAGAAAGGAAAATAAGCTCGTGCCATTACTAAGAAACAAATTATGCCAAGAGTCAAAGCATTTACCCTTTTCCCTCAGGAAGATATGAGTAGTTATATTCATAATTATTTTTTAATGGGGTGAACCGGTAAGCCAGCTGAAGGCCTCGGTCAGACGACCAAAAATTCCAACTGCGATGCATATGGCTAAGACCCGCGTCAGAAAACACTTGTCCTGTTTGACAAATATTACCTCCCCTAACCCATCTCTGAGGAAGTGAACACTGCGGAAAAATCTCATTTAGAACCTTAAAAATAATAAATGATTTTATACATTCATACCAGAAGAACTTTGAAGTGCAAAATACTTCAGTAACTTCAAGGAAAATAAACTGTGAGAAGTGATATTATATACATACGTGTGTAAATATTTTTTTTGCAAACATAATAATAGCTAAATGGAATAACCTCCCAGCTGATATAAGAACCAAAACAACACATTCGTTCAGTTTATCTCTTTTTCACCTCCTCTTTCTTACAACCCTTTTCCATCTTCTCTCTCACAACCCACCTCAGTCTCTCTCTCTCACCTCTCACAACCCAGTACAGTCTCTCTCACCTCTCACAACCCAGTACAGTCTCTCTTCCCTCTCACAACCCACTACAGTGTCTCTCTCACCTCTCACAACATACTACAGTCTCTCACCTCTCACAACCCACTATAGTGTCGCTCTTCTCTCTCACAACCCACAACAGTGTCTCCCCTCTCACAACGCATTACAGTCTCTCCCCTCTCACAACCCACTACAGTCTCTCTTCCCTCTCACAACCCACTACAGTGTCTCTCCCTCTCAACCCACTACAATGTGTCTCCCCTCTCATAATGCACTTCAGTGTCTACTTCCCCTCTCACGACCAAGCCTGGCAGTACGTACGGTACGAAAATTCTTTCCGGTTTTCGCACCTGTCAGAAATACCGTAAATCAGTCGTTTTCCATTCCTTCAGTGGATTGTGTTTTTAAAACTAAATCAAGTAAATAACATACGTCTTGAGATTCTTCTGGACAGTGAGTCTTCCACTTAGATGGCTGTTAATTCTAACATGTGGTAGGAATGACTTTTTTACTGTCGATGGAACTTTCTAACAGGAACTATAATCAGCTGATTTAGTCAAGTATTTCACAGACAGACACACACACACACAGACACACACAGACACACACACACACACACACACAACTGCAATGGAAGCAACTAAATCGAATCAGGGGATACATAGGGCTATGTAGTGGGAGAATGAAGGGAGAGATCAGTCTTTGTTCATGGGCTCCAGGAAGTTGAAGGGAAAACTTACGAAGCAAGAAGAGAAGGGGAGAAAAAAACGAATGAAAGCATCATGAAAGCAATAGGAGAAGATGACATGATCGAGCTGGCAAATTTTCTCAGAATAGGGGGATTTGCAACAGGAAGAATCCGGCCAGTCAAAGTGATTTTTAAGGCAGAATCAGCTCGATATAGTATCCTGCAGGAGAAAGCAACGACAACCAACACGGTTTCAGGGAAGGAAATTGAAGAATTTGAAGATGAAGACTCCTATGAGTCAAAGGGATTTTAGGAAGTATTTCTTCAGTCATAGTTTTGTCAGAAGTGGAATAGCCTAGAAAGCGACATAGTGGAGGCAGGAATCGTACATAGTTTTAAGATGAGGTTTGATAAAGCTCATGGAGCAGGGAGAGAGAGAACCTAATAGCAATCAGTGAAGAGGCAGGGCCAGGAGCTCTGACTCAACCCCTGCAATCACAAATTGGTGAGTACACATGCACACACACACAAACACAAACAGCACACACATACACACACACAAACAGCAGACACATGCACTACAATTACCTAACCCATAAAAAAAAAAAATGGTGGATCAGAGGGCAAGTCAGAGCCTCAGGGGATCAGAGGAAGATGGTCCTGTTAAGGAAGAATTGATGGATGAGCAATGTAAAATGATAGAACAAAATTGAGAGCAAACTAGGTGAGGCTGCTGCGAAAATGAAAAAGAGGATGGAGGCAGAGAAGAAAAAATAGAATTCACAAGCTGGAGTGGCAGAAGCCAGGATACAGGCCCTAGAATATGAGGTAAATAAACTGAAGCGAATTACAGGGCTATTTCCCAGAGGAGAAATGTCATCTGAAGCAGATACACCCATATTAAATGAGGAGCCCAATAGAAACAAAGGGGACAAGACTTAAGCTAAGGTTCTATCCTTCCCCCCAAACAAGGCTGGGGAATGTAGGGGGAGAGCTGTTAGGAGCAGGGATAGCAGTAAGGGGAAAAAAGGTATAGAGGTGACAGGTCACATGCAGAGGCACGACCATGGTACCCAGAGTTGCAGAAAAAAATAAGGGAGACAATGGCTATGTACAAATGGGACCCAGTGACACAGGGAAAGGCAATGGGAAGAGAAAAGTGAGAAGTTAGTGTTTATTCATGGGCTTCAGGAGAGCAAAGGGAGGACACAATGAAAGATGGCAGAAAGAAAAACAGGAGATTGAAATCATCAAAGAAACAGGCAAGGAGGATGTGACCAAGATAATAAATTTTCAGACAATAGGAGGACAGAAATGGTGTGGAACAGGATCCTGCAAAAGAATCCATGGCTGAAGGAATCATCAACATACAAAAAAAGTGTTTCTAGACCATGACAGAACAAGAACAGAATAACAGCAGCTGAGGGAGAAGACAAAAAAGGAGCTAGGAAGAGAGACAAGAACAGAGTCTGCAGAGGACAACCAGAGCCGAGCATATCAACAAGGCCAAGCACACACAGAACCACCACCAGAACCCCACAGACAAACATGCTATCCCAGCACAAACCACAATCCCCACTTACAGCTCCCACCCCACAATATGCTGCAGAATCCCACAGCACACTACCAGAGACCCCCTGAACACAGTGCTGGAAAGGAAACTAGGTATGGTATATCGATGCTGATGGAATAATGAATATGGGGAGGAGTGGCACGAGAGAATCAAAGAGGCATCACCGGACATAATAGCTCTCACTGAAACCAAGCTCACAGGAATGATAACAGCTGCCATCTTTCCAACAGGATATCAGATTCTGAGGAAAGACAAAGGGAACAGAGGGGATGGAGGAGTGGCACTGTTCATCAAAAAGCAATGGAATTCTGACGAGCTTTGGAGAGGAGAAGCATGAGACTACATAATAGGAACACTTCAGTCTGGAGGTCCCAGGGTGGTAATTACAGTGATGCATAACCCACCACAGAACAGCAGAAGGCCAAGATGATGAGAGTAATAGAGCAATGTTTGATACACTGGCTGAAGTGGCCAGAAGGGCTCATGCGAGCAGGGCTTCAATCACAAAAAAAAAAAATGACTGGGAGAACTTGGAGCCACATGGGCGCCCAGAAACGTGGAGAACTAAGATGATGGAGGTGGTCCTGGAAAACCTTATGTACCAACACATAAGGGACACTACCAGAGAGAGAGAGAGAGAGAGAGAGAGAGAGAGAGAGAGAGAGAGAGAGAGAGAGAGAGAGAGAGAGAGAGAGAGAGAGAGAGAGAGAGAGAGGATGAACCAGCAAGACTTTACCTAGTATTCACCCTGAGTAGTAGAGATATTGAGGACATCACATATGAAAGACCCTTTGAGGCCAGTGACTGCGTCGTTCTGTGCTTCAGATGCATAGTAGAGTTACAAGTGGAGAGGGAAGCAGGAAGGGCAGGACGAATGAAGCCATACTAGAGAGGGGACTACACAGGCACGAGCTTCAGTGGAACAGATTATTATAATCAAAAAGAAGCGCTAAACCACAAGGGCTATACAGCTCAGTGGGACAGAGCACTGGTAGGGAAGTCAGAAAATGAGATGATGGAATAGGTGATAACAATATGCAAGGAAGCTGGGGAGAGGTTTGTACCCAAGGGTAATAGACATAATGAGAAGGCCAGGTTGAGCCCTTGGCTCACTCAAAGGCGTAGAGAGACCAAAATCAAGTGTGTTAGAGAATGGAAGAAATATAAAGGCAAAGAACCCAGGAGAATAAGGAGAGCAGTCATTGAGCCAGAAATGAATATGCACATGTAAGAAGGGAGGCCCAACGACAATCCGAAAATGACATAGCAGCGAAAGCCAAATCTAACCCGAAGCTGTTGCACAGCCACGTCAGGAGGAAAACATCATCCAAGGACAGAGTAATCAGGCTGAGGAAGGAAGGAGAGGGGATCACAATGACTGAGAAGTATGTGAGGAGCTCAACATGAATGAGATTTAAAGAAGTGTTCACAGAGGAGACAGAAGGGGCTCTGGAAAAACGGCGAGGTGGGACACACAAAGTGTTGGACACAAAATTATTAGTGTCTTGTGCAAAAACAGAGAGAAAATAATTATTAAAAATCGAGCACATTTCATTCTCCATGTCAGTAAGATGCCCAGAGTTATTTTTATGGGGACCTATCTTATCTCTAACTTTTGTTCTGTAAACCTGGAAAAAAAGCCTTTTGGGTTAGTTTTCGAATCCCTAGCAACATTAATTTCATTGTCCCATTTTGCTTTTATCCATTTTTTATCTTCCCTCTTAATGTAAATATACTGATTTATAAGATGACCCTCACCTCTTTCGATGCGCCTATAAATTCCTTTTTTCTGCCCTAAAATATGTTTGAGCCTTTAATTCATCCATTTTGGGTCATTTCTATTCAATCTTATTTCTTTATATGGAATAAACGTTCTTTGACCAGCATGTATAGTGCTTAGAAAGTTGTCATATTGATAGCTCTCATCGTTACCCCACTTCACAGATGATAGGTGTTCTCTAAATTCATTGTAATCTATGCGAAAATCTGGGGCCATTACTGAGTTATCCCTACTATCAAACTTTCATTCTGTGCTAAAGGTAACTGAGTTGTGGTCGCATGTGCCAAGTTCCTCTGTAATTTCTAAATTATTAAACAAGTTTTTTTTTGTTTGCTAGAACCAAGTAGAGTAGGTTATTTTTCCCCTTGTAGGTTCTGTGACAAAACAATCCTGAACTACCTCTAAGATGTCGTTAGACTAAATTTCCAGTCAAGGAATTCCAACCAATGTGACTAAAGTTAAAGGCCATCAGAATTACTATATTATCGTGCCTTGTGGCCTTAACAATATCCTCCCAGTTTCCCTTGGTCCCTATCCAAGTTTAGGGGACGGCATATCACGCCTATAATAGATTTTTCGTGTCCCACTGAAAATTCTATCTTGACTGTCTGTGTTATTTCAGACTTTACACCTGTATTTATGCAACAGTTCAACCTATCTCGGATACAGTGCCACTCCATTCCCCTTACAATACTTCTGTCTACTTTGAACACTTTAAAACCCTGAATGTGACATTCAGCAGGCATGTCCCGATTTTTCGTATTAAACCACATCTCGGTTATGGCAAATACATCAATATTACCTGCGCTCACAACTAATCTCAACTCGTCCATCTTATACTAATAGTCACAGTGCTAGGAATAAGTTTAGAGACCCTCCTTTCTCTTTTTCCTTCCTGCTCATTTCTGTTTTTCCACTACACCTCTTACTGTCCTTGTCACCTAGTGCCACTGGCTTTCCAATATCCACCTCATTCTGCCTATTACTGCTTTCCCTAAAACTCTCAATATTACTACACTGGGACTTCACTGTTTTCTTCCCAAAACCCATACCAATAATTTTTTTCTAGTTTAAAGCCCTAACAGCTCCCTCCACTGCATCGGCCAGTGCCCCCACCCCAGACCTAGACAAGTGAACACCATCCCTGGCATACATGTCATTTCTACCACAGAAAAGATCTCAGTTGTCAATGGATTTTACTGCATTTTCCTTACAGTGTTTGTCCAGCCAGCAATTGACACTAATTGCCTTGGCCAACCATTCATTTTCAACTCCTCTCCTTGGCAAAATACCACATATCACAGGGTTCCCACCCTTCTTCCTAATTATGTCTATTACTGACTTATACCTGCTAATCAGGTTCTCACTCCTACATCTGCCAATTTAATTGCCTCCAGCAGTAAGACAGATAATAGGATTGCTCCCATTACCTATGTCATCGTCCAGACTGCTAACAATATCCTTCATCCCAACCCCAGGAAAACACACCCTCTGCCTCCTCTTCCTATCCCTAAGACAAGTCCTATCCATAAACTTAATCCGACTGTCCCCAACTAAAACAATGTTCTTACCTCGATTGGCGGTGTGCATGACGTTCTCGACGGTCTTAGTAGAGATGGTCCTCGCTGGGATGTCTTCACTGGTTGGCTTCACTGGGGAAGATCATGGGTAGTCGATTCACATTCATCTGTTAACAAGGAAAGAGAGCTGCTGGTTTTCACAGCAGTCTCCTGGACTTTCATCATCTTCAGCTTCGTCCCTTCAGTTCCGACTAGCATCCATTCGTTGGTCCGATCATCGGCGACATTGTTCCGGGGATAATCCTTCTACATACCCTTCAGTCGTTGAATTTCTCTTCCTGCTTCCGTTCATTCTGCCTTAAGCCGAAGATATAGCTGTTTGTAGTCGAGGGAAGCCATCATCACAGTCTCAAGTAGCTAAGAACGGAGAGCACACTAGACAAGTCTTCACAGAGCAAAGTACAGGTCACAGGAAACAAGTGATATCACAATATGCAGAACAACCACTGTGAAAAGTAGTGAAATTCCAATCGCTTTCGAGACTTCTCACATTATCAAGGATGAAATAGACTAGCTCTAGGTCTTTCGCATTGTAACCAATGTTTCATCAGAAGGTATGCAATATTGCAATAAATAAAATTGCAGAAACTCACAGAAAGAGGGACAGTGCAAACATAGCCTTCGGATGGAAAAACCTGATATCAACATCAACGTCATCCAACCTCCTTTATTCCGCATAGAGGAAGGGGAGTGGATAGGGAGACGGTGGGGGGGGGGAGACTAAGGGCAAAGTATAACAGACAATACCAGATATAAGAATAAGGAACAAGGTAGCATGCTCACCAACCTTATAACAGTGACAAACAGGGAGCCTATTAATAAGGTTCGTAGTAAACAGTCTAGTAAACAACCTAACTCGCCTGGCACTTACACAATTATCTAAACAGAGCAAACAATTTGCATCAATTAACTGCTAAGTACAGTTAAATTCCAGAGTGTGTAGGGACCAGACACAGTACATAACTTTACGAAAACAGATTTAACCCCTCTAACAAATATCTAGCTTAAGAAAAAACATTTAATTCGTCATTGCAACAGAAGTTGTGGCGCAGCTTAAAGTTGTAACTACAGTAGAAAGCTGTGTATATTATAATATATTTACATGTCAAGCTGTAACGTGGATGAAAGTTTTTCACGAGACTGCAATCTGGGGTTGAGTTTGTATTTCACGGTGAATATCCATTAACAAAATAAACTTCGGTTGTTCTACTAATCCGACTAGGCAGAATCTGTTTATATTAGTTATGCAGTCATGAATCCCTGCTAAAAAGAGTTGGTATAACCGAGTTGTTATAAGAGGGTTGTAACTACATGACAGTCAGTGTTCTCTAGTAAAAGTTAAAGTACGAACAACGTAAAAGACACTGTTTAAGCTTGTCCAGGTCCTTGCTATATCACAGTGTTAGTTTGTCTAGGTCCTTGCTATATCACAGTGTTAGTTTGTCTAGGTCCTTGCTATATCACAGTGTTAGTTTGTCTAGGTCCTTGCTATATCACAGTGTTAGTTTGTCTAGGTCCTTGCTATATCACAGTGTTAGTTTGTCTAGGTCCTTGCTATATCACAGTGTTAGTTTGTCTAGGTCCTTGCTATATCACAGTGTTAGTTTGTCTAGGTCCTTGCTATATCACAGTGTTAGTTTGTCTAGGGTCTTGCTACATCACAGTGTTAGTTTGTCTAAGACGCTCCCACGTCACTGTGTTAGCTTACCCACGTCACTGTTAGCAGTGAATATTTATACAATCTGCTTTCGTTCACTTTTTTATTTTCTGTTTTCCTGTCTACGGCTATTTTTTGCTCATTATGTGCGTGGTAAAGATGTTTGCTAACGAAGAAGTGCTGTTTCTGTCTTCTATATATAACTCAAGATGAGAATGGGGCCACATAGCGCTCCTTGAGGAACGCTGCTCGTTATGTTCACCACCTAATACTCCTCTGTTCAACAACGCCCACAGTTTCTTGCTGGTGAACCAACCTCAGTTCCAGCCCTGTTAATTTTTTCAACCTTTTGCAACATTTTGCCTAAGGCAATTTGGAACTCTTGGTACAGAACGTTCGTGATTATTTCTGGATCTAGGTCTCCGCATAACATATTTACTGCGCAAGTGTCTAATGCTTCAGTTTGTTGGTTTACTTAACTATTTACATCACTTATAATTTTTATGCAGAGAGGCGGCCCCATGAGCAGATATATCAGTGTATGAATATATTATACAGTACCGACAAGTTGATAAGATACATGTTAAACAGTTAAGTATCTTTATTCCGAAACGTTTCGCCTACATAGTACGTTTCTTCAGTCGACTACAGAGGAGCCAGCAGAAGCAGTAGAGATGCAAGGACGATGTAATCAGTCCATCACCCTCGACGTCACAGTTTTGAGGTGGTCAGTCCCTCAGCCTAGAGAAAAGCTCTGCTCCATAGTCTGGAAGACTGTGAAGCTGAAGCAACAAATGACAAGACAGGCGAGGCCCACTAGTAGAAGCAAGAAGGTAATGAATGAGAGGCACTGGGTAAGTCCCTTTTAAATCCAACCTTTGTCAGTAGTAACTAGTGGCCAGGCAATAAAGTTGTCGAAGATGTCCTCTGTACCAAGATACCGGTGTTGCAGTACCTGGAGGTTACCTGGAGGTTATTCCGGGGATCAACTCCCCCGCGGCCCGGTCCACGACCAGGCCTCCCGATGGATCAGGGCCTGATCAACTAGGCTGTTACTGCTGGCCGCACGCAGTCCGACGTACGAGCCACAGCCCGGCTGATCCGGCACCGACTTTAGGTATCTGTCCAGCTCTCTCTTGAAGGCAGCCAGGGGTTTATTGGCAATTCCCCTAATGCTTGATGGGAGGCTGTTGAACAGTTTTGGGCCCCGGACACTTATGGTGTTTTCTCTTAGTGTACCATTGGCGCCCCTACTTTTTATTGGCGGCATTTTGCATCGCCTGCCCAGTCTTTTACTTTCGTAGGGAGTGATTTCTGTGTGCAGATTTGGGACCATTCCTTCCAAGATTTTCCAAGTGTAGATTATGATATATCTCTCCCTCCTGCGTTCCAACGAGTACAAGTCAAGTGCTTCCAAGCGTTCCCAGTAGTTAAGGTGCTTGACAGAACTTATACGTGCAGTAAAGGATCTCTGTACACTCTCTAGATCTGCGATTTCACCTGCTTTGTATGGAGATGTTAATGTACAGGAGTATTCCAGCCTAGAGAGAACAAGTGATTTGAAAAGGATCATCATGGGCTTGGCATCTCTCGTTTTGAAAGTTCTCATTATCCATCCTATCATTTTCTTTGCACGTGCGATCGTGGCACTGTTGTGATCCTTGAAAGTGAGATCCTCAGACATTACTACTCCCAGGTCCCTTACATTATTTTTCCGCTCTATTGTATGGCCGGAGTCAGTAGTATACTCTGTTCTAGTTATTATCTCCTCCAGTTTTCCATAACGGAGTAGTTGGAATTTGTCCTCATTGATCATATTGTTTACCGTTGCCCACTGGAAAACTTTGTTTATATCTTCTTGGAGGTTAACCGCGTCCTCAGCAGATGACAGCCTCATGCAGAGCCTAGTATCATCCGCAAAGGATGATACGGTGCTGTGGTGTATATCTCTGTTTATGTCTGATATGAGGATAAGGAATAAGATGGGGGCGAGTACTGTGCCTTGTGGAACAGAGCTCTTCACTATGGCAGCCTCCGATTTAACTCTGTTGACCACTACTCTTTGTGTTCGATTTGTTAGGAAGTTGAAGATCCATCTCCCCACTTTCCCAGTTATTCCTTTAGCACGTATTTTATGGGCTATTACGCCATGATCGCATTTGTCAAATGCTTTTGCAAAGTCTGTGTATATTACATCTGCATTCTGATTTTCTTCCAGTGCATCCAAGGCCATGTCATAGTGATCCAGTAGTTGTGAGAGGCAGGAGCGACCTGCCCTGAACCCATGTTGCCCTGGATTGTGCAGATTTTGGGAATCCAGGTGATTTGCAATCCTGCTTCTTAGCACTCTTTCAAAGATTTTTATGATGTGGGATGTCAGAGCTATTGGTCTATAGTTCTTAGCTAATGCTTTGCTGCCACCTTTATGGAGTGGGGCTATATCCGTTGTTTTAAGTGACTGTGGAATTTCACCCATGTCCAAGCTCCTCCTCCATAGTGTACTTAGGGCACGCGAGAGGGGTTTCTTGCAGTTCTTAATGAAAACAGAGTTCCACGAGTCTGGGCCCGGGGCTGAGTGCATAGGCATGTTGTCAATGGCTTTTTCGAAATCTATCGGAGTTAGGGTAATGTCGGAAATCTGGCATACATTTATGGAGTTTTGAGGCTCATTCATGAAGAAATCATTTGGGTCGTCGATCCTCAGACCGATTAGTGGTTCACTAAACACAGAGTCGTACTGGGATTTCAATATTTCACTCATTTCCTTGTTGTCGTCTGTGTAAGTCCCATCCTGTCTGAGTAAGGGCCCGATACTAGATGTGGTATTTGCCTTGTTTTTGGCATATGAAAAGAAATATTTTGAATTTCTTTCAATTTCACTAATAGCTTTAAGCTCCTCCTGCCTCTCCTGGTTCCTCCTCTGTACTCGACTGAGGAAGCCTACTGTGTAGGCTAAAACGTTTCGGAATAAAGATACCTAACTGTTGCATATGTGTCTTATTAACACCGGTGTATATAACATGTGATATATTGCTAACAGTTAAGTGAGAAATTTATTTTAAAGTAGTTACCTTAATAATAATAATTACAATATCTTATTTTCTACAAGTACATATACAAGGTATACAGTCCTAGCTGACATCAGTGACACAGTCCTAGCTGACATCAGTGACACAGTCCTAGCTGACATCAGTGACACAGTCCTAGCTGACATCAGTGACACAGTCCTAGCTGACATCAGTGACACAGTCCTAGCTGACATCAGTGACACAGTCCTAGCTGACATCAGTGACACAGTCCTAGCTGACATCAGTGACACAGTCCTAGCTGACATCAGTGACACAGTCCTAGCTGACATCAGTGACACAGTCCTAGCTGACATCAGTGACACAGTACTCTATAGAAAGCCCCTTGTTATGCACGGCATTTCAGACAAATTAGGTTATGCCCCAGGATGCGGTCCACACCAGTCAACTAACAACCAGGTACCCATTTTACTGATAGGTAAACATGGACAACAGTTACAAGGAAATACGCCCAATGTTTCTGCCCTTGCCGGGAATCGAACCCGATCCCCCTCAGCGTATGAAGCGAGAGCTTTACCTGCCAGGTAGGAATCTACCGTTAAATGAATGCAGCTTCCACAGAGAAATAGATCATTAAGGTTGTAAAACCTAATACACTTGCATATTTTTAGAATCCATATTGATTTGTGTTTACCACGGTATTTAAAATCTGAATACCGAATAGGGTGTTATTCTCGGTACATCCTGTTATTGAACTTGGGAATACAAAGGTACGCCTCGTATTAAGCACCTTGATACCCTGTACTCAAAGAGAAAATAAAAATAATGAAAATATTAATAATAATAAAGATAACACCAATATTAATACTAATACTACAAATGATAATAATAATAATAATAATAATAATAATAATAATAGTAATAATAATACTTAAATAGTGAAAGACATCCTTCCTTAAAATATTTTACAAATATTTTACTAAAATACATACAGACGTCAGCAGTATACACAGACGTCAGCAGTATACACAGACGTCAGCAGTATACACAGACGTCAGCAGTATACACAGACGTCAGCAGTATACACAGACGTCAGCAGTATACACAGACGTCAGCAGTATACACTGACGTCAGCGGTACACACTGACGTCAGCGGTACACACTGACGTCAGCGGTACACACTGACGTCAGCGGTATTCTTAAACAAATAATATATTATATTCAACTCTTCAGAAGTCTTATATCCTGTGTTACAACTTAACCAGGAAATTTTGTAGTACTTTCATAACATCTGTACCTAAACCACTATTCGAGAGTGACGGGGTCACCGCCCCCGTTGTCCATTCTCAAAGCGAGATTGTAAAGTCAGGAATTTTGCACTGGGCTAAGACGGGCACTAAATTTTGTGTGAATTTACCGAAGCTTGTGTTAAGTTACTGAAGCTTGTGTTAGGTTACTGAAGCTTGTGTTAGGTTACTGAAGCTTGTGTTAAGTTACTGAAGCTTGTGTTAGGTTACTGAAGCTTGTGTTAAGTTACTGAAGCTTGTGTTAAGTTACTGAAGCTTGTGTTAAGTTACTGAAGCTTGTGTTAGGTTACTGAAGCTTGTGTTAAGTTACTGAAGCTTGTGTTAGGTTACTGAAGCTTGTGTTAAGTTACTGAAGCTTGTGTTAGGTTACTGAAGCTTGTGTTAGGTTACTGAAGCTTGTGTTAGGTTACTGAAGCTTGTGTTAAGTTACTGAAGCTTGTGTTAAGTTACTGAAGCTTGTGTTAAGTTACTGAAGCTTGTGTTAAGTTACTGAAGCTTGTGTTAAGTTACTGAAGCTTGTGTTAAGTTACTGAAGCTTGTGTTAAGTTACTGAAGCTTGTGTTAAGTTACTGAAGCTTGTGTTAAGTTACTGAAGCTTGTGTTAACTTGCTGAAGTTACTGAAGGTTGTGTTAAGGATAACGAAACAGTAGAGGCGCAGGACGGTGCCTCGGGATGTCAAGCTTTATACCTCGCCAGTGCTGGATTTTGCAGTATACTAATACTCGTGTTCTGTCAGAAAGTGCAGTCAACCTAGCCTCTATACACACACACGCAGCCACAGAGTGCAGCCACCCCGGGCTCCGCGCCCACGCGGCGCAGCCACCCCGGACTCCGCGCCCACGCGGCGCAGCCACCCCGGACTCCGCGCCCACGCGGCGCAGCCACCCCGGACTCCGCGCCCACGCGGCGCAGCCACCCCGGACTCCGCGCCCACGCGGCGCAGCCACCCCGGACTCCGCGCCCACGCGGCGCAGCCACCCCGGACTCCGCGCCCACGCGGCGCAGCCACCCCGGACTCCGCGCCCACGCGGCGCAGCCACCCCAGACTCCGCGCCCACGCGGCGCAGCCACCCCGGACTCCGCGCCCACGCGGCGCAGCCTTCCTGGACTCCGCACCCACGCGGTGCAGCCTCTACACTCACAGGTTAGTCATCCTGGCCTCTTCACTCACACAGGTCAGTCATCCTGGCTTGTTCACTCACGCAAGTTAGGTGTCCGGGCCTGTATACTCACGCAGGGTAGTCATCCTGGTCTGTTCACTCACACAATGTAGTCATCCTGGCCTCTACACAGACAGGTAAGTCATCCTAGACACTACACTCACACAGGGTAGTCATCCTGGCCTCTACACTCAAGCAAGCCAGTCATCCTGGCCTCTGCACTCCAGCAAGCCAGTCATCCTGGCCTCTACACTCACGCAGGCCAGTTATCCTGGCCTCTACACTCACGCAGGCCAGTTATCCTGGCCTCTACACTCACGCAGGCCAGTTATCCTGGTCTCTACACTCTCGCAGGCTGGTCATCCTGGCCTCTACATTCACGCAGGCTGGTCATCCTGGCCTCTACACTCACGCAGGCTAGTCATCCTGGCCTCGACACTCAAGCAAGCTAGTCATCCTGGCCTCTACACTCACGCTGGCTAGTCATCCTGGCCTCTACACTCACGCAGGCTGGTCATCCTGGCCTCTACACTCACGCAGGCTGGTCATCCTGGCCTCTACACTCACGCAGGCTGGTCATCCTGGCCTCTACACTCACGCAGGCTGGTCATCCTGGCCTCTACACTCACGCAGGCTAGTCATCCTGGCCTCTACACTCAAGCAGGCTAGTCATCCTGGCCTCTACACTCACGCAGGCTAGTCATCCTGGCCTCTACACTCACGCAGGCTAGTCATCCTGGCCTCTACACTCACGCAGGCTAGTCATCCTGGCCTCTACACTCACGCAGGCCAGTTATCCTGGCCTCTACACTCACGCAGGCCGGTTATCCTGGTCTCTACACTCTCGCAGGCTGGTCATCCTGGCCTCTACACTCACGCAGGCTGGTCATCCTGGCCTCGACACTCAAGCAAGCTAGTCATCCTGGCCTCGACACTCAAGCAAGCTAGTCATCCTGGCCTCTACACTCACGCTGGCTAGTCATCCTGGCCTCTACACTCACGCAGGCTGGTCATCCTGGCCTCTACACTCACGCAGGCTGGTCATCCTGGCCTCTACACTCAAGCAGGCTAGTCATCCTGGCCTCTACACTCACGCAGGCTAGTCATCCTGGCCTCTACACTCACGCAGGCTAGTCATCCTGGCCTCTACACTCACGCAGGCTAGTCATCCTGGCCTCTACACTCACGCAGGCTAGTCATCCTGGCCTCTACACTCACGCAGGCTAGTCATCCTGGCCTCTACACTCACGCAGGCTAGCCATCCTGTCCTCTACACTCACGCAGGCTAGCAATCCTGGCCTCTACACTCACGCAGGCTAGTCATCCTGGCCTCTACACTCACGCAGGCTAGCCATCCTGGCCTCTACACTCACGCAGGCTAGCCATCCTGGCCTCTACACTCACGCAGGCTAGTCATCCTGGCCTCTACACTCACGCAGGCTGGTCATCCTGGCCTCTACACTCACGCAGGCTGGTCATCCTGGCCTCTACACTCACGCAGGCTGGTCATCCTGGCCTCTACACTCACGCAGGCTAGTCATCCTGGACTCTACACTCACGCAGGCTAGTCATCCTGGACTCTACACTCACGCAGGCTAGTCATCCTGGACTCTACACTCACGCAGGCTAGTCATCCTGGACTCTACACTCACGCAGGCTAGTCATCCTGGACTCTACACTCACGCAGGCTAGTCATCCTGGACTCTACACACACGCAGGCTAGTCATCCTGGACTCTACACTCACGCAGGCTAGTCATCCTGGACTCTACACTCACGCAGGCTAGTCATCCTGGACTCTACACTCCCGCAGGCTAGTCATCCTGGACTCTACACTCCCGCAGGCTAGTCATCCTGGACTCTACACTCCCGCAGGCTAGTCATCCTGGACTCTACACTCCCGCAGGCTAGTCATCCTGGACTCTACACTCCCGCAGGCTAGTCATCCTGGACTCTACACTCCCGCAGGCTAGTCATCCTGGACTCTACACTCCCGCAGGCTAGTCATCCTGGACTCTCCCGCAGGCTAGTCATCCTGGACTCTACACTCCCGCAGGCTAGTCATCCTGGACTCTACACTCCCGCAGGCTAGTCATCCTGGACTCTACACTCCCGCAGGCTAGTCATCCTGGACTCTACACTCCCGCAGGCTAGTCATCCTGGACTCTACACTCCCGCAGGCTAGTCATCCTGGACTCTACACTCACGCAGGCTAGTCATCCTGGACTCTACACTCACGCAGGCTAGTCATCCTGGACTCTACACTCACGCAGGCTAGTCATCCTGGACTCTACACTCACGCAGGCTAGTCATCCTGGACTCTACACTCACGCAGGCTAGTCATCCTGGACTCTACACTCACGCAGGCTAGTCATCCTGGACTCTACACTCACGCAGGCTAGTCATCCTGGACTCTACACTCACGCAGGCTAGTCATCCTGGACTCTACACTCACGCAGGCTAGTCATCCTGGACTCTACACTCACGCAGGCTAGTCATCCTGGACTCTACACTCACGCAGGCTAGTCATCCTGGACTCTACACTCACGCAGGCTAGTCATCCTGGACTCTACACTCACGCAGGCTAGTCATCCTGGACTCTACACTCACGCAGGCTAGTCATCCTGGACTCTACACTCACGCAGGCTAGTCATCCTGGACTCTACACTCACGCAGGCTAGTCATCCTGGACTCTACACTCACGCAGGCTAGTCATCCTGGACTCTACACTCACGCAGGCTAGTCATCCTGGACTCTACACTCACGCAGGCTAGTCATCCTGGACTCTACACTCACGCAGGCTAGTCATCCTGGACTCTACACTCACGCAGGCTAGTCATCCTGGACTCTACACTCACGCAGGCTAGTCATCCTGGACTCTACACTCATGCAGGCTGGTCATCCTGGCCTCTACATTCACGCAAGCTAGTCATCCTGGCCTCTACACTCACGCAGGCTAGTCATCCTGGACTCTACACTCACGCAGGCTAGTCATCCTGGACTCTACACTCACGCAGGCTAGTCATCCTGGACTCTACACTCACGCAGGCTAGTCATCCTGGACTCTACACTCACGCAGGCTAGTCATCCTGGACTCTACACTCACGCAGGCTAGTCATCCTGGACTCTACACTCACGCAGGCTAGTCATCCTGGACTCTACACTCACGCAGGCTAGTCATCCTGGACTCTACACTCACGCAGGCTAGTCATCCTGGACTCTACACTCACGCAGGCTAGTCATCCTGGACTCTACACTCACGCAGGCTAGTCATCCTGGCCTCTACATTCACGCAAGCTAGTCATCCTGGCCTCTACACTCACGCAGGCTAGTCATCCTGGCCTCTACACTCAAGCAGGCTAGCCATCCTGGCCTCGACACTCACGCAGGCTAGCCATCCTGGCCTCTACAGTCTCACAGATTAGTCATTCTGGCCTCTAAACACACACACAGGTTAGTCATCCTGGCTTCTTCACTCACACAGGTTAGCTATCCTGGCCTCTACACTCACACAGGCTGCTCATCCTGACCTCTACACTTACACAGGCAAGTCATTCTGGCCTCTACACTCACACAGGCAAGTCATCCTGGCCTCTACACTCACACAGGCAAGTCATCCTGGCCTCTACACTCACACAGGCAAGTCATCCTGGCCTCTACACTCACACAGGCAAGTCATCCTGGCCTCTACACTCACACAGGCAAGTCATCCTGGCCTCTACACTCACACAGGCAAGTCATCCTGGCCTCTACACTCACACAGGCAAGTCATCCTGGCCTCTACACTCACACAGGCAAGTCATCCTGGCCTCTACACTCACACAGGCAAGTCATCCTGGCCTCTACACTCACACAGGCAAGTCATCCTGGCCTCTACACTCACACAGGCAAGTCATCCTGGCCTCTACACTCACACAGGCAAGTCATCCTGGCCTCTACACTCACACAGGCAAGTCATCCTGGCCTCTACACTCACACAGGCAAGTCATCCTGGCCTCGACACTCACACAGGCTGGTCATCCTGGCCTCGACACTCACACAGGCTGGTCATCCTGGCCTCGACACTCACACAGGCTGGTCATCCTGGCCTCGACACTCACACAGGCTGGTCATCCTGGCCTCGACACTCACACAGGCTGGTCATCCTGGCCTCGACACTCACACAGGCAAGTCATTCTGGCCTCTACACTCACACAGGTTAGTCATCCTGGCTTCTTCACTCACACAGGTTAGCTATCCTGGCCTCTACACTCACACAGGCTGCTCATCCTGACCTCTACACTTACACAGGCAAGTCATTCTGGCCTCTACACTCACACAGGGTAGTCATCCTGGGCTCTACACTCACACAGGGTAGTCATCCTGGGCTCTACACTCACACAGGGTAGTCATCCTGGGCTCTACACTCACACAGGGTAGTCATCCTGGGCTCTACACTCACACAGGCTGGTCATCCTGGGCTCTACACTCACACAGGGTAGTCATCCTGGGCTCTACACTCACACAGGCTGGTCATCCTGGGCTCTACAAGCCCACACTGGCAACTCTAACCAATGCGCTCTCCACAGTATCCACACCGTGTTTTATCTCCGTCTCACCGTGGTCTCTCCGTCTCACCGTGGTCTCTCCGTCTCACCGTGGTCTCTCCGTCTCACCGTGGTCTCTCCGTCTCACCGTGGTCTCTCCGTCTCACCGTGGTCTCTCCGTCTCACCGTGGTCTCTCCGTCTCACCGTGGTCTCTCCGTCTCACCGTGGTCTCTCCGTCTCACCGTGGTCTCTCCGTCTCACCGTGGTCTCTCCGTCTCACCGTGGTCTCTCCGTCTCACCGTGGTCTCTCCGTCTCACCGTGGTCTCTCCCTCACACCGTGGTCTCTCCCTCACACCGTGGTCTCTCCCTCACACCGTGGTCTCTCTCTCACACCGTGGTCTCTCTCTCACACCGTGGTCTCTCCCTCACACCGTGGTCTCTCACACCGTGGTCTCTCCCTCGCCCTATAGTCTTTATCTTTCCTATTGTCTCTCCTTCTCCTCTTGGTCTCTCTTGTCTGCATTCTTTCTCCCAAATTTCTTTCACTGAATTTCATGTACCTTGAACCCACAATGGAAATAAATGGTATAAAATACGGACACAATTGAAATATAAACACATAAGCAATATAATGTGATCCTTTATTGGCAACGTTTAGCCCACACAGTGGCCTTTTTGCAAGTCACAAACAGATCTACCTGGGGTGTATGTGTATGTGTATGTATAATGTTCGCCAAGACCATAGTCCTGGCACGGGTCCCAATCTTGCGATGACTCGTCTCTGGCTCCCGATGGAGAAAGGTTTCCACAATGATGCGACGCATGCCGCTCAAGCGCCCCTCTGGTCAGTTCAACTGGTGCATCTCATAAGCGACACCATATGTAACTATGGACACTAGCGAGGAGGAGGATATGTCATTATCACAGGTAACAGCTTGTCTGGTTCGTTGATCCCATGGTACACTAGTGTGGCCGCAGTCATCTCTGGGTCCTCTTCGGGAGGGAATATCACCCCTAGTTGCCTGCGGAGTGTCTCAGTAACTTCGCACTCTAGAAGATAGTGTGTTAGGGGCCGCTGGACAACGTGCTGACAGTACTGGCACATCTCCTCCTCAGCCTTGTCTACCATCATCTTGGCTGTGGGAAAGCCCTAACGAAGCCGATGGATGGCGGTACACTGCGCTCTGGACCAGCTTCTATCATATGGAGGGGGTTCTCCCTGAGTCGCTGCTCGGTACCACTGTTGAGATGGGGTATCACCTAAGACCTCCCCCATAAGTTTCGTGGCTCTGGCAGCCACCAGTTTGGTCTGTCGATGGCTGATTGGGACAGTAATCCCAACATGTGGATAGTCTGTTGCTGCCTTGGCTGCATCATCTGCCGCCTCATTTCCCCGGATGCCAGCATGGCTGGGGATCCAGTTCAATGTCGATCTATTACCCTGAACTTCTAAGGCTGTCATTATGCTCAGGATCGATGTGATGAGGTGAACATTATCCTGTGGTTGAGGATGGGAGAGGGCATTGATTGCAGAGGTGGAATCAACATGTATGACAGGTCGGAGTCGATGTCGTAGGGCATGTGACAATGCCTGCTGAATCGCCACCAGCTCAGCTTGAAGGATCGTGCAGTGGTCAGGGAGTCGCCAGCCTTGTGTGTGTCCATTGTGGTACAGTCCAGCTGCTGCTCTCTTCCTGTCAGGGTCGACAGAACCATCTGTGAAATACACTGCACATATGCCTCTTTCTGCCAGTGCCATGCTTGTCTCAGCATGATTGCTGAGGGTGTCTTGACTGCAGAGACACTTAGAGATGGGTAGCTGCATAATGAAAACATCGGCTGGATCTGGGCACCAGGGAGGTGGTGGATGGTACCCAGCAACAGGAAGGTCACAACTCTTCTCACAGAGCAGCTGTACAGGCAGCAGCTTCCGCCCAGCAGCACAAAACGAACGAATCCAGGAGTAGTCCGTGAAGAGAGTGGGATCTTGTGACATGGTTGTTAATATCCGTCTCCTTAGTGGGGTACCTTGCTGCCGGTGCAGAATCGTGGCCACTTTGCAGGCGTTTATCTTACTCTGTCAGCCAAGGAAGGAAGCCGGGCCTCAGATCTGAGACATACTGTGTTGGTCCAGATGGGGGCACCAAGCATAGTTCTTATCGCCTGGTTTTGTACGACCTCCACCCTTTGCCTGCTCTGCGGGAAGAGATGAGCTAACGCCGGTGCACCGTAGTCAATGAGCGAGCGTATAGCTTGTATATAGTACAAGCGAAGTACATCTTTGCTTGCCCCTGCACGGTGCCTCGTCATGGCTCTCATGGCGTTGAGTCTGAGTTGAGCACGTGACCTGACATACTCGGCCTGTTTCTGAAAGGTCAGCTTTTTATCAATGTAGATCCCCAAGTACAGGTAGGAGCCTGTCCACTCAAGTTCTATATCCTGAATACGTAATCTATTCACAGGATCTGGTCCCTTGAACATCATTGCAAGAGATTTCTCGGCCGAGATCTTGAGGCCTAGTTCCTTGCAAGACTGCGTAATTAGGTCCAAAGCTCTCTGAGCCTGTCGTTCTAAATTGCCTTTCCCATTCACTACTAGTGCAAGATCATCAGCATAGCTGAGGAGCTGTGTACCACTGTGAAAGGAAAGGCTCACAAGTTCCTGCATAAGGATGTTAAACAGGGTAGGACTGAGCACACCTCCTTGTGGCGTACCGTTTTCCAGGGTTTTAAAGGAAGAGTAGTGTCCCTGAAAGCTGACACAGGCCTGCCTGCCCCTAAGGTAGGACTCTATCCAGGCCAGGAGGCGTCCTTTGATTCCCTTCCGAGCTAGTATTGCCAGAATTGCTGTGGGGCTGGCTAGCTCAAATGCCTTCTCAAGGTCGAGGTAAACGACGATACTAGGTTTTTTGTTGCTATCAGCAATCTGGCTTAGTAGAGTGGTTATGCACTCTGCTGTTCCCACTCCTTTGGTGAAGCCAAATATGTGATGATGAGAGGGTCCAAGTTTCCATAGGAGGCGGTTTAACACCATCCTCTCAGCAGTCTTGGCTAAGCAGTTGGTCAGCGATATGGGTCTCATACTGCCTGGGTCCTTGGGCTTTGGAATTGGTACGATTGTAGCTTTCTTCCATGCTGCTGGGAGTGTCCTGGCCCTCCACGACTTGTTAATGACGTCTAGTATGGCCTCCCATCCACTCTGCCCAGCCCGTGCAATCATGGAGTACGTCACACCATCGATGCCCGGGGCAGTGTCACCTGTGTTCTTAATGGCACGTCGGAGTTCCAAGTCCGTGAGGTCTACATCAGTCACATCTTCCGACTCACATGCAGCTTGTATCGTTAGCTGGCGCTGTGGCAGAAGATCCGTCTGTATATTCCACCTGGGGTGGAAGGTACGCGAGTATTTATAGTTAAGTTCAAAATGCTGTGGTCAGGTGGAGAACGCTGCATCTGATGATCTACCGAGTGGGGTTATAGAGTCTAAAATCTTGGGTAGCTTGGAAGGGACATTGGATAAGTTTGTGAGCAGACCTGCAGTGTTCTTCCATTCCTATGCTCTTATGTGGGATAGCGATGAAGAAGTTTCTTGGCAAGTGGTTCAGCTATGTTATAGAAGCCATTGTTCTGGTTGAAGTTGTTGGTCATAGAGGTAAACGATGATTCCAGGATTCTACGGTACTGAGTGTAGTCTTCTGTGGCGATAAGTCTCGAGTTTCTGTAATTTATTAAATGGTTGTGTAATTTATTAAGTGGTAATTTATTAAATGGTTGTTGTTAATAAATATTTGTTGAACTGACGCAGTTTGAATCTTCCTCACTGCTAGAAGTGATTTATAAATACAACTATATACAGTATAGAATATGCAGAACACTCCACATTGGGATGGAAATCTTTAGCTCTAGATCTATCGCACTCTCGTGCGTCGTCGGGAGCTTTGCTGTGTTGGAAGACAGCAACAGATGGAAGAGGAAAGTCTCTGAGAGGCAGAGCAGAAGGAATCAGTGGTACCCCATGACAGCGTATTTAATATAAAATGGAAACTTAATATTTATAGCAACGTACCAATTGGGAACCAGGTGAAGTACCAACTAAAGATTTCATCTAGTTAATTGACTTTACTCTCTTTAATGTTTGAATGTAGTAAGTAAATGTTTATAACTGAAGTCATTCCCTCATAGTGAAGACGTTCTTGAGAAAGCTGCAGTCAAAGTGTGAGCAATGTTTTCTTCCTGTCTTGAGGAATAAAAGCTGCATTCTTGCTGCCTCAGAGCTGGAGCCATGTGAGGTACTTTGATAACATTGGTTTTGAACGTATACAGTATGGCTGCCCACATCTCTTCGATGCTGAAGGTTCTTCTGATAGGACAGATCATTCAAAACTCGACCCAGATAAGGGATAAGACGCCTTACATAGACAACTCTCTATTCTGAGAGAGAGAGAGACAGAGAGAGAGAGAGAGAGGGGGGGGGGGTCGGACAAGCAGTCGAAGAAAGTAAAGCACTTGTACCTTTTACAGTTTTTTTTTTTTTTTTGCAATATTTGCTGTTAAGTAGGTGTGGGATACACCTGGTTGCCTTGTTTGTAAGATTTACAAGATTTGCAAGGTTTCTCAGTCTCTTTCTCTAATTTTGTCTCCTCCTGCACGTCAGTGTCGGTGCCTCTCTCTCTCCCTCTCTCTCAGAATAGAGAATCGTCTATGCAAGGCGTCTTACTACATTCAAACATTTAAAAAAGCAAAGTCAATTAACCAGATGAAATCTTTAGTGCCTACTTCACCTGGTTCCCTATTGGTACGTTGCTATAAATATTAAGTTTCCATTTTATATTCTATACACTGTCATGGGGTACTACTGATACCTTCTGCTTTGCCTCTCAGACTTTCCTCTTCTACTGCTGTATTCCAACACCGCAAAGCTCCTGACGACGCACGAGAGTGCGAAAGATCTAAAGCTAAAGATTTCCATCCCAATGTTGCGTGTTCTGCATATTCTATACATCATACAATTGTGTTTTTAAATCACTTCTGGCAGTGAGGAAGATTCAAACTGTCTCAGTTCACCAAATATTTATTAACACATCTGATTTTTTATCTGAGTCTTTGGAATACATTTTCAATGTTGAAAAGTATATTCATTACTGAAAGAAATGTTACAGATCTCCTACAACAGTTTCAAAACAACATTTAGTTATAGCTAGAGAGATAATGTTAAGGAAGACTTTTAAATAAGCTGAGGTTGGTAACAGCTTGTAGTTGGCGGATTAAGGTTGCATATCTTAGCCTACCAGTGTAACAATATTACGAGTGAGAGAGAGAGAGAGAGAGAGAGAGAGAGAGAGAGAGAGAGTGAGAGAGAGAGAGAGAGAGAGAGAGAGAGACAGACAGACAGACAGACAGACAGAGACCATAGTCATAGAACCAAGGGATAGCTCAACATATCGAAACACAGACTACGGGATTGCGAGATCACGGGGGAGGGAGAGAGAGAGAGAGAGAGAGAGAGAGAGAGAGAGAGAGAGAGAGAGGGAAGGGGGCAAATGACTGACAGACCAATGGGTGAGAGAACGACCAGAGGAATAAGTGAGAGACCAAGGTGAGAAGGAAACACCAAATGATTGAGAGGCTTGGGTGTGAGAGACCAGAGGAGTCAGGAAGAGAACGGTGGGTGAAGGAGAGGATGCACGGGGAGGAAACAAAAAGGAGATGAGAGAGAGGTCAGTGGAGTGAATGAAAGTACAGAAAACGTAGGTGGTTTCAAGGTACATGAAGTTCAATGAAAGAAATTTCGAAGAGAATGCAGACAAGAGAGAAGCCAAAATGAGGAGGAGACAATAGGAAGGATAGAAAGACTATAGGGCGAGGGAGAGACCACGATATGAGGGAGAGACCACGACATAAGGGAGAGACCACGGGGTGAGGGAGACACCACTGGTTGAGGGAAAGATCAAACAGAGAAGTGAGAGACCAAAGTAAGGAGTGAAAGAGAGACCAGAATGAGGAATGAGAGACCAGAGTAAAGACTCAGGAAGAAGAGTGATAAAAACACAGTGTCGATACTGTGGAGAGCGCGTTGGTTAGTTGCCTGTGTGAGTGTAGAGGCCAGGATGACTATCCTGTGTGGGTGTAGAGGCCAGGATGACTACTCTGTGTGGGTGTAGAGGCCAGGATGACTACCCTGTGTGGGTGTAGAGGCCAGGATGACTACCCTGTGTGGGTGTAGAGGCCAGGATGACTACTCTGTGTGGGTGTAGAGGCCAGGATGACTACTCTGTGTGGGTGTAGAGGCCAGGATGACTACTCTGTGTGGGTGTAGAGGCCAGGATGACTACTCTGTGTGGGTGTAGAGGCCAGGATGACTACTCTGTGTGAGTGTAGAGGCCAGGATGACTACTCTGTGTGAGTGTAGAGGCCAGGATGACTACTCTGTGTGAGTGTAGAGGCCAGGATGACTACTCTGTGTGAGTGTAGAGGCCAGGATGACTACTCTGTGTGAGTGTAGAGCCCAGGATGACTACCCTGTGTGAGTGTAGAGGCCAGGATGACTACCCTGTGTGGGTGTAGAGGCCAGGATGACTACTCTGTGTGAGTGTAGAGGCCAGGATGACTACTCTGTGTGAGTGTAGAGGCCAGGATGACTACTCTGTGTGAGTGTAGAGGCCAGGATGACTACCCTGTGTGAGTGTAGAGGCCAGGATGACTACCCTGTGTGAGTGTAGAGGCCAGGATGACTACCCTGTGTGAGTGTAGAGGCCAGGATGACTACCCTGTGTGAGTGTAGAGGCCAGGATGACTACTCTGTGTGAGTGTAGAGGCCAGGATGACTACTCTGTGTGAGTGTAGAGGGCAGGATGACTACCCTGTGTGAGTGTAGAGGCCAGGATGACTACTCTGTGTGAGTGTAGAGGCCAGGATGACTACTCTGTGTGAGTGTAGAGGCCAGGATGACTACTCTGTGTGAGTGTAGAGGCCAGGATGACTACTCTGTGTGAGTGTAGAGGCCAGGATGACTACCCTGTGTGAGTGTAGAGGCCAGGATGACTACCCTGTGTGGGTGTAGAGGCCAGGATGACTACTCTGTGTGAGTGTAGAGGCCAGGATGACTACTCTGTGTGAGTGTAGAGGCCAGGATGACTACCCTGTGTGAGTGTAGAGGCCAGGATGACTACCCTGTGTGAGTGTAGAGGCCAGGATGACTACCCTGTGTGAGTGTAGAGGCCAGGATGACTACTCTGTGTGAGTGTAGAGGCCAGGATGACTACCCTGTGTGAGTGTAGAGGCCAGGATGACTACCCTGTGTGAGTGTAGAGGCAAGGATGACTACCCTGTGTGGGTGTAGAGGCCAGGATGACTACTCTGTGTGAGTGTAGAGGCCAGGATGACTACCCTGTGTGAGTGTAGAGGCCAGGATGACTACCCTGTGTGAGTGTAGAGGCCAGGATGACTACCCTGTGTGGGTGTAGAGGCCAGGATGACTACCCTGTGTGAGTGTAGAGGCCAGGATGACTACCCTGTGTGAGTGTAGAGGCCAGGATGACTACCCTGTGTGAGTGTAGAGGCCAGGATGACTACCCTGTGTGGGTGTAGAGGCCAGGATGACTACCCTGTGTGAGTGTAGAGGCCAGGATGACTACTCTGTGTGAGTGTAGAGGCCAGGATGACTACCCTGTGTGAGTGTAGAGGCCAGGATGACTACTCTGTGTGAGTGTAGAGGCCAGGATGACTACCCTGTGTGGGTGTAGAGGCCAGGATGACTACCCTGTGTGGGCTTGTAGAGGCCAGGATGACTACCCTGTGTGAGTGTAGAGGCCAGGATGACTAGTGTAGAGGCCAGGATGACTACCCTGTGTGGGTGTAGAGGCCAGGATGACTACTCTGTGTGAGTGTAGAGGCCAGGATGACTACCCTGTGTGAGTGTAGAGGCCAGGATGACTACTCTGTGTGAGTGTAGAGGCCAGGATGACTACCCTGTGTGAGTGTAGAGGCCAGGATGACTACTCTGTGTGAGTGTAGAGGCCAGGATGACTACCCTGTGTGAGTGTAGAGGCCAGGATGACTACTCTGTGTGGGTGTAGAGGCCAGGATGACTACCCTGTGTGAGTGTAGAGGCCAGGATGACTACTCTGTGTGGGTGTAGAGGCCAGGATGACTACCCTGTGTGAGTGTAGAGGCCAGGATGACTACTCTGTGTGGGTGTAGAGGCCAGGATGACTACTCTGTGTGAGTGTAGAGGTCAGGATGACTACCCTGTGTGAGTGTAGAGGCCAGGATGACTACCCTGTGTGGGTGTAGAGGCCAGGATGACTACTCTGTGTGGGTGTAGAGGCCAGGATGACTACTCTGTGTGAGTGTAGAGGCCAGGATGACTACCCTGTGTGGGTGTAGAGGCCAGGATGACTACCCTGTGTGGGTGTAGAGGCCAGGATGACTACCCTGTGTGGGTGTAGAGGCCAGGATGACTACCCTGTGTGAGTGTAGAGGCCAGGATGACTACCCTGTGTGAGTGTAGAGGCCAGGATGACTACCCTGTGTGAGTGTAGAGGCCAGGATGACTACCCTGTGTGGGTGTAGAGGCCAGGATGACTACCCTGTGTGAGTGTAGAGGCCAGGATGACTACTCTGTGTGAGTGTAGAGGCCAGGATGACTACCCTGTGTGAGTGTAGAGGCCAGGATGACTACTCTGTGTGAGTGTAGAGGCCAGGATGACTACCCTGTGTGAGTGTAGAGGCCAGGATGACTACCCTGTGTGGGTGTAGAGGCCAGGATGACTACCCTGTGTGAGTGTAGAGGCCAGGATGACTACTCTGTGTGAGTGTAGAGGCCAGGATGACTACCCTGTGTGAGTGTAGAGGCCAGGATGACTACCCTGTGTGAGTGTAGAGGCCAGGATGACTACTCTGTGTGAGTGTAGAGGCCATGATGACTACCCTGTGTGGGTGTAGAGGCCAGGATGACTACCCTGTGTGGGCTTGTAGAGGCCAGGATGACTACCCTGTGTGAGTGTAGAGGCCAGGATGACTACCCTGTGTGGGTGTAGAGGCCAGGATGACTACTCTGTGTGAGTGTAGAGGCCAGGATGACTACCCTGTGTGGGTGTAGAGGCCAGGATGACTACTCTGTGTGAGTGTAGAGGCCAGGATGACTACCCTGTGTGAGTGTAGAGGCCAGGATGACTACTCTGTGTGGGTGTAGAGGCCAGGATGACTACCCTGTGTGAGTGTAGAGGCCAGGATGACTACCCTGTGTGGGTGTAGAGGTCAGGATGACTACTCTGTGTGAGTGTAGAGGCCAGGATGACTACTCTGTGTGAGTGTAGAGGCCAGGGTGACTACTCTGTGTGGGTGTAGAGGCCAGGATGACTACTCTGTGTGAGTGTAGAGGCCAGGATGACTACCCTGTGTGAGTGTAGAGGCCAGGATGACTACTCTCTGTGGGTGTAGAGGCCAGGATGACTACTCTGTGTGGGTGTAGAGGCCAGGATGACTACTCTGTGTGAGTGTAGAGGCCAGGATGACTACTCTGTGTGGGTGTAGAGGCCAGGATGACTACCCTGTGTGAGTGTAGAGGCCAGGATGACTACCCTGTGTGAGTGTAGAGGCCAGGATGACTACCCTGTGTGAGTGTTGAGGCCAGGATGACTACCCTGAGTGACTGTAGAGGCCAGGATGACTACCCTGAGTGACTGTAGAGGCCAGGATGACTATCCTGTGTGGGTGTAGAGGCCAGGATGACTACCCTGTGTGAGTGTAGAGGCCAGGATGACTACCCTGTGTAAGCGCAGAGGCCAGGATGACTACCCTGTGTGAGTGTAGAGGCCAGGATGACTACCCTGTGTAAGCGCAGAGGCCAGGATGACTATCCTGTGTGGGTGTAGAGGCCAGGATGACTATCCTGTGTGAGTGTAGAGGCCAGGATGACTACCCACTCTTGTATGGGTGTGAAGAATGGGTGGTGAATGTTGCAACAAGGAGAAGGCTGACAGCAGTGGAGATGTTATGTCTGGGAGCAATGTGTGGTGTGAGTATACGCAGAGAATTCGTAGTCTGGAAATAAGTAGGAGGTGCTTGATTACCAATACTATTATCCAGATGGCTGAGGAGGGGTTATTGAGGTGGTTCGGACATGTAGAGAGGATGGAACAAAACAGAATGACTTCGAGAGAGTATAAATCTGCAGTGGAGGGAAGGCGGCGTAGGGGTCGGCCTATGAAAGGTTGGAGGGAGGTGGTAAAGGAGGTTTTGTGTGCGAGGGGCTTGGACTTCCAGCAAGCATGCGTGAGGGTGTTAGGAACGATTGGAGACAAATGGTTTTTAATACTTGACGTGCTGTTGGAGTGTGAGCAAAGTAACATTTATGAAGGGATTCAGGGAACCGGGCAGGCCGGACTTGAGTCCTGGAGATGGGATATACAGTGTCTGCACTCTGAAGGAGAGGTGTTAATGTTGCAGTTTTATAACCGTAGTGTAAGTGCGCCTCTGGCAAGACAGTGATGGAGTAAATGAAAATTTTTCTTTTTCGGGCCACCCTGCCTTGGTGGGAAACTGTTGTGTTAATATATATATATATATATATATATATATATAGTGTGTGTGTGTGTGTGTGTGTTTACTCACCTATTTGTACTCACCTATTTGTGGTTGCAGGGGTCGATTCATAGCTCCTGGCCCCGCCTCTTCACTGATTGCTACTAGATCCTCTCTCTCCCTGCTCCATGAGCTTTATCATACCTCGCCTTAAAACTATGTATGGTTCCCGCCTCCACTACTTCACTTTCTAGGCTATTCCACGGCTTGACTACTCTACGACTGAAGAAATACATCCTAACATCCCTTTGATTCATCTGAGTCTTCAACTTCCAATTGTGACCTCTTGTGTCTGTGTCCCATCTCTGGAACATCCCGTCTTTGTCCACCTCGTCTATTCAGCGCAGTATTTTATATGTCGTTATCATGTCTCCCCTGACCCTCCTGGCATCCAGTGTCGTCAGGCCGATTTCCCTCAACCTTTCTTCGTAGGACAATCCCCGTAGCTCTGGGACTAGTCTTGTTGCAAACCTTTCCACTTTCTCTAATTTCTTGACGTGCTTGACTAGGTGTGGATTCCAAACTGGTGCTGCATACTCCAGTATGGGCCTGACGTAAATGGTATACAGAGTCTTGAACGAATCCTTACTGAGGTATCGGAACGCTATCCGTAGGTTTGACAGGCGCCCGTATGCTGAAGCAGTTATCTGATTGATGTGCGCCTCAGGAGATATGCTCGGTGTTATACTCACCCCCAGATCTTTTTCCTTGAGTGAAGTTTGCAGACTTTGGCCATCTAAACTATATTGTGTCTGCGGTCTTCTTTGCCCTTCCCCAATCTTCATGACTTTGCATTTGGCAGGGTTAAACTCAAGGAGCCAGTTGCTGGACCAGGCTTGTAGCCTGTCCAGGTCTCTTTGTAGTCCTGCCTGATCCTCATCCGATTTGATTCTTCTCATTAACTTCACATTATCCGCAAACAATGACACTTCTGAGTCTATCCCTTCCATTATGTCATTCACATATACCAAGAACAGCACAGGTCCTAGTACTGACCCCTGTGGAACCCCGCTTGTCACAGGAGCCCACTCTGACACCTCGTCACGTACCATGATTCGTTGTTGCCTCCCTATCAGGTATTCTCTGATCCATTGCAGTGCCTTTCCTGTTATGTGTGCCTGATCCTCTAGCTTTTGCAGTAACCTCTTGTGAGGAACTGTGTCGAAGGCCTTCTTGCAGTCCAAAAAAATGCAGTCGATCCACCCCTCTCTCTCTTGTCTTACTTCTGTCACCTTGTCATAAAACTCTAGTAGGTTTGTGACACAGGATTTTCCCTCCCTGAAACCATGATGGTTGTCAATTATACACTTGTTTCTTTCCAGGTGCTCCACCACTCTCCTCCTGATTATCTTCTCCATGACCTTGCATACTATACACGTTAGTGATACAGGTCTGTAGTTTAGTGCCTCATGTCTGTCTTCCTTTTTAAAAATTGGGACTACATTTGCCATCTTCCATACCTCGGGGAGTTGCCCAGTTTCAAATGATGTGTTGAAGATCTTTGTTAATGGTACACACAATATCTCTGCTCCCTCTTTAAGGACCCACGGAGAGATGTTGTCTGGTCCCACCGCCTTTGAGGTGTCAAGTTCGCATAGCAGCCTCTTCACCTCCTCCTTGGTTATATGTACCTCATCCGGCACTTGCTGGTGCACCCCCCTGCTCTGATTTCCTGGAGTCCTACTGGTTTCCACTGTAAATACTTCTTTAAATCTCGTGTTGAGCTCCTGACATACCTCCCGGTCGTTTCTTGTAAATTCCCCATCACCCTTCCTCAGTCTGATTACCTGGTCCTTGACTGTTTTTTTTCTCCTGGTGTGGCTGTACAACAGCTTCGGGTCAGTCTTGACTTTCGATGCTATGTCATTTTCGTATTGGCGCTGAGCCTCCCTTCTTATCTGTGCATATTCGTTTCTGGCTCTTCAGCTAATCTCTTTATTTTCCTGAGTTCTCTGTCTTCTGTACCTTTTCCATTCTCTAGTACACCTAGTTTTTGCCTCCCTACACCTTTGGGTGAACCAAGGACTAGTTCTGTTCTTCTCATTATTTCTGTTTCCCTTGGGAACAAACCTCTCCTCTGCCTCCTTACATTTTGTTGTGACAGTCCATCATTTCTTGTACTGGTTTTCCTGTCAGTTCCCTCTCCCACTGAATGTCTTGAAAGAAGTTCCTCAAGCCTGAGTAGTTCCCCCCTTTTGTAGTTTGGTTTTTCCATCCTATTCCTGCTGCTCTCTCCACTTGGAGCTCAACTATGTAGTCGAAGCACAGAACCACATGATCACTAGCTCCCATGGGCCTTTCATACATGATATCCTCGATGTCAGAACTGCTCAAGGTGAATACAAGGTCCAGTCTTGCTGGTTCATCCTCTCCTCTCTCTCTGGTAGTGTCTCTAACATGTTGATGCATGAGGTTTTCCAGTACCACATCCATCATCTTGGCTCTCCATGTTTCGGGACCCCCATGGGGCTCCAGGTTTTCCCAGTCAATCTCCTTGTGATTGAAATCACCCATAACTAGTAACTTTGCTCCCCCCGTGTGTGCTCTCCTGGCCACCTCGGCTAGTGTGTCGACCATT